>NC_079199.1:27058380-27428380 GCF_029499605.1 Hyla sarda | reverse complement strand
ATGTATATATATATATATAATTACCTTGTTATATATAATTATGTCCCCATATACCTATATATTATGTTAAATAAATACAAGTTTTACTATTATAATTTATTTGATGTATTGCTATTAAATCGCCAGATATACGTGACGTATAATACCGGTCGTCGTGTATTTAAGGCTGAGATTTCCCATCATGTACCTGTTTCCTTTTGACTAACTCCATTGTATTTTTTGAAGGCTTTCTGATTTTTTCACGCTATCCATTTCCCTCTCTTTACAAATACAAATGAATATTCTCCTAAATTCACTATCTATTTTGCTTCCTACCCTGGTATCTTTTATCTTCTAACCTGAAACCATTGACTACTCCGAGATTAGAAAATCAGGTTTTGGGTTGTTTTTTTTTTTTTTTTGTTCTTCATCCAAGAGTAACATATATTATGCCGCCACCATTTCATGATTATGCTGGAAATAAATTTCTTTGGTATTCATGCAGATGTCTGGAGCAAGACAATGTTTCAATGTACCCGGAGCTGCAGAGGAAATGTTATATTAAATTATCACTGACAATGAAATAGTTTCAGGCACAAAAAGTTTTCAAGAGAGAGTTATTTCATTTAAAAAAAAATGCTAACAAATGGAAAGCTAGATGGATGGTAAAACATTTGTATAACGTATTGTGCGACTGGTACTGGTGTTACGTAACCATGACTTCTTTTTTTCAAAGTATTGATAGACCTGGACATTTAAAAGGGTACTCTGGTGGGAATTATTATTATTATTATTATTATTATTTATTTTTTTTTCAAATCAACTGGTGCCAGAAATTTAAACAGATTTGTAAATTGCTTCTATTTAAAAACCTTAATCCTTCCAGTACTTATCAGCTGCTGTATACTACATAGGGAGTTGTGTAGTTCTTACCAGTCTGACCACTGTGCTCTTTGCTGACACCTCTGTCTGTGTCAGAAACTGTCCAGAGGTTTGCTATGGGAATTTGCTTCCACTCTGGACATTTCCTGACATTAGTTTTTTCACTGTACCCCTTGAATAATAGAATCTATCTTTCCTGATTACAAATCTGGGATAATATATTCTGTACTCTGATCTCATCCCAAA
Organism: Hyla sarda; assembly: GCF_029499605.1. NCBI lineage: Eukaryota > Metazoa > Chordata > Amphibia > Anura > Hylidae > Hyla > Hyla sarda. Next base: position 27,427,273 of record NC_079199.1, on the reverse strand, counting down.
GTGACCTTCTTCAGTCCTTAAGGTAGTGACCCACATGAAGCATCATAAAACTGGACACCATTTGCACATCTGAAACAGGAAAAAACACAATTGACTATTAACATTTTTTTTAATTTTAGGATTCAAAACATATTTAAGACTCAAAAGAAAAAGTAAATCCAAATTAGATTTCTAGCCCCCAAGGCAACAGGACTGATGACTGAAGCGTGACAATCTGTAGAATGTAAGGATTAAAAAAAGTAAATAAAAATAATTGGCCCTTTGTTTTCTATGATTGTGTATATAGAGTAGAAATAAAATAAAGAAATTATTATTATTATTAATTTCTTAAAGGGGTACTCCGGTAGAAAACAATGTTTTTTTTAATCAACTGGTGCCAGAAACCTTCCAATACTTATCAGCTGCTGTATGCTCCACAGGAAGTTGAATAGTTCTTTTCAGTCTGACCACAGTGCTCTCTGCTGACACCTCTGTCCATTTCAGGAACTCTCCAGAGTAGGATTAAATATCAAACCTCTCCTGCTCTGGACAGTTTCTGACATGGACAGAGGTGTCAGCAGAGAGTACTGTGGTCAGAATGAAAAGATCTACTCTGGAGCATACAGCAGCTGATAAGTACTGGAAGGATTAAGATTTTTTAAATAAAAGTAATTTACAAATCTGTATAACTTTATGGCACCAGTTGATTTGAAAAAAATGTTTTACCACTCGAGTACCCTTTTAAGAACAATGAAAATAAATGTACGCCCTAATGCCCTCATACTTATTGAATCAGGATGTACATTTACGTTGCCTTATGCATTGTGGAGACCCAGGGACCTGCTGGTAATGATACCCGCCATTAACCCTTCTGATCACATAACAAATACTGATCACGGCATCTGAAGCATAACAGGGGCTTAGTAAGGCTCATTGGACCACCCCCCGGCACAACAGCAGGGGTTGGAGGAGCCGAGATGGAGGTCATAGGTCTCTTCACATGCCTCCTTCCACTCTTCTTCAGTAGTGTTGCTCGCGAATATTCGCAATTCGAATATTATTCGCGAATATCGCATATTCGTGAATTTCGCGAATTTCGCGAATATAGCGCTATATATTCGTAATTATGAATATTCATTTTTTTTTTTTCTTCACAGTACACATCACAGTGATCATCCCTCTCTGCTTCCAGCTTGTGTGGTGTAAAGAAGGCTGTAATACTACTGTGTGAGACTGGCGTGCGAAAATTCGCATATACGAAAATTCGTGAATGCAAATGTTCGCATATGCGAATTTTCGCACATGTTAATTTCTGCATATGCAAATTTTCGCATATGTTAATTTTCGCACACGCGAATATTTGTATATGCGAAAATAAAACGAGGATATTACGAATATGCGATTATTCGCGAATATGGCGAATATTCGTCCATATATTCGCGAATATTCGCGAATTCGAATATGGCCTATGCCGCTCAACACTATTCTTCAGTCTACTCCTCTAGTCTGCCTTCTGGCAGACCAGAGAAGTGGATCACAGATTATACTGATTAGAGCTTTGCCTATGCGTAGCACAGAACAGAATAAGCAGTCAAAAGATTGCTATGATTAGTCTCCTATGAGGACATAAAAAAAAGTAAAATCAATAGGCAAAAAAAGTAACTTTTTCCCATTTTACAAAAAAATGAATTATTAATTTACATATTTGGTATTGGCACATGCGTAAATGTGGGAAAATGATCCCGTACGATGAACAGAGTAAATGTTAAAAAAAAAAGTCCAGGGCTGCTTTATGGTCACATAACATCCCTAAATTTTTATAAAAAAGTCACATATATGCAAAATGGGTACTAATAAAAACTTCAGATCACAACACAAAAAATGAGCCCTCATACAGCTCCATACATGAGAAAAATTGAAAGTTATTGAGGTCAAAATAGGGCAGTTTAAAACATTCTTCGTCTTATTATTATTTTAAATGTGATACCAATAAATAATAATCATTATAATAACTAATAATAAATAAATAATAAATAAAAACATAAATAATGAGTTATATTTATAAGTATTGCATTTTATTTAAACCAATGACTTTGTAAATTGTTAAAACCCATTTTGAAATAATTTTTTTAAATTCTATTATACAACGAGTCTATGGGAAACTGTCTGTGAACACAGCGTATAAACAACCAATACAACATACCACTGCGTGCTATGTCTCTGTGCTAGTCACTACAACAGAACGGCGCCAATCTTTCTGCCTATGCAGTTGTGCTCAACATCTTATGCGCAGCGGCGTACCTAATAGAACAAAAAAAACATATGCGCCACTTACCACTTTTTTTTTAATTGATTATCAATTAGTAATAATCAATTAGTAAAGAGGCCCTTTGAGCATGCTGGGAGTTGTAGTTTTGCAACAGCTGGAGGTGACCTGGTTGGGAGATACTACTCAAGAATAAAAGGAACCATAGAGAGAGGGGGAAAAAAAGAGAAGGGCAATTTGCACCCCCAGTGAAGGACGTTACAGGTTGAGTTTAAATGTGTTTTAGGTTAAACTCACCAGAAGATGTTGCGCTCAGGGCACAACACCTAAAGAGCGTGGTACGATAACAGTTTCCAGGTCCGCAGCCTCAGTCCTCTGGTAGCAGGCACGCTGTCCCAGTTTGACGTAGTAGCAGGTATAGTAGAAAAATTGGACTAGCCTTGGCATTCCTTTAAAAGGCTTTATTTTGTGGATACATAAGCTATGCATTTCTGGTACGAAATGGACCCTTCCTCAGTCAAAGTATCCTATCCTGAGGAAGGGTCCGTTTCGGACCAGAAACGCGTAGCTTATGTATCCACGAAATAAAGCCTTTTAAAGAAATGCCATTGTGTTCCTGATCTTCACTTAATCCAGAGTTCCAGCACCAAGACTAGTCCAATTTTTCTACTATACCTGCTACTAAGAATATAATGAATGCCAAAATAAAAAAATAAATAAGTGTATGATGTGTATTGCATTTTATTTAAACCAATTTGTACATGATTTTTTGTTGAACTGTTATACCACGCCGATAAACTTCTGCAATAACATTTTTAAAGCTAATATAAGTTGTTTCCAATGACAAAGTGATACTGTCAGATCAGTAAAAATACACCATTACAGTGAAATAAAATAAATAAGTAAACAAATGAAAATAACGTCTTTGCACAGAAAGTATTTTTGAGAGATTATCCGTATGATTGAATAACAATCCTAATACATTGCGGTATTTATGTTTAGGAATACTATTATACAAATAAAGTAAAATATAAATACATAACATTTTACCTAGTACCCTTAGTAGTGGGGAAGCATATTAGCAGACTTGTCTTTTGTACATGAAATGCAGTTTTAAAGGGGTACTCCGGCGCTAAGACATCTTATCTCCAATCCAAAGGATAGGGGATAAGATGCCTGATCGCGGGGGTCCTGCCGCTGATCTTTCAAGCGGCACCCCGTTACCATCAGCCCCCGGAGCGTGTTCGCTCCGGGTCTGATGACTGGCGATCACGGGGCTGGAGTGTTGTGACGTCACGGCTCCACCCCCGTGTGACATCACACTCCGCCATCTCAATGCAAGCCTATGGGAGGGGGCGTGGCAACTGCCACGCCCCCTCCCATAGGCTTGCATTGAGGGGGCGGAGTGTAACGTCACAATACCCCAGCCCCCATGATCGCCAGTCATCAGACTCGGAGCGAACATGCTCCAGGGGCTGATGGTAACGGGGTGCCGCGTGAAAGATCACAGGGGTCCCCAGCGGCAGGACCCCCGTGATCAGGCATCTTATGCCCTATCCTTTGGATAGGAGATAAGATGTCTTAGCGCCGGAGTACCCCTTTAACATTTTAATTTTAATTTTTTTAATTTTTTTTTACAATTAAAGTTCAGTTCATCATGAATGCTGTTTTTCTTCACAACCATTGTAGTGAGAAAGTTTCAAGTCATTTCAAAAGCTTTAAACTGTTAAAAAGAGTTTAATATAAAGAGAAAAAAAACATGGGAATGGAGAAAAATTATATATATTTAATTAAAATATTTGTCATAACTTATAAAATAAAACAGAATGTGATGCCTTTCTCGAAGCATTATAGCACCCTGTGTAGCCTTCCCAGGATCTTCCTTGGGTATTTTTTAAGACTATGAGTAAATACGATAAAGAACAAATATTATAGATCAGGTCTCTCTGGCAAGTACCCAGAGGCCTAATATATTTCCTTTTGTGATGTACAGAAAGTCACAGTCATGTATGATGCATAACAGTGGTCAGTGTCTGTAGGGCTTCCAGAGTCATATAACATATCTTACGAGACAAGTGAGTGACACCGGATCATCCGGTAGCTTTGGACAGGATTCCATTCTGAAGTACACGCTGTGTTGACTCTTGTCCAGGTTATGAGCAGCTGCTTGGCTTTATAACTGAGCGGCTTATGGTATGATGGGAAGCCAGCAGCACTTCTGCCCTCTTATCGATGGGTGTATACTAACCGGCTATCAATCTATTTTGAGTTTCTGATATATAGACTTTCTTTAGTAGCTGCATCATATCCAGGTACAAGACAGATTTGCAACAAAGGTTCTAATTAAATGTTGCAACCAAATTTTTTTTGTTTTATTATATTGATTAGTGAGCAAGTCAGTAATACCGTATTTTTCGCCGTTTAAGACGCACTTTTTCTTCCCCAAAACTGGGTGGAAAAAGTCGGTGCGTCTTATACGGCGAATACACACCTATCGCGGTGGTCCCTGCGGCCATCAACGGCCGGGACCCGCGGCTAATACAGGACATCACCGATTGCGGTGATGCCCTGTATTAACCCTTCAGACGCGGCGATCAAAGCTGACCGCCGCGTCTGAAGGGAGAGGGACACTAACCCGGCTGTTCAGTCGGGCTGTTCGGGACCGCCGCGATTTCACCGCGACGGTCCCGAACAGCCCGACTGAATAGCCGAGTTAGTGCTTACAGGACACCGGGAGGGACCTTACCTGCCTCCTCGGTGTCTTCTCCGTTCAGGGATCCCCTGTATGGCCGGCGCTCTCCTTCCTCTTCATCACGTCATCGCGTACGTGCGTCGGCGTGCGTAACAACGTGTTGGTGGCGACGGAGAGCGAGGATACCCGGCCGGCAGCAGAGACGTTCCAGAGTGACGGGGACACAGCAACAGCGATGGAGCGACATCCAGGGCAGCGGTGACGGGTCCGGAGCGTAGGGGACACGTGAGTATTACCTCCTCCTGCAGTGGTCTTCAATCTGCGGACCTCCAGATGTTGCAAAACTACAACTCCCAGCATGCCCGGACAGCCGTTGGCTGTCCGGGCATGCTGGGAGTTGTAGTTTTGCAACATCTGGAGGTCCGCAGGTTGAAGACCACTATTGGGTTCAAAATCTTAATTTTTTTAGATTTTGCCCCTAAAAATTGGGTGCGTCTTATACGCCGGTGCGTCCTATAGGACGAAAAATACGGTAAGTGGACACCACTGTGTTTCTTATGTATTACTATAGATGTTTTCCATAATCCATTATTCCTACTTTCTCCACCCAAAAGTCATGTCCTCCACTATTTGACAGTACTTCTAATCCCCCTGTTATTTTACATAAACGACTGGATTCTTGTTTACCTGGGAGACTCTGGTTTGCCAACCTCCTTCCTATAAGGGTTCGTTCACACTTAGCAAATCAAGAGGAATTCATGCCGAAAAATTTACGGGCAAAAACATTTTTTTATTTTCCTGCGAAATGTGCGCGAAATTTGCACGGAATTGCGCGCGGAAATGGGGGAGAAAGAAGTGAAGGGTTTTTCAGCCATTTCCGCGCAAATTCAGTGCAAAAATGATGTTGGGCGGAATTTTTTTTTACCATTGACTTCTATTGATTTCTGCTAGTGGACTCGGCTTGAAGAATGAACATGTTCTTTCTTCAAGCGGAACGGAATTCAGCATCGGAATTCCGCTAGCAGAATTTCCGCAGTGTGAACAGGACAGCGGAAATAACATTAAAGTCAATGGGCAGAGGAGATGTGCATTAATTTGGAGCGGAGAATTCAAGAGGAATTACTCAAGTAAATTCCTCTTGAATTACTCTAAATAAAAATTGCCACGTAGCATTTTGTATGGTAGTCTTCTAAAAGAGGCTGTCTTCCAAAAAGAGGTTTCACTCTATATTACATTTTTTTTTATTGTATATTAAACATATAAACAACCCTTTACCACATGGAAAAAATAGGCCATTCTGGTTTTAACAAACCATTGAACCATTAATATTTAAACTGTTGGTAGATTTTAAATAGTATATATATATATATATTTAAATACTCTAGACTTTACCATTAAAAAAAAATCTTTAGGAATAAAATGATAATTATAAAAATAGAAAAATGAAATTAAAATAGAAAAATGGCACAGTAATTTTACCTATACATTGGAATTACTGCCGTATTTTTTATATGTCATGGGTCGGGTATGACGCGGATCCCCGCTCTATCAGCAGCTGACATCTGCCAGTAATGACATCTGATCTATTGTCCAATCTATTAAATTATGATGTTCCTGATGCGACTTGGTAAAAGGTGTAAACGCAAAAATATTCCAAACGCCTAAAAATTGCTGATTTGTGGTCACATCACATCCCAGAAATTTTTTTATGAAAAGTGATCAAGAAGTCATGTATATGCAAAAGTGGTACTGTAAAAAACAACATGGTGGAAAAATGAAAAACCCTTACATAGCTCTGTAGGTGGAATAATAAAAAAGTTATGGAGGTCAGGAGAAACTTTTTTTTCTGGCTCTGTAATACATTATATGATAATATAAAGTGTGCCAATGAAAAGTAAAACTTGTCACACAAAAAAGAAGCCTAATACAAAAATAACCTAATGCAACTTTGTCAATGGAAAAATAAAAAAAGTTATGGGACTTAGAAAGTGAGGAGCAAAAAATGAAAAATCGCTGGTTCATAAAAGGGTAAAGTTAAATTTACACTGTGTAAATCCAGCCTAAGATATAAATAAAGAAAAATGAAAACAGATTTTTTTTTAAATAGTTTTCAATAATAACCCTGTTGGGCTTTGCCTATTTTATCAGCTTGAAAGCACAATTTGTGGAAGAAACATGCACTACAAAAGCAGACCTTAAAATGTAGGGATTGGAATAGTAAACTGTTAACATATCCATAACGCTCAGCCTTAATTTGGCCTTCCTACCCCCTCCCCTTATACCGGTTAGGCTGGGTTTAGACTGAGAAATCTCCTGCCAGAATTATTCTGGGCTGAGACTCCAAGATCAGTTGGAGCCATTCGGACATTGACATCACCGTAGACAGCTCGGATCCCGACTGTAGCACTGATTCCACTTAAAGAACAAGCAGGATCATTCGGCAGTGAAATTATGGTGGAATTATCGTGGAAGAAGCTCAGTCACTAAAGTTCCCTAGTGCACACTGTGCAGTGGAATCCTATTGACAGCAATGGGATCCTGCTGTTGTAATGACTTGGTTCTGTCCGCACCGGTAGGGTTAATGCTATTTAGCCTTGTTGTTTATTCTGGTTGCTGTGGCTATGCCCTAGCTATCTGGGCTGGTCAGCTGACCATGCTGAGATTGCACCTGTGTAGCGGGCTATTTAAACCTGCAGTGTGCTTCTAGTCCTCGCCCGTAAAATAACTTAGTTTGAGTAACCAGCATTGTTTGTTCTCTGTCTTCTGGATATTGATCTTTGGCTTTTCCCTTGACTCTTCTTTTGCTCTGTGTTCCTGTACTCTGCTATCTCCGGGTGCCGACCTCGGCTAGACTGACATTGATTTGACCATGTGTGTGTCTTAGTGTATCTCTGTTAGTTTGTGTGTCTCCAGCTGTTATCCGACTCCTACTGTTTTTGTATTTATTATTTTGACAACGCTGCCCCAGCACTTAGCAGGGAGGGTTTGTCATCGTAGTTGTCGACCTGCCACCTGATGGGTGAGTTAGGGCTTCACTGTCCCCTGCCCATATATGACAGCTGCACTGTAATTTCCAAATGAGGTTTCAAAAGGAAATTCTACGCAGAATTTTCGTAGTTGGAACCCGGCCTCAGAGAACTGCGGAAAACTAAGACCATGTTGTTTCCTCTCTTGATTTCCCCTATTGAAGAAATGCTCCTTTACTTAGTTTGTGGATTTTCAACTTTTTATCATTTAAATTGTTCAGACTATTTTTTCCTGTAGGTCACCGATCATGGCTTCCCTCTAAATAGTTATTTTTTAATGAATTATAAAAATTACAATGGACCATTCAGTGAAAATTAAGGTTAAAGGGGTACTCCGCTCCCCCAGCGTTCGTAACATTTTTTCTGAACGCTTGGAGCGGGACATCATGCCCCCTCATTTTTTCTGAATGCTTGGAGCGTGACATCACGCCCCCTCAATACAAGTTTATGGGAGGGGGCTTGGTGCCCCTATCATGGACTTGCATTGAGGGGGCGTGGTGCAGTGGCGAATCCAGGGGGGGCAACGGGGCAATTGCCCCCCCCAGATTAATTTCCCCCATCACTATTAAGGACATCCCTGTGTCCTGAAAGATCTTTTCGGGACACAAGGATGCCCCCATTAACTCTCTGCGGCCCTGCGTTAACTTTAAAAACGCAGGGGCCGCTGGGAAGTAGCGCATACAGGGACATCACTGACATCCCGTGCATGTGCCCATAGGAATGGAGGAGCAGAGCATCAAGCAGGAAGATGCGCGCTGGCCAGCATAGTAAGTTACCAGCTGCACATCAGCTTCGGTGCTCCGACCACCGCTCCCCCGGTCCTGGGACCTACTAGCAGTAGATGGTGAACCTGAACCGGAGGAGCGGTGGTCAGAGAACTGAGGTGGGGCAGTACACAGACATACAACATCCAGCCATACACTGTATATGGCTTGAGACTGTACGTTTGTGGGGGCCACTGCCAACCTAATGTGGGGAAACTATACTGCCAACCTAATGTGGGGGAACATACTGCCAACCTAATGTGGGGGAATATACTGCCAACCTAATATGGGGAAACTATACTGCGAACCTAATTGGGAGAACTATGGTGCCTACCTAATGTGGGGAAACTATGCTGTCAACCTAATGTGGGGGTACTATACTGCCAACCTAATGTGGGGAACATACTGCCAACCTAATGTGGGGAAACTAATCTGCCAACCTAATGTGGGGGAACATACTGCCAACCTAATATGGGGGAACTATACTGCCATCCTAATGTGGGGGAACTATACTGCCAACCTAATGTGGGGAAACTATACTGCCAAACTAATGTGAGGGAACTATATTGCCAACCTAATGTGGGGTGAACTATGCTGCCAATCTAATATGGGGAACTATACTGCTAACCTCATATGGGGAAACATACTGCCAACCTAATGTGGGGGAACTATGCTGCCAACCTAATGTGGGGGGGAACTATGCTGCCAACCTAATCTGTGGAAACTGAGCTGCCAACCTAATGTGGGGGGGGGGGCTGTGCTGCCAACCAAATCTGGGGGGCTCTGTGCTGCCAAATTAATGTGGGGGAGGGGACTATGCTGCGTACTTAAAGGGGTAGTCCACTGCCCCAGCGTTCAGAACATTTTGTCGACATGCCCCCTCCCATAGACTTGCATTGAGGAGGTGTGGCGTGACATCAAGAGGGGCTTGAGCGTGACATCACACCACGCCCCCTCAATGCAAGTCTACGGGAGGGGGTGGGTCGACCATCGCACGATACTCTGTGCCTTTCCCGAGACTAGACTCTGGATCTGCCCCTGGCGTGGTGTGACATCACGAGAGGCGTGGCCATGACATCACAACCCCACTGCTCACTCCCAGCATTTTAAACGAATTCCGGGTGCTGCAGAGAGATCACAGAGGGTAGGGGATAGGGGCGGAGTACCCCTTAAAAACTAGGACAACACAGCATTAGATTCCGATCTGTTTTTTCATACATATGACATGAATAAATGGGCTACTGAACAGCTTGCACCTGTCATAACCCACAGATATGTCTTGATACTGTACTGATACTGTGTTCAATTGATGTATGTTTGACTATACACATTGAAAAGCACAAGCTTGTTTATTTCATTTTTGGCACAAATATGTAGATGCTGTGTCTTTAAAGTGTTTTTCCCCCTCAAAGAAAAGTTGGTAGAAAAGTTGGTAAAACCAGATGTGTTTCACATACGTTTGTGAAACACATCTTTTCACTTTTTAAACATTTTGTTATGTTGGGGTCTTAAGCTTAAATTAAAAACAAAAAATGTTTTCCCATCATTCTGTGCGTAGTACCCCATGATTATATAAGGAAAAAGGAATGTCAGAAATGTTATTTATTAAAAAAGAAAAACTAAACTATTGCAGCGACATAAGTATTCAGACTCTTTACTCAATACTTAGTTGAAGCCCAATTGGCAGCGATTACAACCTCCCGTCTTCTTGGGGATGAGGCCACAAGGTTTACACACCTGGATCTGTGGATTTTCTGCCATTCTTCTCTGTAGATACTTTCAAGCTTGTCAGGATGGATGGGAACCATCGGTTGAAGTCATTTTCAGGTCTCTCCAGAGATCTTTGACTGGGTTGAAGTCTGGGCTCTGACTGGGCCACTCAAGAACATTCAGAGTCCTAAACTGCTGCTGTGCTGTCTTGGCTGTATGCTTAGGGTCAGTGTCTTGTTCGAAGGTAAATCTTCAGCCTAGTCTGAGGTCCAGAGCATTCTGGATCAGGTTTTCATTAGGAATATATCTGTTCTTTTTCCCCATTCTCTTTCTCTCTACTCCATGCCATAGAAACACACCCCAAATCATGATGCTACCATGGCCATGCTTCACTGTAGGAAAGAAATTGGGCCTGTGATGACCAGTGCCTGGTTTCCTCCAGACATGACTTTTAGAATTCTGGATAGAAAGTTCAATTTTTGTTTTATCAGACCAGAGAATCTTGTTTCTCACAGTCTGAGAGTCCTTTTACTGCCATAAAGCCTAGATTGGTGGAGGCTACAGTGATGTTTGACTTTCTGGAAGTTTCCTGAATCGGCACACAGGATCTTTGACTTTCATCTTGAGTGACCATTGAGTTCTTGGTCACTTCTCTTACAAAGGCCCTTCCCCCCTGTTTACTTAGTTTGTTGGAGTGGCCAGCTCTAGGCACAATCCTATCTGTTTCAACCTTCTTCCATTTAAGAATTAGGGAGGCCACTGTGCTCCTTCAGTTTAAAGGGGTACTCCTCTGCTCAGCGTTTGGAACAAACTGTACCGAACGCTGTAGCCGGCACCGGGAGCTTGTGACATCATGGCCCCTTCATGACACTGCCCACTCAATGGCCCCCGCCCACTCAATGCATGTCTGTGGGAGGGGGCATGACATCCGTCACACCCCCTCCCATAGATATGCATTTAGGGGGTGGGGCGTGACATAATGAGGTGGCGGGGCTATGACATCACGAGCTCCCGAAGCTGGCTCCAGTGTTCGGAACAGTTTGTTCCAAACGCTGAACAGTGGAGTACCCCTTTAAGTTCAACTGTGCAACTTTCAGTTTAGACCTAGTTATCTTCTAGTTAGCTATCATTGTAAGCCACCCCTTGCTTTTATTATAGCATGCCTATTTTTTATTGTCATGCTCAATCCTTATCACCTTTTCTGAAACAGTAGTGGCCACACACATGCAACAGCTATTGGCTTACAGGTATATTGCACCATTCCATTGTGAACATGCATAATTGGCTCAGCCAAATGCGTATGTCGATTTCAATGGAGAGGGGATATTTAGCCACTGCTGAAATAAGTATTAAAACCTTACCTTTTTCTCAATAAATTTATTTCCAAAGGTGCTATTGACATGCCATTTTCACCAAACGTTGGTAACAACCCATGTAATCCATACATACAATGAAACCAAAACAAATATGCTAATAAATTAAGTAATGTGTAATGGAAAATGACACAGAGAAAAGGTATTGAACATATGAAGAAAGGGAGGTGCAAAAAGGCATAGAAACCCAAGACAACAGCTGGAATCTATCAGTCATTAAAAAACAATCCAGTTCCTTTTCAGTGCAAATTAATATCTGCTGGTTCAGTCCCAACTGATGGCAACAAAAAGGTCTCTTTGCCGAGGGGGTCACACAAGACACATCTCATGATGGCTAAAAGCAAAGATCTGTCTCCAGACCTTTAACAAACCAAAACAAAACACTGGCATTGGTTACAGGCGCATTTCTAAGCTTCTAAATGTTCCACTGAGCACTGTTGGGACCATAATACAGAAGTGGAAAGACGATCATTTCACCATAAATTTGCCTCCACAAGGTGCGAGGAGTGAGAAGAATAATAAGAGTTATCCAAGAGCCCAGGACCAATTGTGGAGATGGTCAGAAAGACCTGGAACTAGCAGGTACTGTTGTGCTAAAGGAAAATTATTTAGTAGGAAACATGGGGAGGTGTTGATTGTTCAATACTTATTTATCGTACGGAACGCAACAGTATTATATGTATTTCTATAAACAGGCTCAGAGCAGGGGAAATAGTTAACTAGACAGCTCAGGTCATTAAAATGTGACGCGCTGGTTCACTGGGGGTTCAAAGGGGGAATACATTTTTCAAATCAACTGGTGCCAGAAAGTTATACAGATTTGTTAATTACTTCTATATAAAATGAATCTTAACTCTTCCAGTACTTATCAGCTGCTGTATGCTTCACAGAAAGTTCTTTTCTTTTTGATTTTCTTTTCTGTCTGACCACAGTGCTCTCTGCTGACATCTCTGTCTGTCTCAGGAACTGTCCAGAGCAGGAGAGGTTTGCTATGGGGATTTGTTTCTACTCTGGACAGTTACATAGGTACATAGTTCATAAGGTTGAAAAAAAAAAAACAGACTCCATCAAGATTTACCTATAACCATAATGAGTCCCTACTGAGTTGATCCAGAGGAAGGCAAAAAACCCTCATACTAGAGGTAAAAATTCCTCCCCGACTCCAAATGTGGCATCAGAAAAAATTCCTGGATCAACGTTCTGTCCCTATAAATCTATTACACATAACCAGAGATGTTATTATTCTCCAAAAATGTATCCAGACCCCTTTTAAATTCTTTTACAGAGTTCACCATGACACCACCTCTGGGAGAGAATTCCACAGTCTCACTGCTCTTACAGTAAAGAACCCCCATCTGTGCTGGTGTAGAAACCTTCTTTCCTCAAGACGTAGAGGACGCCCCCTTGTTATACATACAGTTCTCATAAAGACAAACTCCTCCCCCTTTCCATTTTATCTGATCCTTCCTGAATAGACTATAACCCTGTATGTTGACCGCCCAGTCACAGCTATCGCCCAACCAAGTCTCTGTTATACCCACAATTATGTCATAATCCTCCTCAGACATTATCAACTCCAGTTCGTCAGTTTTATTGGTCAAACTTCTGGCATTAGTCAACATGAAATTCAATGGTGTATGTTTTCTTTTCCTATGAAGCCTATCCCTATTAACTATTCTAACCCCTCCCTTCGCTCCGGTTCCTGACACGGACAGAGGTGTCAGCAGAGAGCACTGTAATCAGACTGGAAAGAACTACACAGCTTCCTGTGGAGCATACAGCAGCTAAGTACTGGAAGGATTAGGATTTTTATTGAAGGATTTTACAAATCTGTATAACTTTCTGGCCCCAGTTGATTTAAAAAAACATTTGTTTTCCACCGGAGTACCCCTTTAAGGAAACAAAACCTGCAGAACAAATACTATTCCTAAGTATAGCTCAGGCTACTAAAGCAGTCCTTCAGCATATATATTCTCCAGGCAATCCGAAACTGCCCTTGATAACACAGGGCCGGGGAATCTTACTTAAACTAAAGAGCACCGAGTGTACTATTAATCATAGCTCCTCTGGTGACATAAACCGGTCCGGGCTCCGTAATTGACATTCCATGAAACCTCAGTTTCTCCCCCGGGAACCTCTTTGAGGACACGGTGCATAAAGTTAGTACCAGCTGAGGCTCTTCTTGCCATCCAGGATCAAGTGGACAAGCTGGTAGTTGTGGAAAGACTGAAAGTCCGGGCTGATTTGTGCTTGGACGAGATAGAAAGACGCAGCTTATTTCACCCCCCCTATCATGTGTCTTTCGCTCTTTCACAATGACCATGTATGAAGATGAGAGACGAGAGTGAGTATCGAGTGAGAACTGAGGATATGACAGAAATACAGCCCGAAACTAAAAAAAAAAAAAAAAAAAAATATGACCTCCTGGTTATTGCTACCGCCAAAGAACGAGGGCAAGGTAGTCATGGGAGATATGTTTTGAAGTCCTATACGGGAAGGCTTTACGGGCTTCATGACACATTGATGACACCCTTGAATCTCGTATTATCCTTTTCCTTGACGCGCTATATCTAGTTTAATGTAACACATGACTGCAGCTGTTCGGTATGCCGGCCTTTATAGGCCATCTCTACAAAACACCCAACAGTAACTGGCCGCAAAGGCAAAATTTTACATATTTCCCTTAATTTGTGTGAATGCCGATACAGGTTTAAGAAAAATATAGTAAAAAATTTAATAATATCAATAATAATATAAAATTAAATAAAAAATTTATAAAAATGAAATAAATATATTTTCCCCCCAAAGTTATAGTCAATGGGGGACATGTATCAAAGATTTTACCCCTGTTTTGTGTGTATTTTTTTGCGCAAAATTTTGCGCAAGACCTTTTTTTGCGCAATTTTTTTGCGCACGTTTTGGTAGAGCATGTCCTCCAGATGTGGCTGAATCAGGGTACCTTGGAGTGACATCTATAGTACACATGGATTTATTAACTGCGTACTTTTTTTTTACACCAAAAATTTTGCCGCAAGAGCTGTTTTTTTTGCGCAAATATAAGCCATCTTTGACTTAACGTAGCAAGATGCTCTAAATCATTTATTGGATTTAGGAGATTACTATATTTACCCGCAATTTATGAAGCTCATTGCACTTGATTGATAAATTTAGCGCTTCTGCACATAATTTAGAATTCGGGAAAAGGGGTAAAATGCTTCTACCATACACAAATAATGATACATGTCCCCCAATAAGTGGACACTTGAGGTATAGAAAAACATTAAGATATGAAAGCAGTATACAATAGCAATAGAATATCATGCTAGACATAGAGCACAGGTCTCCAAAGTGTGGACGTCCAGCTATTGCAAAAGGACAACTCCCAACGTGCCCGGACAGCCGTTGGCTGTCCGGGCACGTTAGGAGTTGTAGTTTTGCAGCGACTTGGAGACCACTGATATAAAGTGCAACCTAAAAAAAAGAAAAAAAAATCCAAAACAGTATAAAAATATTTTCACATAACAACTACTAACCTACTACGGTAACAAGCACTCCAAGGCCCGTAGCCAACAACATCAGACTGTCGTAACTGTCATTTCAGGTGATATTTCAGGATAAGCTGCCCTGTTTGGGTACTTGAGGGGAAGCACTATTTCATGTAATGATATAACTTGTATATAGTCGTTTTCAGCAGATTTCTGCTCTGCAGGCTTCATCTATAATTTGCAGTTCTCCTAGAGCTGGTAGACAGAGCTCCCTCATCCTCCCTCCATAGACTATTTTGCTTGTCCTGCAGACACAGGACAAAGCTGAGATGATTTTCAGAGTAGAAGAGTTTAGCAGCAGGAAGGGGGGGGGAGGCAAAAAGGAGAATAGAGAATTTTTGTCTAATAAAATATACTACAAAGTTTCTTATATTTGCTTTTACTATTGATCCATGCAAAGTTTGTTCAAATGATAGTGCCTCTGTAGAAAAGTGCACGAAGGAAGAAGAGGGCTAGCCACTCCTTACAAAAAAAAAAAACGCAACCAACAGTCAAGGGAAAGACAAAAAAAAAAAAAGAGGAAAAACAGTCCTAAGTTTTCTATATTTTTAAATGGTGCATGTGATATTTAGGATGGACTTTAGAGATGAGCGAACTTACAGTAAATTCGATTCGTCACGAACTTCTCGGCTCGGCAGTTGATGACTTTTCCTGAATAAATGAGTTCAGCTTTCAGGTGCTCCGGTGGGCTGGAAAAGGTGGATAGGTCTCCTAGGACTGTATCCACCTTTTCCAGCCCACGGGAGCACCTGAAAGCTGAACTAATTTATGCAGGATAAGTCATCAACTGCCGAGCCGAGAAGTTCGTGACGAATCGAATTTACTGTAAGTTCGCTCATCTCTAATGGACTTATCTAACATCGAATGAAGGGTTTACTCTACATTTGTTTATTGCATTACGGGACATGGTATGAGCCCATACTGTAACTCTGTCTTTGATTTCATAGGAAGGCTCTCAGAGGTCGCACATCATATTCTGTCCGTTGCATGAGGAATTATGGAAGTTTTTTTTTTCTAGAACTATTGCTCCAAGAGAATAATAGGTTGCTTCTTAGCGGCAACATAAACACGCACACATAGTGCCAATAGCTCTGTTTTATAGACTAGAAGGGACGCTGTACACCAGCATAAAAGGGTCTTTGCAAAAGGCTTAAAGGGGTACTCCCGTGGAAAACTTTTTTTTTTAAATCAACCGGTGCCAGAAAGTTAAACAGATTTGTAAATTACTTCTATTAAAAAATCTTAATCTTTCCAGTACTTTTTAGGGTCTGTATACTACAGAGGAAATGGTTTTCTTTTTGGAACACAGAGCTCTCTGCTGACATCATGACCACAGTGCTCCCTGCTGACATCTCTGTCCATTTTAGGAACTGCCCAGAGCAGCATATGTTTGCTATGGGGATTTTCTCCTACTCTGGACAGTTCTTAAAATGGACAGAGATGTCAGCAGAGAGCACTGTGGTCATGATGTCAGCAGAGAGCTCTGTGTTCCAAAAAGAAAACCATTTCCTCTGTAGTTTTCAGCAGCTAATAAGTACTGGAAGGATTAAGATTTTTTTAATAGAAGTAATTTACAAATCTGTTTAACTTTCTGGCACCAGTTGATTTTAAAAAAAGTTTTCCACAGGAGTACCTCTTTAAAGCGTACCTTTCATATTACAGTAAAAAAAGATGCTTCTATATGCTACTCAATAGGTCATGCAGATGCTTTACATATTTTATATGTGTCTAGACTTTGTTTTTGACTCATAAATCCTTCTGTTCTGCTGCCCACTCATTCTAACATCCACTGCTCAGGAAGAGGCGTGTCCAAGGCAAGCACTGAGCCAGCGCTCACTCGCCATGCATTTACTTCCTCCCTGAGTCTGCTGTGCTTGATCTCTTCATCCAATCTCTGCAGGCTGCTCTGTAACCCCCTCCTCTCTGTCTGATAGACAAGACAGGAGTGAGCACAGAAGAGTGCTAGTCCCGTCCTCACTTACTGGACTTTGTCCCAGCCTGTGCTTCAGCTGGGACAAAGATGATGCTGCAGTCATACAGGATTATGTTCTGGATGGTATGGTGACTCATGAAGTCTGTAAAAAGGAGATAAAACATTTTTTTATGAAGGATATTAGAAAGGTTAATGCTTTGCCAAAATGTTTTTTGATTCTGACAGTGCCCTTTTACATGTGTGCATGAGAGTTTATTATATTTAAAGGGGTTTTCTTACTATGTAAAGTTGTTAAAATCAGATGCAAACAAGATGCATGGTGTAAAAGTACAGTAGAATAGAGTACAATTGTGTTTTTTTTTAGGTAAAAAAAAACACATATGCTACTGTACTATACTGCCCCCCCGCCCCCATGGATTTCATCACTTCATTCATCTGTGATTTGTGAGACTTTTGAATTACACGTGTTGTTGATTTTGCTGTGGTAGACATGTTTTGAGTATTGTTTTTGCAGTGGTCAGGGATTTACAAAGCTGCAGCTTCTATTAAAAAGTTGCATACTTTGATGCAAACCACCAAAAAGGGCGCAAATCACCACCAAATAAAATAAATAGCTTACAAAACACACATTACAACACATCTTTCTAATTCCAACTCGTTCTATAAAAAATAAAAAAAATGACATAAAAGAGGTAAAATGTGAATTAAAGGACATTCACATGAAGCTACTATCCTGCCTTGGAGTAACACATACCTGTTTTACCTTTTAAAGTCTTTTTCAGTGCCCAGATATAAGCTGGATACAAGCAGGTAGTGGGGCAGTGATGAAGAGGACATGGGCGGGACTTACCTAGACTCTAGCTGTGCTGGAAAATGCCCCCTTGACACTTGACCCTCATTTGCATATTAGCAAATCGGCTTATAGCTGATGAACATAAAAAATATCCCGGTATCCTGATGACTAGCAGTATGTAGCCTTGTGCTGATTTACACCTCTGTTTTCCAGCTGACAGGTCTGCTTTAAAAAAAATGTAAATCTTTCTAAGGGTCTGTTCACACTGATGAATTGGAGAGGAATTTCCACGAGTAATTCTGCTCGCTTTTTCCTCTCCAATTCATTCAGCAGTGAAAATCCCCATAGAGCTGTGCGGAATTTCTGCCCCTCAGTTCACACTGAGGAATTTCCTCAAGCAGAATTCTGACGAGGAAGTCTGTTCCGCTTGAAGAAAGAACTTTCTTTCAGGCGGAATCAGCGTCGTTCTCCCATAGAGATCAATGTTATTTTTTTTTTCAGTCAGAAGCATTTCCACGCGGAATCCGCACGGAATTTGTGCGGAATTTTCACATGAAAAAAAAAAGAGGAGTATTTATGAATTTAAAAAAACATATATTACGGCCACTCTCCAACCTGCATTTCCGCGCGGAATTCCACGCGATTTCCGCGCGAAATCGCTGCTAATTCTGAGCGGAAAAAAAATGTATTTTGGGGTTGAAATCTTCAGCGTGATTTCCGCCCAATTCCTCAGTGTGAACATACCCTAATAGGAGGTAGAAAGCAAAAGTCTTTTTATGTAGATAGAATGTTTTTAATAGATACAGATGCATTTCATGATATGACAGCAACAAGGCATTTAACACTACTGGTTCAAAGGTGTACTCCGGCTGATGGTGTTTTTTTTTAAGCCCATACTGCCTGAAAATTAACCTTTACTTATCTCCAACTTTCCCCTGCTGCATTCAGTATCACTGCCCGGGTCCCTGGTGTGATCCTCTTTCTGATGCCGAATGGTTGGCCAAATAGGTGGTGTCTCTCCTGAACCAGTGATGGATTGAGTTGCAATGTGACGTTTTCCGCCCTGGTCCATGTCTTCTTCCTTGTACATGGGCTTAAAGGAGTACTCCGGTGAAAAACTTTTTTTTTTTAAATCAACTGGTGCCAGAAAGTTAAACAGATTTGTAAATTACTTCTATTAAAAAAATCTTAATCCTTCCTGTACTTATTAGCTGCTGAATACTACAGTGGAAACTCTTTTCCATTTGAAACACAGAGCTGTCTGCTGACATCATGAGCACAATGCTCTCTGCTGACATCTCTGCTGACATTTTAGGAACTGTCCAGGGTAAAAGGAAATCCCCATAGCAAACATATGCTGTTCTGCACAGTTCATAAAATGGACAGAGATGTCAGCAGAGAGCACTGTGCTCATGATATCAGCAGAGAGCTCTGTGTTTCAAACGGAAAATAATTTCCGCTGTAGTATTCAGCAGCTAATAAGTACAGGAAGGATTAAGATTTTTTAATAGAAGTAATTTACAAATCTGTTTAACTTTCTGGCACCAGTTGATTTAAAAAAAAAAAAAATATATATAACGTTTTTCACCGGAGTACCCCTTTAATGTATAGCAATACAGGGGGAACCTAGGGTGCACAGGAGATATGTAAAAGTTTTATTTTTAATACAGGCAGTTCGGACATATTTAGATAAATCTGCCGAAAACCCCCCTTGTGACCTGTCTAACATTACCACATTACATGAGTAATGAGTTTTTAGCAACCAAAGACTTTTCTGTTGACCACGGATTTGCTTTCGGTGATCCTACCCATTTATATAATATCAGTGAATTGCATGAATAG
Organism: Hyla sarda; assembly: GCF_029499605.1. NCBI lineage: Eukaryota > Metazoa > Chordata > Amphibia > Anura > Hylidae > Hyla > Hyla sarda. The sequence continues at coordinate 27,407,350 of NC_079199.1, read as the reverse complement.
CAAAAGGACAGCCTCTACCCATATAGTCTATTAGGACACATTATAGAGGGGTCACCTTCTTTGAGACCCTCCCCCCCCCCTCTTTTCAGGGCACATGTGCAGTGGATTTAACACAACCACGTATTACATATGAGTTTGTATTCTTGATTCGATTTGGATTAACACAATGAAAAATGCATCAGAGGGATTTATGTCTTTACTGGATGTATATTTAATGGATTTCATGTCTTATTTTTTCAATCTTACTGACTACATTTTGCACCCCTATTGTCAATGCTGGACTTTCTAGAAAAAGATAACTATATTATTGAAAACCACAACATGAATGCATTTGGTATGCTTCGGCTTCACTAAGACTTTGCTAAGCCATAGTCATGACCATTTTCTAATGGAATGTCTTTGGATGACATCCGACGTGTCGAGGGAAGGAAAAAAAATGGACTGGATGGGTTTGTGTATGGCTTTTTCTCAAGATAAATGGCAAGTGAAGCAGTTCCTCACCCTTGACTAAACATGACTCCATGTATTAAAGAACAAGAAGAAAAAATGTGGTCTCAAATGTGGTCTCCTGCCCTTGTGGTCTGTTTCTTAGGGCAATCCCCAGCATAAAATGCATACAATGGAGGATGCCTGCAGCAGACTACAAATGCCACAATGACATCCTACACCCGATGGATGTGGAGGTGTAACAGTAACATTTAGAGTAATACATAAATTTAGGTGCACTACTGTGGTAGATGTAAACAGTGACATATGGTTAACACTCAAAATGATGTTAAAATTGAGACATTACCCACCCAAGTTGGCTTATGTGTTGCTGGTCTCACAGGTGAACCTGAATGCTGCCTAGACAGTGATCAAGGTGCATTAAATGTGGAGTTTATACACCTCCAAGAATAAGATTTAAACTCCACATTTAATGAGCCTTGATCACTGTCTAGGCAGCATTCAGGTTCACCTGTGAGACCAGCAACACATAAGCCAACTTGGGTGGGGCTTTTAGTCTGTCTCCCTCCTCCCATTGTATGTGTGCCCATGTGGACCTAATGCTGCTGTAATTGCCCACTGGCCCCTGGTATTGCCCATACGGCACAGGTAGGTTTAGTTTTAGGTCCCACACCACTTGAGAAACCTTGGTGTTGGTGTGCAGGCTCAGGTATGTCCTTCATATAAGGATATACTGGCGAATGTCTCAATTTTAACATCAGTTTGAGGGTTAGTCATAAACCTGCAGATTTTGGTGCAATAACCTAGTAGCCAATATCTGCTTTATATGAACAGCAAAAGAACCCTGGACGGCACTGACATATGCAGCAGAATTTTCTTTATTTCTACACCGTTCTGTCACAGATGCAGAACTGAGCGTTAAACGGCCCGTTGGCCAGATCTGCATCTGTGACCAAACTGTGTTGAAATAAAGAAAATTCTGCTACATACACGAGTGCCATCCTTAGTTATTTTTTTTCTACTGTTCGTTTCAATGTCATGGATTAATGAGGATCGGGAACGAGCAATGTTCAGGACTATTGAGGTGGTTTGCTGGAATTCACACCCATGGTAGGTAGGTTGGCAGCAGTGCCGACCTTTTCTATATGTACCACATGGAAAATCTGCTTCATGTCTTCGACTATCACTCTAACTCCTCTTCCGTTTGCTTCTTAGTCTTTCAATTTACCATTGGTTTTCTCAGGATCTAAGCTTTTTTTTATATATTTTTTTTTAATTTTTTTTTGCAGAGGAAGACACTAAAATGTAAGAGAACGTCTTTTCTTCAGGCTATTACCATGCAGAGTAATAGCTGTAGACATATTCATAGCTACAGTGGCAATGCAGCTTTGAGGAAAATTAATGTTCCTCCTGAACAAAAACAGAGGTTGTGATAGTAAAGCTGAGCTGTAGATATGTGCAGGGACGTGATCGGCGTAGTGATATGGCGCCGCACTCCCCGTTTCCCAGCTTCTACTCATTATGCTAATGAAGTGTCATCAGTTAAGCTTTTCCCGTGATTATGGAGTCTGTCAGGTAAAACAAAACTATGCAGCTCCTTGTCTCCAGCTCCCATCCCTCGCTCCTGGCATCCGCTCTACGTCTTCTTGTAACACGCCATCGATTATCCATACCTTGTTCTTTTTTATGGTGACTGTCACCCTCGCGACCTTGAGCAGAATGAATAAGGCATATCTATTAGGAGGGAAATACAATATTATAGTGGTTCATCTGACCCTTTACAATAAGGTTTATCTCTCTTTTCTGGCTGACAATATATGTCTGCTGCGCATTGATGTATATGAAAGAAGGCGAACGTGAGAGGAGAGAGCGTCCTTATAGGGCAAAACGGGGGAAAAAATGACAAAACGGTAGAAGACATAAGACGAATAGAGAAGTGAAGTCTTATGGCACCGACTCATTTCTCTTTGTGGAGGCACGATGGTTCCTCCCGGGCATGAAAGAGTTACTGATTCATCGCCTGCCTCTTAGAGCATCAGTCTGAGCTGGAACACCCGCAGGATTAGATCTCTGCACAGCTGTCAATGTCAACAGAAACAGGTGTTATCTGGACCAGAAATGTGCATTCTGAGGGTATTATCCTCATTTCAGAAAGTAGACGTTCTGAAGAAAAGATTCCAGGGACTTGGTGATAGAATGTGTTACTATATATACATTTAATAAATAAGAAGAATCCTGCTCTCAAGAAACTCTCAAGGCATCTTATGGTGATAGATAAATGGATGATGGATGGATAGATATAAGATAGAGAGAAAGAAAGAAAAAAATAGATAGATATTAGATAGATAGATAGATTATAAAATAGGTAGATACCAGATACCGACATAGGTCAAAGGGGTACTCCGCCCCTAGACATCTTATCCCCTATCCAAAGGATAGGGGATAAGATGTCTGATCGCTGGGGGTCCCACCGCTGGGGACCCCCGCAATATAGCATGCAGCACCCACCTGTATCTGCTTCCGGAAGCACTGGAGGTTCTGGCTCCCAACCACGGGGACAGAAGACTCCCTAAAACAAAAAGGTTTTTTGGGGTTTCAGAACTGGGGCAGACATGTTAACTATGCTATATGCTTCTGCAGCTTTTTTGCTTTTCTTATCTTCGATGAATGAGCAAACACTTTTACATCGACCAATTACACAGGACGCAGACAGTGCTAAGCCTGTGGGGTCCAGGAGAACCAAGTCTGGTGAGACACGTGTGGTGTTGTACAATGGAGACAGCTGATGACGCTATTTCATGTATAGTTAGAGCTGAGATGAGATGCATGTACTCTGCGTACTGATCACTGCCTGATGAAGAATAAAGCTCGTTAAGGTTGTGCAGGACCCACAGTGTTGAGACAACGTTTGTGGTGTGCCAGTTGTTTGAAACCCAGAAAACAGCAATATATGGGATGATACCCTCATTGTTATACATAATACCCTTCTAGTGCCCATAGTAAAATGTGGACATTTTACATCTCCATCTCTGTCCTTGATGGTATATTGTTGAAGATCACATGATCAATAAAGTGTATTTAGTTGGATTACAATAAGGCTTGGTTCAGACTACGGAATTTCCGCCTGCAATTTTGCTTTGAAATTGCAGGCAGAAATTCCGCTTTCTAAAATGTATAGTGTAGTGAATGATTTTCCGTTCACAAATTCACACTTCGGAATTTGTGAAGCGGAATTTGTGAACGGAAAATCCGCTTAGAAATTTCTGCCTGAAGAAAGGGGTTGCTCTTTCAGCCGGCGCTGGCCGCACTCGGAATCTCCAGGCGGAAATTTTCTGCCCGGAGATTCCGTAGTCTGAACCTAGCCTAAGAGTTTGGAGCACAATATGGCTGTCTTCTGCCAGAGACCAGTCACTCGAAGTCACAAATGCAGGACAAACATCCGTCACACCCCTCCCATAGACTTGCATTGAGGGGGTGGGGCGTGACATCATGAGGGGGTGGGGCTATCGTATCGACCCACAGAATAAAGAAAACAGGTCTATTTTACTGTAAAGAGTATAGCATTAAAACGAAACCTTCCAAAATTAGCAAAATTGCAGTTTTCTTATCAATTTCCCAACACAAATAGTATTTTTTGGGTTGCGCAATACATTTTATGGTATAATGAGTGATGTAATTACAAAGGACAACTGGTCGCGCAAAAAGCAATCCCTCATACTAGTCTGTGGATGAAAATATAAAAGAGTTATGATTTTTAGAAGGCGAGGAGGAAAAAACGAAGACATAAAAATAAAATTGTCTGAGTCCTTAAGGCCCAAAAGTCCTAAAGGGGTAAAGGGGTGCTCCAGTGGAAAACATTATTATTATTTTTTTTTAAATCAACTGGTGCCAGAAAGTTAAACAGATTTGTAAATGACTTCTATTAAAAAAATCTTTACCCTTCCAGCACTTTTTAGCATCTGTATGCTACAGAGAAAATTCTTTTCTTTTTTCATTTTTTTTTTGTCTGCCGAAACCTCTGTCCATGTCAGGAACTGTCCAGAGCAGCATAGGTTTGCAATGGGGATTTCTCCTGCTCTGGACAGTTCCTGATACGGGCAGCAGATGTCAGCAGAGAGCACTGTGGACAAGACAAAAAAGAAATTCAAAAAGAAAAGAATTTCCTCTGTTGCATACAGCTGCTAAAAAGTACTGGAAGGGTAAATATTTTTTAATAGAAGTCATTTACAAATCTGTTTAACTTTCTGGCTCCAGTTGATTTAAAAAAAATATATATATATGTTTTCCACCGGAGTACCCCTTTAACTGAAAAACCATTTTACCTATACAGATGTATGGGCTGATCATTTCCTTTGCAATGAGGTATTCTCAGCTATGCATTAGAGATCTTCATTATTTCAATGACTATCTGGTTGAACAGCAGGACATATTCCTCTTTGCTCACCCCCCCCCCCTTTCAGAAAATATACCACTCTTACACTTAGTTGAATCCATTAATGTATTAAGCCCCCGTGGCAATGAAGAGGTGAAGGGAAATGGAATTACTTTCTATTTTTATCACACGGGTATTAGTACAAGTACCTTACAGTCATCAAAAAATTTGGGTCTCCACATGCCATTCGTTCCACACAGTGAGTATATGTGCCACGTAACGTAGGCCCCTGAGTGAGAGACCGCGGCAGAAGTCTAGTAAGGGCATTTTCATATTATAAAGTGCACTTTCCTTATAATACGGTTAGGGGTCCATTAGCTAATGATATGAACTGTGTATGGAAATAACATATCTGGAGCACATTGAAGACAATTCCTTGTACACCAGTAAATCTTACGGTGCGAAGAACAAACACTCCAAAACTGAGTTGTTGATCGGAGTCCATGCAAATAAATCATTAGAAAAACACTTTTTTTTTTTGCGAGAGTAAACGTCAAGCTCCGGTACTGAGGTGATCCATCACGGGCTATGCCGTCGCCCCCGTTAATTAAAGGGACTCTCTGGTGGATTTTCTCAGCAGTTTGCTAACAGAATAAGACAAGACAGAAAAAAATGGGGGTGCTGCAATAGCACAGGCGGCTACACGGGCTAAAGAGACCATTGTGCTCATCTGATTTACCGGTTCCCTTCTCTGACATATTTGGCATACAGAATAATTATACACACGTCTCAATTTGTCTTATTTTTTTATTTTTCCTAGAGGGAGTTCAGAAGTTTTAAAAAGAAACCAAAAACCCAAACAAGATATTCGATATGCAGCATGGAATATAAAGTATTCAGCTCCAGTACAGTAACCCCCCCGACATGCGATGGGGCCATCGCATTAACTGCTATCCGACAGCGCAAAATGCTTAAGCTGCTGTCGGATAGCAGTTTAAGCATCCCGGGCAGGTTCGCTTACCTATTCCCGCTGCTCCGGGTCCACTTCGCGATCCTCCGGTGTCTTCCGCATCTTCTCCAGGGTCCGGGCCTCGCTTTCCGGCGTCGTTATTACGTCACTATGCACACCGCGCCGGCACAGCAGCGTAATAACGTCACCAGAAAGCGAGGCCCGGACCCTGCAGAAGATGCAAAAGAAGCCGGAGCATCCCGAAGAAGACACCAGAGCAGCGGGACAGCATCGGGACAGCATTGGGAGCCCCTGGGACAGCATCGGGAGCGGTGAGGACCTGGTCCGGAGCGGCGGGGACAGGTGAGTACAGCTTCCTATACTTTACATTGCACGGATCCCTCAACATATGATGGATTCGACAAACGATGGGCCGTTTGGAACGAATTACCATCGTATGTTGAGGGACCACTGTAATCTATACTAATACGAATGAACCAAAGGACTCCAGATAAATGTGTTACTTTCATACCTTTTACATTATTAAAAACGTGCTGCTGTTTTCAAATATGTTCCCCATAACTGGACATATTGCATGTTTATTGTGATTGTTAATAGCTAAAGACGGCTATAAACACACGTACATGAATACAAAATCCACCTCTTTTTATCACTTTACTAGCTGAGTACTCGGTGAGGCCTGGTGTTCCTGCATAAACCTTGTGGGAAAGGAAAAGCAATGCTCTTTAGGCGACTGGGAAAGCTGGGTGGCACGCATACTGCGTGCCACCCAGCTTTCCCAGTCTCCTAAAGTCCCAGCAGTAATAGGCTGTTTTTCCTTCCTGAAGTTCTCACTTCAGCAGTGCAGCCATGCCCTCTCCCTGACACCGCACATCTTCTCTTCCGCCCCACTCTTCTCTCAGCCCACTTTATATCTTCTCTCCAACCCCCCCCCCCCCCCCCCTGTCTCCCCTTCCACCCTTCCAGTTAGGCTGGACTTGGGCACAGCTAAGGGGAGGCCATCATGACAGGGTTTGACAGGGAGTGAATGGGTTAAGGGGAGGATGAGGGAAAGGTGGATGAGATGGGGACAGGGAGAGAGCAGAGGGAGGGGGAGTGGAGAATTGAGAGGCTTCCGGGGCTCAAGAGAGGTGATTGGTGGAGGAGGCGGTAAGGTCTGGGGCAAAAAGGGCAGGTGAAGGGATATATATAGGTAAGTGGGAGGCTGGGAGGTGTAGTACTGGAGGCAGGAAGCTCCCTCCCTCCCTTGTTTTGTTTTGCTGTTTTTTTCTTTACTTGGGGGTGGTACTTACGCGGGGGTATGTTCAGGATGGGGTGGTTATCGAGATGGTCGTTGGTTCTTTGTCGCAGCAGTATGTGCAGGGGGGTCCTCAAAGTCGGTGATAAATAAAGGTGTGGAAAACGTAAAGGGAGAGAACAAGTTCTGGACTTCTTTTGGAGGTTTGATCTTGGTGGATGGCGGTTCCAGTGAAGGAATTGAGTGATGGGAGGCTTAGGCCTCTGGGGGGTCCCCACGGGTGAGTAGTGTCCTGCCTCGGAGCCAGTGGGATCGGCTGGAGGCAAAATGAGCCTGTGTGGGATCTAAGTGGGGGGGACTGCCATGGGAGTTTGGGCTTCGAGGACCACCTTGGTATTCAGTGGGTTTTGTATTATTACATGCTAATGTTATATAATGTTATATATGTTTGTTTATAATAAAACGGCTTATGTGGCCGATTCATTTCATTCCTGGTCTTTGTCATTATTTAAGGGAAGGGGTAGGTAGTACGGACTTGGCAATACCTCTGTCATGCCCCTGCACTATTCTCTGCTTACTAACTATTGCCCTCCAGACAGGTAAACTCATTTGGGAAGGAAACTACAATATAGACATATAACATGGGGGAGAAAGGACTGTTTAGGAAGGTGAAAGGCTGATGAGACACTACTAAAATGTCTATTCCAGGTGCACAAGAAAGCCTGTTATTATAACTTCCATAGACTATAATGAAAACAGCAGTGAGTATGCGCAATGTGTTCTCACTTGTTTCTCTTCTCTTTCTTGGCCTCTTACCTGCTAATCTAGTTGCTGATTTTTTAAAAACTCATGCTCTTTTAATAGGTGAGTGGTCCTAGATAGTGTTGAGCGGCATAGGCCATATTCGAATTCGCGAATATTCGCGAATATATGGACGAATATTCGTCATATATTCGCGAATATTCGCATATTCGTTATAATCCCGTTTTATTTTCGCATATGCGAACATTCTCGTATGCGAAAACTATCATATGTGCATATTAGCATATACAAAATTAACATACGCGAAAATTCGCATATGTGAAAATTCGCATGTGCTAAATTCTCGCATATGCGAATATTTGCATATGCGAATTTTCGCGCGCCAGTCTCACACAGTAGTATTAGAGCCTTCTTTACACCACACAAGCTGGAAGCAGAGAGGGATGATCACTGTGATGTGTACTGTGAAAGAAAAAAAAAAAAAAAAAAAAAAAAAACGAATATTCGTAATTACGAATATATAGCGCTATATTCGCGAAATTCGCAAATTCGCGAATATGCGATATTCGCGAATAATATTCGAATTGCGAATATTCGTGAGCAACACTAGTCCTAGATGTATCATAAATGCCTATGGTTATGATACCTCTTTATATTCAAAGAAAAACTGTCACCCTGGTCACCCATATACACTGGGTTATAGCGTGGGAGAGCAGGGGACCAAAGAGGGGTCACTTACTGAATTTGGTACAGTTCTTCCTGTGATATGATTAAATTCCAGCAGAAAAAAGCAGTGCAGCGGGGCTTCCACCCGATTAAATTCAAGTTACCTTTATTGAAGGCTTGAAATAAAACCATAAATGCAGTATATACAACAACAGGCAGGCAAATTTGCTCTTGTTTTTAAACTCCTGTCTCTAGAGAGGAGGGGGGTTGCAGACACAGCACAGCAGAGTCAGGGAGCAAGCTAAGTCATGCAGAGTGAGAACACGCCCCTTCCAGACTACAGAATGACAAACCAAGTGAGCAACAGTATTTGTGAGAGAAATATAGGTGCTTGACACATAAAAATGATATGTACATGATCAGGCACTAAGTAGCAAGTACATTTTGTTCTTGATTTTTTTTTTTTGTGGGATATGACAAGTACTCTTTAAAGATTACATTGAAGCAGGAGCACCAGCATTTTATACCCAACAGATCAGTTGAAATATCTACTAGCGTTTTTAATGCTACACCAATTTTTGCCACTCTAGACTATAACTTGATTTTCTATTTTTTCAGCAACTTGAAACTCTACCAGTACAAATTGAAAAGCGGAGCAAAACTTCAGAGGTAGCAGGAATCTGCATGGCACTGACCGGAACGGACACAATGCAGGTGCGGTGACTCGAGATAAAATTCTTTATTAACCAAGATGCAACGTGTTTCAATGCGCAAGCGCAGCTTCCTCGGGCATAGCAAGTACAAGCAATGATAAGGTTATATACCGTGGGATTAACCCTTGCATATCAACAGCAGAACACTATTAAATATATATATATATATATATATATATATATATATATATAAATAAAATACGCATATCCAAGATTGCTACTTAGAGTAATAATAAATATAAAGTTATATATACTAATTATAACCAATATATGTTACAAAAAACTGAAGAAATATAAAGACTACAAATGAAAATGATCAAGCGCTGCAGGTGAACGGGACAAAGAGAATAAACGCTGGTTCCTGTACACACTTCAGAACCCACCATTAAACCCTCAATAAGATGTTTCATAGTATACAATATCAAATCTCCTACAAAAATAAGATACATAACATAGTAAATACTAAATGATATAAAATAGGATGTACAAAAGTGTATGTATATATATATATATATATATATATATGTATATATATAAATTAAAAAAAACAGTAAAACAATTATATATAACAAATGAATTATATTAAAACGCTACTTCTGGATAAATTACCGAGTATTTTCCATTGTTTCATTCAACCCCGAAGGCGCTAACGTGACAAGTTTGTGAATCAAAAAAGGATTCTCTATTTATTAATTGCTGTTAGGTGAATCCCTAGGAATAAGCGCAATGATTTTTAGGTTCAACGAATCCAGTGAACCCTGTTGTACAGTAGTGAAATGTCTCGATACACTATGGAGCAAAAAACAATGTTTAATATTCCACCTATGTTTATTAATACGGGACCGCACTGTCTGAACAGTGCCGCCCACGTATTGTCTTGCAAGACAAGAGATAAATTGCATATTTCGTTTCATGCTCCTACAGACACCACTACAAATGTCATTATTATTTCATTTACAAGCTAAATCTCTGATAAAAATCTTTGATACAATCTTTGAAGTAAACCATCTCGGACCAAACCAAAATTGTATCCGTGTACTTTTGATCTTTTCACTGGAAAAAACTAAACAAAACACTTGTTAACTTGACGGTAACAAGCAGACTAAGAAAGGAAATAAATGCATTGTGAGTGAGGGTAGGCTCAGTTCTTGCCTCTGACATGCCCTCTACTTAGCAGTGGATGTCAGAATGAGTGAGCAGCAGAACAGAGGAATTTGAGAAGATAAACACATAAAAAAAAGATGTAAGGCATCTATCTGCATGACCTAGTGAGTAACATACAGAATCATCCTTTTTTTCTGTGATATGACTGGTACACTTTAATGTTCTAGGCCTGCATTCATCCAGCTGCTGCAAAACTAAACTTGCCTATCTGGGCATGCTGGGAGTATGAGTTTTGCAACAGCTGAAGGCACTCTGGTTCAGAAACACTCTATTAGAGGTTTTAATTTTAATTTTCTATTTTATCTTGAAATTTGCCACTACAGAGGTCATTATTATTTCATTTACAAGTCTTTGATAAAATTTCTTTGATCAATCCTCCGAAGTAAACCGTCTCTGACCAAACCGAAATGTTATCCTTGTACTTTTGATCTTTTCACCAAAAAATCAAAAACAAAAACCACTTGTTAACTTGACATTAACAAGCAGGCTCAGGAGAGAAATGAATGCATGGTGAGTGAGGGCGGGCTTAGTGCTTGCCTCGAACAGGTCCCTTTCTGAGCAGTGGATGTCAAAATGAGTGAGCAGCAGAACAGAAATTTGAGAAGAAAGATACATACAAAAGACGTAAATCCTCTGCATGACCTAATAAGTAACATGTGGAATAATTTTTTTTTCTGTGATATGATGGGTTCGCTTTAATGTTCTAGACCATTGTTCCTCCAGCTGTTTCAACAGCTGGAGGCACCCTAGATGAGAATACTAACATTTAAAAAAAAAAATTCTTGAAATTTTCCACTACGCATGTTATTATAATTTTATATACAAGCTAAATCTCTAATAAAACACTTTGATCAAACCGTCTCTGACCAAACCGAAATTGTATCCGTATACTTTTGATCTTTTCAGCGAAAAAATAAATAAATAAATAAATAAAAAAATAAAACTTGTTAACTTGAAGTTAGTCAGGGTTTTTTTCCCTTGCAATCAGTGACATATACGCTGCAGGCATTCAGGCTCTGCAATCTCCTGATATAATACATTAACACACTTTTAACAAGAAAAACAAGACGATTTCTAATTACGCTTATGATCCACCCTGCAGACCGCGCGCCAAAAATGTCTTCGGGATAAGAAAAAAAAAACGAACGCACAGATGTCAAGATCCGGCAAACTAAGATAGGTGATTAATTATAAGCCATAAAGATATTTTAATGCAGCCGCGATTACAAGGCATTAACCGAGCGCCGGCTGTCCCTACATTTTTCGACCAGAATATACTTTAAAGGGGTATTCCAGGATTTATTTTTTTATTTGATTATGCTACAGGGGCTATAAAGTTAGTGTACTTCCTAATATAGTGTCTGTACCTGTGTTTGATGGTGGTCTCGCAATTCTTCTGTGATCTTTGCCCCGGTGTTTATTTTTAACAGCATACAAAATGAGTGTCACCTCAGGTTTTCCCAGGTTGCAGTGAGGCCTGAGACATTACATCAGTAGTCAGGTGTTCAAAGGAGCCTGTCTGCTTCAATAGGTGGAGCAACCGCTGGGTGGGAAAGAGATCATTTTGCAGTGAATAAAAGTTTTGCAACAGCTGGAGGCACCCTGGTTAGAAAAACACTTGTCTATTGATTATAGCAGAGCATGGAGGGCAGCACACCTGTGGTTCAATGGGAGGGGGGCTGATGTGTAGGAGGGAGAAAAGGGACCTCACACTTACTAACAAGGAATTGTTGGACACAAAAAGAAAGCAGCATTATATTGGACTCAAAACACAGCCATTTAGCCCCAAGACAAGCACGGATCCTTCCTAAGAATGTCCATTACTGTCTGGCAGGTACATACTAAAATCACCTTAAAGAAGAACTCCACTGGAAATTTTTTTTTTAAATCAACTGGTTCCAGGAAGTTAAGTAAATGTGTAAATTACTTCTATTTAAAAATCTTAATCCTTCCAGTACTATCAGTTGCTGTATGCTCAACAGGAAGTTGTTTTCTTTTTGAATTTCCTTTCTGTCTGACCACAGTGCTCTCTGCTGACACCTCTGTCCATTTTAGGAACTGTCCAGAGCAGGATAGGTTTGCTATGGTGATTTGCTCCTACTCTGGACAGTTTCTAAAATGGACAGAGGTGTCAGCAGAGAGCACCGTGGTCAGACAGAAAGCCAATTCAAAAAGAAAAAAAAGAACTTCCTGTGGAGCATACAGCAGCTGATAAGTACTGGAAGGATTATGATTTTTAATTAGAAGTCATTTATAAATATGTTTAACTTTCTGGCACCAGTTGATTTCAAAATAATTTTTTTCCAGTGGAGTACCCCTTCAAGGTGGATAACGCCTTTAACCTCTTCAGGACGCAGGGTGTATGTATACGCCCTGCATCCTGAGTCCTTAAGGACACAGGGTGTACAGGTACAGGACTGGACTGGGATGCCTGCTGAAATCATTCAGCAGGCATCCCGGCACATCTCCGAGGGGGGTCCTGAGACCCCCGCATGTCGGCCATGACCGGAAATCGCCAATTCAGACCAGCGATTTTCGGCGATTCCGGTTCCCGTCGCTCGCCGGGTGGGGATCAGACTGGGATGCCTGCTGAAATAATTCAGCAGGCATCCCGGCTCATTGTTGGAGGGGGTCCTAAGTAAATACAAACCGGCAATCAGCGGCGATTCCGGGTCATGGGGGTCATGTGTATACACCACCAATCATCATCCGTACTGTACTGGGAGGTGGCAGTGTTGCCACCCCCCCCCCCCCAGTACAGCTATGATTGGGCGGCTGTAGTGACCGCATCAATCACAGCAGTATGGGGAGGGGGGGTGTAGGGGCCTGTTGCTCCATTCTGCCCACCGTTTCAGAGAGATCTGGTGTGCAGGACGGAGCCCCATGCTGCCATCTCCCCCCTCAGAGTGAAAAAAGTGCCCCCTTGCCCCCTTTCTGTGGCCTCTTGGCACAGAAAGTAATCAGGGACAGTTTAGATTAGGTAGGGTCAGGTTAAGAGTAAAAAAAAATATATATATATTTTTTAAAACATACCATACTGTAGGTGTCCGCGGGTCTGCAGCACCTTTAGCTGCGTGACCCCGGCCCCACTGGGTCGCTGCTGCCTGCCGCTAGCATTTTTTTTTTGGCGCAGACCTTTTTTTTTGCTAAATGTGTGGTCGGGCCCTCTTAGCTATAAAAGAGCGGTCCGCCACCGTTAGCTGAAGCCCACCCACTGCTGATCAGTACCGTAGTACTGGTCAGCGTTTTTTCTTTTTTGTGGTGCAGGTGCATTTTCGGTTTATAGCGTTTTTTTTTTCTGCACCTATAGACGGTCCGTGCCACCAGTAGCAGGCCTGTGGTTTGTGGAAAGACTGTACCTCTGTGTGCGGCCTGCCCCACCGCTGTCAGTGCATTTTTTGGGGGGTTAAGTGTTTTATTATTTAATTTTTTGGGTATTTTGTGTGGGGGTCTGTGTACGTGCCACCAGCCACTGTTCTGGGCTGAGTGGTCGGACCCCCCCCCATCCCCATTAAAGTATGGAAATGGCCCGCAGGGTGTTTTCAGTGAAGGAGGCATATGCCATACTTGCCTCCGACACTGAAAGCGCCACAGAGGACGTGGAAGACCCCACCTTCCTTATTTCCTCATCCTCCTCCTCATCAGGTTCTGATAATGAGCCACCAAGGCGGCGGAGACGCCTCCATGCAGGACCGCAAACCTCTGCTCCTGACCCTGTGCCCCATGCTAGTATCATTTACCCTGGAGCTCATACTAGTCAAACCCCTTAAGGACATAACCTTTTTCCGTTTTTGCACTTCCTTTTTTTCCTCCTTACCCTTTAAAATTCATAACCCTTACAATTTTGCACCTAAAAATCCATATCATGGCTTATTTTTTTTCTGCCACCAATTCTACTTTGTAATGACATCAGTCATTTTACCAAAAAATCAACAAAATGGAATAAAAAATTACATTTTGTAACTTTTGGGGGCTTCCTTTTCTACGCAGTACATTTTTCGGTAAAAATGACACATTATCTTTATTCTGCAGGTCCGTACGGTTAAAATGATACCCTACTTATATAGGTTTGATTTTGTATTACTTCTGAAAAAAATCATAACTACATGCGGGAAAATGTATACGTTTAAAAATGTCCTCTTCTGACCCCTATAACTTTTTAATTTTTCCATGTACGGGGCGGTATGAGGGCGAATTATTTGATCTGAAGATTTTATCGGTACCATTTTTGTTTTGATCTGACTTTTTGATCGCTTTTTATAAAAAAATGTTATGGTATAAAAAGTGATCAAAAATACGCTATTTTGGGCTTTGGAATTTTTCTGCATGTACGCCAATGACCGTGCAGTTTAAATAATGATATATTTTTATATTTCGGACATTTACACACACGGCGATACCACAGTTTATTTTTACTTACACAGTTTTTTTTATGGAAAAAGGGGGGTGATTCAAACTTTTATTAGGGAAGGGGTTAAATCATTTTTATTAGCTTTTTTTTTTTATTTTTTTTGCAATGTTATAGCTCCCAAAGGGGACTATAACATGCAGTACATTGATTCAATACACTGGCCAATGCCATTGCATTGCAATGCATTGATCAGTGTTATTGGCGGTTGATTGTTCAAGCCTGGATTTCAGGCTTGGAGCAATCAATCCTAAATCGGACACGCCGGAGGCAGGTAAGGCACCCTTCTGCTGTGTCATAACTGATCGGAACATTGCGGTTTTACCGCGATGGTCCTGATCAGCCCGACTGAGCTGCCGGGAAGCTTTCACTTTCGACGTGGCGATCAACCTTGATTGCTGCGTCTAAAGAGTTAATGCCCGACATCTGCCTGAACTGCGATGTCCAGCATTAGCCATGGGTCCTGGCTGCTGATAGCAATTTTCATTACCCCCCCCCCCCCCCCCCCGCCCATAGGACACTTCATCCATTCCTGGAAAATAAATTTTGGGAACACCCGTCTGTTTCAAATCTCCACTTTTCAAAGGCTACCCTTCATCCATTCCTGGAAAATAAATTTAGGACACACCTAAATTTCAAAATGTCCTCTTTACCCCTATACCCATTCCTCAGGGTGGGTACTTTCTGTAATGGTGTCAAATGTGGGGTGTTTCATTTTTGTATTTTCCTCGCAATGTATGTAACTGTCAGCTACTGATATGCCATAGGCCACAAATGCAAACAGACCTCTATGACTTCTGAGCCTTGTTGTGCGCCCGCCCAGCACATTACCCCATATGTGGATGTATTTCCATAGTCAGAGGAGAAAGCCCTCCAAAATTTGTAACCCAATTTCTCCCATTACCCCTTGTCAAAATGCAAAAAATTGGGTAATCCCCAATTTTAGTGTAAAAAATAAAGATTTTCAATTTATGGCCCACTTTTCAAAAAACCTGTGAGGTGTAAGTACTCACTGTACCTCTTGTTACCTTCCTTGAGGGGTGTAGTTTAAAAATTGTGGTCACTTGCCGGGATTTTTTTTTTAGACTTTATGTCAGAACCTCAACCATTGCAGTGCGAAACACCCCTTTAGGGCTCAAATCTCATAGGTGCTGTCTCACTCCTATGCCCTGTTTTGCACCCGCATAGTGCTTTACCGCCATATATGGGGTATTTCCTTATTCTGAAAAATTGGGCTACAGATTTTGTGGAACTTCTTTTCTCTTACCACTTGTGAAACAAAAATAATTTAGGTTAAAGTGGTACTCCGGTGGAAAACTTTTTTTTATTTTATTTAACTGGTGCCAGAAATTTAAACAGATTTGTAAATTACTTCTATTAAAAAATCTTAATCCTTCTAGCACTTATTAGCTGTTGAATACTACAAAGGAAATTATTTTCTTTTTGGAACACAGAGCACTCTGCTGAATCACGAGCACAGTGCTCTCTGCTGACATCTGTCCATTTTAGGAACTGTCCAGAGCAGCATATGTTTGCTGTGGGGATTTTCTCTTAATCTGGACAGTTCCTAAAATGGACAGAGATGTCAGCAGAGAGCACTGTGGTCATGATGTGAACAGAGAGCACTGTGCTCCTGATTCAGCAGAGTGCTCTGTGTTCCAAAAAGAAAAGAATTTCCTTTGTAGTGTTCAATAGCTAATAAGTACTGGATTAAGATTTTTTAATAGAAGTCATTTACAAATCTGTTTAACGTTCTGGCACCAGTTGATTAAAAAAAACAACTGTTTTCAACTGGAGTACCCCTTTAATACCATCAATTCAGTGTGAAAAATCAATTCTTTCATTTTTACTGCCCACCGTTCAAAAAACACGTGAGGTGTCGGTACATACTATGATCCTTGTTACGTTCCTTGAGGGGTGTAGTTTCTAATATGGTGTCACTTGTGTGGGGTTACTGCTGTTCCTGCACAATGGGGGCTTTGTAAATGCACATGACCCTCGACTTCAATTCCAGCAAAATTCTCTCTCCAAAAGTCCAGTGGCGCTCCTTCTGCTCTGAGACCTGTAGTGCGCCAACAGAGCACTTAACGTCCACATATGGGGCATTTTCTTAATCGGGAGAAATTGGGTTTCAAAATTTGGGGTCCATTTTCTCCTACTACACCATGTGAAAATGAAATATTTGTAGTAACACCATCATTATAGTGTTAAAAATAAAATGTTTCACTTTTAAGGCCCACTGTTCAAAAAAATCTGTGAGGTGTAAGTACTCACTGTAACGCTTGTTACGTTCCTGGAGGGGTGTAGTTTCCAAAATGGTGTCACATGTGGGGGGTTTCTGCTGTTCTGGCACCATGAGATGTTTGTAAATTCACATGGCCCGCGACTTCAATTTCAGCAAAATTCTTTCTCCAAAAGTCCAGTGGCGCTCCTTCTCTTCTGAGACCACTTCTGAGCATTGTAGTGCGCCAGCAGAGCACTTAACGTCCACATATGGGGTGTTTTCTTAATCGAGAGAAATTGGGCTTTAAAGGGTACCTCTCATCAAATAAACTTTTGATATATTTTAGATTAATGAATGTTGAATAACTTTCCAATAGCATGTTAATGAAAAATATGCTTCTTTCTATTGTAGTTTTCCCGATCAGTCCTGTCAGCAAGCATTTCTGACTCATGCTGGTGTCCTAAACACTCAGAGCTGCCAGCCTGCTTTGTTCACAGCCAAACAGGCTGTGAACAAAGTAAGCTGGCAACTCTGAGTGTTCTCCATTGTGAACAAAGCAGACTGGCAGCTGTTACGCCGAGCGCTCCGGGTCCCCGCTCCTCCCCGGAGCGCTCGCTTCTCTCTCTCCGCTGCAGCGCTCCGGTCACGTCCTCTGACCCGGGGCGCTGCGATCCCGCTGCCAGCCGGGATGCGATTCGCGATGCGGGTAGCGCCCGCTCGCGATGCGCACCCCGGCTCCCCTACCTGACTCGCTCCCCGTCTGTTCTGTCCCGGCGCGCGCGGCCCCGCTCCCTAGGGCGCGCGCGCGCCGGGTCTCTGCGATTTAAAGGGCCACTGCGCCGCTGATTGGCGCAGTGGTTCCAATTAGGGTAATCACCTGTGCACTTCCCTATATTACCTCACTTCCCTTGCACTCCCTTGCCGGATCTTGTTGCCTTAGTGCCAGTGAAAGCGTTCCTTGTGTGTTCCTTGCCTGTGTTTCCAGACCTTCTGCCGTTGCCCCTGACTACGATCCTTGCTGCCTGCCCCGACCTTCTGCTACGTCCGACCTTGCTTCTGCCTACTCCCTTGTACCGCGCCTATCTTCAGCAGCCAGAGAGGTGAGCCGTTGCTAGTGGATACGACCTGGTCACTACCGCCGCAGCAAGACCATCCCGCTTTGCGGCGGGCTCTGGTGAAAACCAGTAGTGGCTTAGAACCGGTCCACTAGCTGCCAGCCGGCATCGTGACAGCAGCTCATAGTGTTTAGGACTCCAGCATGAGTCTGAAATGCTTGCTGCTAGGACTGGTAGGGAGACCCCTAGTGGTCATTTCTTCAAAGTGGAAAATTAAATAGAAAGAGGCATATTTTTTAATAACATGCAATTGTAAAGTTATTCTGCATATATTAATCTATAATATATCAAAAGTTTTTTTGATGAGAGGTACACTTTAAGTTTTGGGGTCCATTTTCTCCTATTACCCCTTGTTAAAAAGAAAAAAATTGGGGTAACACCATCATTTTAGTGTTAAAAATCGAATTTTCCATTTTCACGTCCAACTTCAACGCAAGTTCAAGTCGTCAAACACCTGTGAGGTGTTAAGGCTCAATATACCTCTTGTTACGTTCCTTGAGGGGTGTAGTTTCCAAAATAGTATGTCATGTGTTTTATTTTTATTTTTTTGCTGTTCTGGCACCATGGGGGCCTCCTAAATTCAACATGGCCCCCAAAAACCATGACAGCAAAAAAAATTTTAAAAATCCCACAGTTGCTCTTTCCCTCTTGAGCCATGTTGTTAGCCCGCAGAGAACTGTATGTCAACATATGAGGTATTTCCATGCTCAAGAGAAATTGGGCTACAAAAATGAAAAAATGGGGCTACAAGAACATGTTAGCGTAAAAATGCAGATTTTGATTTTTCTCCTTCACTAAGGGTTAAAAAAAGTTCTGAATGTCATTTTGAAAACTTTGAGGGTCGCAGTTTCTATAATGGGGTAATTTATGGGGTATTTCTCACAGAAAGGCCCCTAAAATCCACTTCAAACTTAACTGGTCCCTGAAAAATTCAGGTTTTGAAATTTTTGGGAAAATTTTGAAAATTGTTGCTATACTTTGAAGCCCTCTAATGTTTTCAAAAAGTAAAAACATGTCAACTTTATGATGTCAACATAGAGTAGAATTATTGTATTTGTGAATCAATATATAATTTATTTGGAATATCCATTTTCCTTACAAGCAGAGAGTTTCAAAGTTAGAAAAATGCAAAATTTTCAAAATTTTCATGAAATTTTGGGATTTTTCACCAAGAAAGGATGCAAGTAGCAACAAAAATTTACCACTATGTTCAAGTAGAATATGTCACGAAAAAACTCATTCGGAATCAGAATGAAAGGTAAAAGCATCCCAGAGTTATTAATATATAAAGTGACAGTGGTCAGATTTGCAAAAAAGGGCTGCGTCCTTAAGGGGTTAAGCCATTACATTGTTTTCTTTTCATATTTGTGCTTTTAGTGGTCCCGCTCCGGCCCGGGTAATCTTGGCATGGCGTGCTTTATCGAAGGCTTTTCTCTCAGTTCCGTCTCTATCGTTCTGTAGATAATGGCAGTACATTAGTGTCATAATAACTACTTTTTTCTCCCCCATACGGTCCTTTTTTCTTCTGAGCCAACACTGCATTGTTTTGGTGGCCTCAGTATGATTGGATTCGGCACAATGCTGCGCACAGACAGTAATTAATACTTGTGTTTCATTTGGCTTCTTCATTATCTTCACAAGAGAGCTGTATTTTCTATTCAGAGATCAGATGCTAGGTCAAAGCGTCACCCATCACGTTGATCCTGGAGAACACTAGGGTTCCTTTATCAGACGACTGCATTACTGCCGCTCAGTCTCTTATTTCATCCCGATGCCATTCCTTCACATCTGTGTGATGTTAATTGGCTTTCATATTTGCCTGTGAAATGTTTCAAGCTTCTTTTTTTTTGGAAGAATAGAAATGGGAAGAGTTAGAATATGGTGAGGAAGCGGCAGTTTATTGAGCAAAAATTGTACAAAAGGAAGGGGGCTCTTGTATCCTTGTTGGGCTCCTCTAGCCTGGATACAAAATGAGATATGGTTGGGCATGAAGGCCTACAGATCCCATTCGGCATCCTATGGCACATTTGCCCATAGATGTTACAGCTGGGTCTGTAGATCCTGGATATTTGCAGGTTGGTATAGCTGGCTCCATAAATGCTTGATTAGTGATACATCTGGTGACCGGGCAGACCAAGGAAGTAATAGGGGAGTCATTCCTGGGAAACCCTTGCTGTGTGCGGCCAGATGGAAGCATGTGGCCACATACTGTCTAGCACATATGAGTGAGCTGTTAGTGCATCTCATATTACTACTATCGGTGACTGACTGTCATATGTGATGGCCCCCATATCATCCCACCAGCAGGTTGGGAAGTGTGTCCCTTCACCACAAGGCTCACCACAAGGTCTCCATACTCAAACCTGGCTGCCATTGGATTTATCACTAAAGACAATATGGTTCCAGTCCGTAGTAGTGAAGGTTTCTTGTTCACTACTACGGCAAACAAAGGCAACAGTAGCTGGCTGTAAATGGCAGGACACATAATAGGTGCAGTGACACCGAATCTTCTTCTACTAAGGGCCTTGAAATGGTCAAGGCATAGACAAGGGTGTGTTATGAAGGTGCCACCTATGTCTGGATGATGGACAAGGAAACTGTGGGAGCTGCTTGTGCTGTTTACTGGTGATCTTTCTGGCCCGGTTGGAGCCTGTTCACTATCTGTGCATGCCCTCACATAACCACTGCTCCCAACAACCCCTAAGGCTAAGTTTCCACTTGTTTTTTTTCTGGCAGTTTTTGGACCAAAGCCAGAAGTGTATTTAAAAGTAATAGGCCTTATAAAGGAAGGACATACACTTCTCCTCCCTTATGGATCCACTTCTGACTTTTGCTCAAAAACTGCAGTGGCAGTTTTCCAAAAACTGTCAGAAAAAAAACAAGGGGAAACTTAGCCTAATAGGTTAGTCAGAATGGCCTAGAGGGCAGGCAAGTGGTCAAAATGACCACCCTGCTTTTCACAGTTCAACAATGCACCCTTATTTAAAGTCTGTCAACTTGGCAAAATGTCTTTGAGTGCATCGTAGGGGCATGTCTAGCAGTCAACTATCCCTCACCAAGAGTTACACTATCCAAAAGTAGCCTCTGATAGCCTCTTTTATAGGGCAGTAGGGGGAGCACTTTTATGCCCTCTTCTGGAAAGACCACAGTGTTTAATCAGATCCCATCTGTAATTTTTTACATATCTACCTGTGACTGCCATTTCTATCTGGGGGCTTTTTTTGAAATGCTAATAAGTGTATTTGACTATAAGAGTGAACTGCGAGCCTGGTTATTGATCAGGAATGATGTGAATGATAACACAAAGGCAGCTGCAGAAAACACCTACTGTTCATTGATTAATCAACGATAGGGGGAAAGAAAAAAGAATACCTGTTCTGTCTTTGTATTGGGGTCAGGCAAGATCCATGCTTTGTACAAATCTGGAAAAACCAAACATATGTTATGTGTTGATGAATATTTGCAGAGATGATGCATTGCATGTGTAAAGAATATAAATACATGTTCGATATACAATACACTACTGTGGTATGTTGTGCATATTGTTGAAAAGGCAAAAGAGCATATATTAGTAGACATACATTTCACCAATGATTCCTGGAGCACAAAGCCATATATTGTTTATGAGTCTCGCTGATGTGGGCCTATACCAGTGTTCCCCAACCAGCATGCCTCCAGCTGTTGCAAAACTTTAACTCACAGCATGCTAGTAGTTTTAAGTTTTAAGGTTTTTAAGTTTGCCTTTTTGTGCAATGGTTTCTATACTTTTTCTAAACAATGGCACAATGAATGTGGGGACACGTTGCCAGGGATGTATTTACAGTCTGTGCAGCACCAGGACAAGATGCACCCCCTTATGGTGATTCCACGTGTCTGATTTTTTGTTCATACAGATCTTTAACAAATTTGCTGCAAAAACTCGTTACATGCAAATGTTGTTGCAAATTAATTGTGGATCTTATTCCTATTCACAGAAAGTAGTAAAAATCAATCACAAATCCAAAGCATAATTATTGCTGGAAACCTGCAGGTAAAATTTGCAGCTTCTGACCTATTTGGTTTCAATCAAAGGGAATGTTACTCCCCTTAACACTGCAGCCCTAGGAACAGGCGCTAATGGCCAATACAGCTGTCACATTTGGGGGGGGGGGGGGGGGGGGAGGACTCTGTGCTCACTATAACTTGCCCAACCACTCTCTCTACCTACTTGGATGATCTGCCCTAAGTGTCAGTCCCCATTTGGGTGACAATCCCATTGCTGGCGTAAGGGCAGAGGCGTAGGGATAGTCAGACTAAACAGGTTGGCGACAAACAATGGGTCAAAGCTAGAGGATGGGATAGTACAATAGCAGCAGGCAAGAGCCAATGTCAGAACACAGGCAAAAGGGTCTAATCAGGAGAGTAGTGTAGTACAGGATCAGTAGGCAAGGAATGGTCAGTTTACATGCAAAGGTCAGTATACATAGTATAGGTCTAAGAGATACAGGGAACAGCATCACTAGTGTAGGGTAAACATTACTAGTAAATAGACATGAAGGAGTCTAAATATCCCACATTTGGGAGGTGCAAGCGCCGGTGCCAATGTTGATTGGTTCAGCGCTCACGCCTCCTAATTGGCTGGACTGATCTAAAATAAGGAGAAAAAAGAGGCGCGCTCCTAGGGTAATATTGCCAATATACAAGCGATCAAGTGCTGGTAATTGCACCTTACCGTTGCGTGTTGTGCTAAGAGCACAACACCTTTGCGTGCCTATAAAATTGCTTGGAGTCGGTGGTATACGAATTTTCTGGTTCCAGGATTGGTGGTTCTAGATATCTGCCTCTGCGTCCTTTACCGAGACTGGCAGGTCCGGTGAATAGTAGGAGTAGTGGAGATAAACAGTAGGATGAGGACGGCGCCTTCCTTGAAATAAAATCAAAACTAGCCCAGTTTTGGATTAAAACCATAAAAAGACTGCTTATTTGAAAATACTGCAACTAAGTTGCACTATTTTCAAATAAACAGCCTTTTTATGGTTTTAATCCAAACCTGGGCTAGTTTTAATTGGCTGGACTGGGCACATCACTCAGTGGCAATATGCAGGACCATTGCCCAGACAACGAGCGACATTGCCACCAGGCCAGGGAGGATATGAAGCAAAAGCTACATTTCAACAAACCTCACTCAATAAAACTCCTGGTTGGAATTTCAGCTGCGACACCACAGCAAGGCAGGCATCAGCGGAACCTCATTTTGAATAAGGTTTGTCCATTTCCATAAAACGATAAATTGTATCCATGACGATTGTGTTCTGTGTTCTTCATATGGATTTGGAAAGCCTAATGAAAAATTTCCCATTAAAAGTCAGAGAAAACAAGAAAACAATTCTGTTCCATTAGATTCTTTACTGTAGCCAGTGCCCCATAGTGAAGAAGCCGTGCAAAATTAGGAAACAGGATGATTTAGAGATATTGCTTTGTTCTTCACGCATATTACTTCATTTATTATTAATATTATATATTATCGTTTCTGCTGCTGTTCATGATAACTTGCCCACATGGTGGTGCTCTTCCATATGCATTATGAATGAATATAATCTCTTATGGCAACTGGCACAAATTGCAATGTGCAACCGGAACGTAGTATATACAATATACATATAAATAAATTCCGATGTGTAGAAAAATAAAAATTCCCATAAAAAGTTTCTATCTGTGTGCCCCACAAATACCTAGGGGGAAAATCTGCATTAAATTGACTTATGTAGAGTTCATATTTTACCTTTAAGGATTTGGGTAACCACTGCATTCTCTCTCTTTATCGTACCCAAGTACAATTCATGGTTGGAAAGCTGTGACAAATCGTCCGTGACTGGCACTTTATAAGTGGAAATAGTAAAATCCACCCCGTGTTTCCACTCTGGCTATGTCCCTGCTGATGCATTTTAATCAAATTCTTCCAGTTTAAGTAAAACAATCTGTCATCCTGCCTACGCGGCTGCTGCTGGTGTCACAATATGAATGGGATGTATTAAAAATTAAAATGATTGGTTTTACTTTCCATCAGGATGAGAAGTGAGCACTGCCGTCACACGACCCTATCGCTTCTCAGACCCATCTGTCTCACCCTGTGCCACGATGCCAGTCATAAACTTCTCTTCAGTGCCCATTAAATCATGGCTGGGCCATCAGAAGCCGCAGCAAAAGACAGAAACGAGAAAACCACCTTCACATTACAAGCATCTATTTGTTAACAGAGGCCGATGCGATGCTATTGTCTCAGCAGTGATCCTTGGTTCATACAATGATTTGTAACAAAGAAAGATAAGGGTCAACTGAACGGATTCATTAATGCTTACAACCTTCTGAAATTCACAGTATAGCCATGGTAACCCGCACCAAAACAGATTAAACAAAGTAGGTGAACATCAGGTTTTTCCACCTATGACCAGGACTGGTTTACCATTAGGCCACGTTCACATGGAGGAAATTTAGTGAAAACACAGGTGGACACATCGCAAATAACGGGCGACGGCAGAAAATGGCAGTGCTAGAGCCGCTAGAATATGCATTTCTGAGCGCATTCTGCAGAGGCCTGAATCGTGGTTTCAGCTGCGCGCTTCTGGGGACTCTAGAAGCATAAAAATACAGCAGAGCTTCTCATGGGGTAGTATGCTTAAGGGGGTACTCTGGTGGAAAACATTTTTTTTTATCAACTGGTGCCAGAAAATTAAAGGGGTTATCCAGGAAAAAACTTTTTTTTATATATCAACTGGCTCCAGAAAGTGAAACAGATTTGTAAATTACTTTTTTTTTTTTTTTATGCAAATGCTTTATTGGGTTTACAAACCATACATCAATTAACCAATAATAAACAAGGAGTTAAAGAAGAAGAAAAAAAAAAAAAAGGTGCACACCCTCATAAAATCCACTTTGCCAACTACCCCTCCCCCCCTTCCCCAGAGTTATCCAGGAAAAAAAAAAAAACTATATATATATATATATATATATATATATATATATATATATATATATCATCTGGCTCCACAAAGTTAAACAGATAGTTTGGACATTTATGCACAAGGCAATACCAAATATGTTTATAAAAAAAAATTTTGTACGCTTTTTGGGTCATACACACAACGTAAATGTACGTCCTGGTGCGCGAAGTACCACCAAACCAGTACGTACATTTACGTTCGTGGTCGTTAAGGAGTTAAAAAATAGGTGAGCCAAGGGTTAACTTACCTAAAACGATTGTGCAAATTCCAGCACAACATGGTGGTGCTCAAGTCCCATTACATCGCGCAGCAGCCCTGGTCTGATGATATTTTAATTTACCGTATATTTATTGATGATTTGTTTTTCATTTGGACTGGGACTCTTGATAAGGCTTTACAATTTGTTTCACATTTAAATAATAACACGTGGGGTCTCACTTTTTCACCCATTATTTCTGATTCCAATATGTTTTTTGGAGGGGATTTTGAGATTTTCAAAAGCCGGGGGGGGGGGTGATGTTCAGACATGCACCCACTTCGAAAAAGTGGATGTGAATAGTGTGTTAGATGCTAACAGTTGTCATTTCTATAGGTGGATTTATAATATCCCCTATGGTCAGTTCCGCAGAGTACGCAAAAATGGCACCTCAGATGGGGATTTAATATGTCAATCTAAAATTCTACAGTAGCGTTTAAAAAAAAAAAAAAAAAAAAAAGGGATATCCTAAATGGATCCTAAAAATGCTTTAAAAAAAACCCTTCCTTTGAAACTGTGATTTAGTGAAACCTGTTAAAAATGAGAATAAAATATCATCTGATTCGAGTAATAAAAAATTCCATTATAATTTTATTACTAATTATAGTTGTGATAGCTGGAAGATTAAACAGATTTTAAATAAGCACTGGCCAGTACTAAAACTAGATCCTCCTAAACTGGTTATAACATTTTGAAGGGCAAAGAATCTAAAAGCACTTCTGGCCCCTAGTAAACTAAGGGTTAAACCTAAGAATAGCTACTTTCATTTTCAGGATACTGCTGTATCACATGATACCGCTCATGTGACTCGGTCAGGCGATCGGTGGGTGGGTGGGCACCTTTCCATGTGGCTCCAGCCGTTGCTTGTGCTGCGATTGGATTGCTCCAGTGGGAGCTCGGACATTAAATTCCAATTCCACAGGTCAGATGTTTTTTACATGTGCCTCTAGCTATGTTGTTTCATTACTAGTGTGTGCGGAATTCAGTATATTGGATGAACTATTCAGACCGTTCGTCAAAGGATGAATAAACATCGTTCCAATATACTGAATTCCTTTATTAAACACAGCTTCTCTCGTCATGTTTGTCTAAAGCATGGAGGAGACGTTAGTGTGTTACAATTGGCCATCATTTAAACGATACCTCTTGATATTAACAACCGTATTCAAGCCCTAATCAACAGGGAATCTTATTGGGTCTTTATGTTTAACACATTGGCCCCAGAAGGGCTTAATGAGGTTATAGAACAGACTACGGTTTGATCTAATACCATTAGAACATTTTCAATGTTTTATAATGTTTTTTGATGTCCCTTTTCTCATATTTTTTTTATATACATATTTTTTATATATATTTTCTTTATATAGTTTGTAAAATGTGTGGATCGTTGATGTCATTTCCTGTCGTGTGATTGGAATTGTGGGTATTTTTCTGAGCATTAAGCATTTTTGTCATACCTGAAGAAGAAACCGGTCCGGTTTCGTAAAACGTAGAATGTTTCAATAAAATACGTTTTTATCATCACCCCTGGATTACCTTACTGGCAGCGCCTATTATCCTTCGTGAAGTTTGGAGGGGTTTTGGAATCTCATTTAGTGACAAAGGCCTGCTGTGGCAAATCTGCAGGCTATAGGCAGGCTGTACTAGCAGATCCCAGATAAATCAGTTCAATTCATTGCAATAACAATGCAACAAATTGGATAGGCAATTGCATGATACAACATAACGAAGACTATACAAAGGGGGAGTTTTATCAAAACTTGTCCAGTGGAAAATTTGCTGAGTTGCCCATAGCAACCAATCAGATTGCTTCTTTCAGTTAAAAAAAAAAAGCCTTTGAAAAATGAAAGAAGCAATCTGATTGGTTGCTATGGGCAACTCACCAACTATTCCTCTGGACAGGTTTTAATAAATCTCCCCCAAAGTGCTTGGGGTACATTGTATCCATACTGGCCTAACAAATACAGATAACAAGTCAATATTTGCCACTATGAACAGCATAAAAACAACAACCCCCCCCCCCCCCCCCCAAAAAAAAAAAATTCAAATTTTGCCTTCCATCCAATTTATTTTCTGTTTCCCAGTTAATTTAATGGTAAAATGACGTGGTGTTACAAAGTACAATTGGTTCTGCAAAAAGGAAGCCCTGATTTGGCTCTAAAGATGGAAAAATAAAAGTTATGGTTCTTATAAGTAAAGGAGAAAAAATAAGAATGCTAAAAATTTTAATAAAAATTGAGTCCATAAGGTTAAAGAAGCTAAGAAAGCAAATAATTGCAGGGATTTCCTGTGAAGGGGCCATGTGGAGAAGAGGCATTTCTCTGCATGTCTCTGTATGCAGATCAATGGTAACAGTGGTTTAATAGACTATTACCATTCGTTCACTGTAATTGGTGATCCATATATGGGAAAAGAGAACAAACATAATATGTTTCCAGTTAAACTATGCCCCAATAGTAAAATAATACATTAATGAATTAAAAAAATGTAAATTGTAAAAAAAAAAAAAAACATAATAATGTAAAAATAAAGAAGCACAACTCTTTTTATTAACCCTCCGTGCCTGGGCTGCAAAATGAAGTAAAACAAACTTTAACTCACCTGCCTATGTTCCCCCGTTGCTCCGATGTCGGTGTCCCATTCTCTGGTCCCTGTCTTCTTCAGCTTCCTGCGGGTCGGTGAGTCACACTGCTCTCAGCGTATCAACGGCCACAGCGGGACATTGCTGCGGCCGGTGATACGTGGGAGCAGTGTGACTCAACGATCCACAGGAAGCAGAAGAAGACAGGGACCAGAGAACAGGACACCGACATCGGAGCAACGGGGGAACGTAGGCACGTGAGTTAAAGTTTGTTTGATTTAATTTTGCAGCCCAGGCACGGAGGGTTAATAAAGAGTGCCATAGTATTCCTTTAAGATGCCAAGTCTAACTGTTCCCTCTGCTATATCTATATGCTACCAAAATATGGAGACCAAGTGACTTAAAGGGGTATTCCAAGATTCTTTTTTTATCTGACTGTGCTACAGGGGCTGTAAAGTTCATGTAGTTCATAAAATAGTGTATGTACCTGTGTTTGATGGTGATTTCTTAATTCTTATGTGATCTTTGCCCCAATGTTTTTAACAGAATACGAAATGAGTGTTGTCTCAGGTTTTCCCAGGTTGCAGTGTGGCCAGAGATATTACATCACTAATCAGGTGTTGAAAGGAGCCTGTCTGCTTCAATGGGTCCTGCGAACGCTGGGTGGGAAGGAGATTATTCTGCAGTGAATTGTAGTTTTGAAACAGCTGGAGGCACCCTGGTTAGAAAACACTGATCTATTGTTCACAGCAAAGCATGGAAGGCATCATACCTGTGCTTCAATGGATGGGGTGGTTGATAAGAGGGAGGGAAAAAAGGGACCTCACACTTACAAACAAGGTATTATGGGACCTGTAATTTGACAAAGGGATTTCCAAAACGAAATAGCAATTTCTCTGAGGCTGGGTTCGAATGACGTTTTCAGCCATACGGGACTGCATATGGCTGGGGGGAACTAAAACCGGGTGCTCCCGTATCCCTGCCGTATGCCGCCCGTATGTAATTAATTTCAATGAGTCGACCAGAGTGAAACGCTGACTCCGGATGGCTAATTTTTGCCCCGTATGTGGTTTTCCCACCGGACCAAAAACCGTGGTTGATCACGGTTTTAGGTCCGGGGGAAAAACTGCATACGGGGCAAAAATGAAATTTCTGGGAAATTAAAGACAAAAAATAATCGATCCTAGCCACCAAACACTGCTAAGTGAAGTATATTAGTAACTAGACTAACTTTACTGCCCCTGTCTTACATTCAAAGACCCAGAAATATCAGGATACCCCTTTACATTTTCTCTTGTTCACTTTCACAGAGCGGAGAACTTTTGGTCAGAATTTTGCATTTGTGAGCTAAAATATGGAGTAAATCCAAAACATACAAACCTATACAAGATATTTTTTTTTGTATGTTCCATATGACTCACAAATACTGATCAAAACGGTGACCATAGTACATCTATTTGAAGGTGGCTGAAGGTGGTGTCTATTAGAACGCAGCAGTCTTCCCTTCTTGGGTTACATTGAGTCCGGACAAGGTCTTCAAATGGACCCTGATAAACTTTCTGTGGTAATGGATTGGCCTCGTCCCAATGGCCTGCGAGCAATCCAAAGATTTCTCGGATTTGCAAATTACTACCGTCAATTCATTCCCCACTTCTCCACCCTCGTTGCTCCTATTGAAGCACTGATTAAGAAAAATGCTAATCCGAAATCCTGGCCCCCACAGGCGGAGGAAGCCTTTAACCACCTCAAAGCCGCCTTCTCCTCTGCTCCAGTCTTGTCCAGACCTGATCCTCAGAAGCCCTTCTTCCTCGAGGTTGATGCCTCCTCTGTTGGAGCCGGAGCTGTTCTCCTACAAAAATCCGCCAAAGGGAAAAATGTCACTTGCAGATTTTTCTCCAAAACCTTTTCACCTCCAGAAAAAAATTATTCTATCGGAGACTGTGAACTGTTAGCGATTAAGTTGGCCCCTGAGGAGTGGAGACATCTTTTGGAAGGATCCCTTCACCCCATCACCATTTATACAGATCACAAAAATTTGTCTTATCTCCAATCCGCCCAGCGGCTAAATCCTCGCCAGGCTAGGTGGTCGTTGTTTTTTGCCCGTTTCAACTTTCAGATCCATTTTCGTCCCGCAGACAAGAATGTCAGAGCTGATGCTCTATCTCTTACCACTGATGCCTCTGAAGCCAAGTCCCTTCCTCAGCACGTCATTCCCCCTGAGTGCCTGATCTCTTCTGCTCCTGCTTCTCTGGTACCTGTCCCTCCAGGAAAGACTTATGTTCCTCCCCGTCTTCACCTCCGTATCCTAAAATGGGGCCATTCCTCCCTTCTGGCTGGTCACGCTGGAATAAAAAAGACTTTACAGTTGATTGCCAGACACTATTGGTGGTCCTCCTTGGAAAAGGATGTGACCGATTTCGTACGAGCCTGTACAGTATGTGCACGTGACAAGAACCCTCGTCAGAAGCCTTCAGGTCTTCTCCATCCGCTGCCGGTGCCTGAACAGCCTTGGTCCCACATAGCCATGGACTTCATCACAGATCTTCCTGTATCCCATGGCAACACGGTCATCTGGGTGGGCGTTGATCGTTTTTCCAAAATGGCTCACTTTACTCCGCTTCCAGGCCTTCTTCTGCGCCACAGTTGGCGAAGCAATTATTACTGCAGATCTTTCATCTTTATGGGCTCCCCAAGCATATCGTCTCGGATAGAGGCGTTCAATTTGTGTCTAAATTTTGGAGAGCTCTCTGCAATCAATTAAAGATCAAATTAAATTTCTCGTCCTCCTACCACCCGCAGTCCAATGGACAAGTGGAGAGAGTGAACCAGATCCTTGGTGACTACCTGCGACATTTTGTTTCCCCCCGTCAAGATGATTGGGTCGACCTGTTACCCTGGGCTGAATTCTCATACAATTTCAAAAACTCTGAGACATCCGCCAAGTCTCCGTTCTTTGTGGTGTACGGCTGTCACCCTCTTCCCCGCCTCCCCATCCCCACTTCATCTGGAGTTCCTGCCGTAGATGATTTGACCCGGGAAACTCAAAAGTCGCTCTCACTGGCCTCTTCTCGCATGAAGAAACATGCGGATAAGAAGAGAAGAGCTCCTCCTGTCTTTGCCCCTGGTGACAAAGTGTGGCTCTCTGACAAATATATTCGGTTTCGTGTCCCTAGCTACAAGTTGGGTCCTCGTTACCTCGGACCATATAGAGTCAAAAGGCAAATCAAGTCTGTCTCCTACAAGCTCCATCTTCCTCCTTCTCTTCGTATTCCTAACTCCTTTCATGTATCCCTTCTCAAACCTCTCATTCTTAACCGCTTTTCCCCCAAGGTCACCGTTCCTGCTCCTGTCACTGGCTCCTCTGACGTCTTCAGACGGTAAAAGAAATCCTCGCCTCCAAGGTCGTCAGAGGTAAAAAAAAATTCTTGTTCACTGGGAGAATTGTGGCCCCGAAGAGAGGTCTTGGGAGCCTGAGGACAATATCCTCGAGAAAGAACTCACCCATAGGTTCCTGGGCTCCAAAAAGAGGGGGAGACCCAAGGGTGGGGGTACTGTCACGCCGAGCGCTCCGGGTCCCACTGCTTCTCCTGAGCGCTCGTGGCGTGCTCCTGTATGCAGCGCTCCGGTCGGCACCGCTGACCGCGAGCGCTGCTTCCACGTTCCCGGAGGGGACGCGATCCGAGGTGCGGGACGTGCCCGCTCTCGGATCGCGCCCGTGTCTCTCACCTGCCCCGTCCTCCTGCTGAGTCCCGGCACGCAGCCCCGCTCTCTAGGGCACGCGCGCGCCGGGTCTCTCAGATTTAAAGGGCCAGTGCACCATTAATTGGTGCCTTGGCCAATTGGTTCCTTACACTCCCTACTCTATATAAACCCACTTCCCCTTCCTGTCCCTGCCGGATCTTGTTGCCTTGTGCCCTGTGAAAGCATTTCTGTGTGTTCCATTGCCTGTGTACCCAGACCCTTGCCGTTGCCACTGACTACGAACCGTTGCTGCCTGCCCAGACCTTCTGCTACGTGCGACCCTGCTCTTGCCTTGTCCCTGTGTACCGCGCCTGTCTCAGCTGTCAGTGAGGTTGAGTCGCTATTGGGTGGAACGACCTGGGGGTTACCTGCCGCTGCAAGTCCATCCTGCTTTGTGGCGGGCTCTGGTGAAAACCAGTAACCCCTTAGATTCCATTCCCTTGGTAAGGCCCACGCCATCGCCTCACTGACACAGAGGATCAACCACCCGTGTCCTCTCCGCATACCAGTCCGGATCCTGACAGTGGCAACATGCTTATTGTAAGGCTACCATAAATATTGCCCTTAGCTGAAGCTGGGCAAATATTTTCTACTCCTGAAAGGAAATAGGATAATGAATCATTGGTAATGGCCCAGCCAATTTTGTGATGCGTTACTATGACACTTTCATAAATAACTGCTATAACTGTGCTTCAGTGGAATTCTAGAGCATTAGAAGTGACTTTGCATTAAGCCCCTTTACCATAAAAGTTAACATGACCACTCTTTCCCACTCTGCGATAATTTCTCAGCTTATAATGATTGTATGTTTAGAAAACTTGGCTTCTATTTAATTACTAGGCCAAGCACAAAAGCTTTAACATGCTTCAGCCTTACTTTTAACTGGTGCTAATCATGTCAGTGTGCCTAAATCCTGGTATTCATCCATTTATGGCTCCTAACTTTCTTATGTTGCTCACACTGCATGCAGTTCACTGAGGAGGAGGGGGCCTTCCTTTGCTTGCCCTCATATCTTATGTGGGAACTTCGTCCTTTACTCTGACAAATGGCTGCTCTGTGCACTGAGGCTCTGTGAAACTCTCTCGGCTCACACAGCAGGCTGATTGATGAGCCAGGAGCCTGGACAGAGCCCTGCTTGTTGGCCCACACTTCCTGTATTTTGACACACAGGCAATAGCTGCAAGGATAAGATGATGTTCTGGACAATGAAGTATAGAGCATTTATTTTACCCAAAAATATACAAATTTTTAACCAATGTATATTACAAATATACATATAATAGTGGTATCTACATTATATAAAAAGTTTTTGCAAATGACAATGCCCATTTAAAACTATTATGGTAATGTATGCAGTACATTGCATGCAACTCTGCAAAAGCAGTAGTTTTTAAGTGTCAGCCGCCCTAATTTACTGGGAAGTTAAAGGGGTTGTCCAGGAAAATAAAAACAGAGCTAATTTCTTTCAAAAACTGCTCCCTGCCTGTCTCCAGGTTGGGTGTGGTTTTGCAGCTCAATTCTATTGAAGCGAATGGAGCCAAGTTGTACTACCACACACAATTTAGGGACAGACGCGGAGCTATTTTTGAAAGAAATTAGCTCTGTTTTTATATTCCTGGATTACCCCTTTAAGCTTGTAGTAAGCATCTCTCCAATTCTGGCTCTGGCTAAAACGCTTAACAAAGCTCGCTGATATGTTTTGCTGACCTTTTGGTGTCTTTGGGGGTATTGGGCAATGATTTTCTATTTAGCCTAGCTAGTAATGAACTAAAGTAAAATTTTATGAACATACATTAATTTTCAGTAAAGATACGTATAGTGGGAAAAGAGTAAATTAGTTATCTTAATAGCAAACTGGCTAAATAGAATTAGTTAGCTGCCATCTGCTTGGTGTTAAAGTTTGGTAACAGCTGTAGCTTATGGGGGGACTATATCAGTATTTCCCAACCAGTTGTTGCAAAACTGCAACTCTCAGGATGCCCATACAGCCTTTGGTTGTCTGAGCATGCTTGGAGTTGTAGTTTTGCAACAGCTGGAGGCACACTGGTTGGTAAACATTGATGGCACTGTGCTATAAGTGCTTGTAGCTCCTCTAGGACAGTGGTCTCCAGATGTGCATGGAGATTAAAGATGCACGGAGGGGACAGTGATCGGACCCCCCACGATCAGACACTTCTTCCCTATCCTTTGGATAGGTGATAAATTGTCCTACACCACAGTACTCCTTTATCAGCATGATATAGTTCTTTTTTCCACCATATTTATAATTCAAGATATATAATCAGTTTCGGATAAACTGCAAGACGATGTAAAAACGGAGACAACTGAGTTTCTGAAGACGTGATAATAGAGGGGAATTAACAGGATGCAAAATAAAAGAAAATATGGAATCATCAAAAGACATTCCCCTACACAACAGAGCAAAATGGGGTGGCTGAAAGGACTTAAAGGGGTACTCCGGTGGAAAACATATATATATATATATATATATATATATATATATTTTTAATATTAACTGGTTCCAGAAAGTTATACAGATTTGTAAAGTACTTCTAATTAAAAATCTTAATATTTCAGTACTCATCACCTGCTGTATACTACAGAGGAAGTTGTGTAGTTGTTTTCTGTCTGGCCACAGTGCTCTCTGCTGCCACCTCTGACCATGTCAGGAACTGTCCAAAGCAAGAACAAATCCCCATAGCAAACCTCTCCTGCTCTGGACAGTTCCTGACATGGACAGAGGTGTCAGCAGAGAGCACTTCCTGTGGAACACAGCAGCTGTTGGGTGTGTCTGATTTCCAGGGCTTTCCAGAGAGAGGGGATTGAAGCAGATTTTCCTACAGCCTTTTTCCCAGGAGGGTGGCAGCCTCCTTGGGAGAACCTCCTGCTATGGAGCCCCAGACTTCCACCCCTCGAACTAGGCCGGAGGGGGGTGGGAGTGAGAGAGCTACGGCCGATTCTCAGGACGGGGTGAGAAGATCCAGCAGGCTCCGCAGAAATGTGGAGCCCACTCCCCCGTCCGTCGCTGGAAACCGCAAGGCGTCCGGTAAGAAAATTACAGTTATGTCTTCAGGGACTGTTGTTATGGAACCCCAGCAATGGGGGGTGAAGGGACCCAGGGAGTCGCTTGCCACCTTTGGATCCCGCATGCAGGCAAAGCTGGTGGAATATGAGCAGCTGGGAAAGAAGCTGAAGGTGTTAAGGGAAGATCTGAAGTTTGCTCGCTACCAGACAGATAACTCTGCCAAGGCCATGAGGGCTAAGTTTGCTGCCAGGGTGTGTGAACTGAAGGCAGAGGAGCAGGAGGTGGTGAGAGCCCGAATGCAGATCGTAGAGGGAGCGGGTATATTTAAGGAAAAGTTAAAAAATGACGACCGCTATAAAATCATGAAGACCCCTGTGAAGGAGGAAGAGGATAGTCAGGGGGAGGAAGAATGCCTGTTTGATACAGAGGAGAAGATGGAGGAAGGTGGTGAGGGAGATGGCGGCAGTGAGGGTGATGAGAGTGAGGGGGATGTGTGTGATACCCCATGTACCCCTAAGACCTCTGTCACCCCAAGTGCAGAATATATTAACCCTGCCCAAGTCGCCTTACCAACCACCTCAGAGGAAAGTGACAGCAGTGATGGCGGTGACAGCAGCCCGGTCGGTGGGGGGCTCCTGCGGGCCATAGTGATGCAGGAGTCACCCACCCGTCTTGAAAATTTCAGTTTTGGCCAGGACCTGGGCCCTGAGGAGAATAAAAGGAAGAAAAAGAAGAAGAAAAAGGCTGGGAAGCAAGTGAAGTTTGTTTTCTCTCCTATCCAGCAGTCTGGGCTACCTGAAAAGTTGGTTCAGGCTGCTGGGCCCCCCACCCTGCCAGATCCCGCTTCTGCTGTGGAACGGGACCAGCACGGGGGGTACAGTGCTGCATCCAACATGGCCGCGGGTGCTACAGTCATGCGTCCTGCTGGTAGGGAAGAGCAGGACGGGCTAATGGTGGGCAGTAGTTATGCGGCAGTGTGCAAGGGGAGCGGTTCCCCGAGTATTGTGGGCAATGTCACCAGCTCTGCAGGGCACTCCCCTGAGAGGGGGGGGAGTGTCCAGGCACCGGGACCTACTGCTGAGCCTGTGCGGTCGGGCGCAGTGTGTAGCGCGGATGCTGCAGGGATCTCCCCTGATAGGGAGGGGAGTCCCTGCACATCAGTGGCAGAAGGAGGGGTGGAGGTGCGCCCGGAGGGGCAGCCTCGGGATTTGACGTCTACGGTGGCGTCTCGTATAGAGGAGGAGTCAGTGTCGGCAGCCGCCGGTGACCTAAGAAGGAGCAAGAAGCCCAAGCTAAAACACATCCAGGCCAGCCCAGAGGTAGTGGGTGAAGCAGCTGCTGATCCCATATATACTGTAAATGAAAGCAATGTAAATACAAAGAGTGTGAATGATGAGAGTGGTAGTGCTGTGGATGAGAGGGGTGTATGTGGGAGTGGTAGTGGTGTAGATGGGAAGAGTGGTAGTGGTGCAGATGGGAGGAGTGGTAGTGGTGCAGATGGGAGGAGTGGTAGTGGTGCAGATGGGAGGAGTGGTAGTGGTGCAGATGGGAGGAGCGGTAGTGGTGTAGATGGGAGGAGTGGTAGTGGTGCAGATGGGAGGAGTGGTAGTGGTGTAGATGGGAGGAGTGGTAGCGGTGTGAATGGGTGGAGTGGTAGTGGAGTGAATGGGAGGAGTGGTAGTGGAGTGAATGGAAGGAGTGGTAGTGGTGTGAATGAGAGGAGTGGTAGTGGTGCAGATGGGAGGAGTGGTAGTGGCTTTTGTGGCAGTACAGGTGGCCTAGGCAGGGACATAGGGACGGTGTCTGGTCCGGCTGCCCCCCCGGTCGCCAGGAGTTATGCGAGTGTGGCGGCTGGGGGTTCAGTGGGATCTTTACCTCCTGCATCTGGTGACGGTCAGTTGCAACGGCGCCTCCTGGAGGCACTGAAGAGAGGAGAAAGGACGCTCCAGGTAGAGGGAAAGGAGATGGACCTGTCTTTTTGGGTGGAGAGACATGGTCTGGGAGCGTTCCGAGAGAGGAATGGGGAGACCGTATGGTCCCTCCAGACACCCGGGCAGGAGATAGGTCGCAGGAATGTGGCCCGTCTGGTCTGGAAAGGCGAAGATGCGTGCCCCCAAAGGGGCAAGGTGGTGGAGCTTCTTTTCCAGATGGGTTTCAGGGCTAGGGACATCTTTGCCCTGATTCACCCCTTCGGCTCCTCCGAGTTTGACGTCAGCTTTGTTAGGCCGGAGGGACTAGATCTCTTTTGGTCTAATTATGAGCTGATGAAAAACGAGCCCGGATGGCGAGATTTCGCTGTAAAAGCGGTATCTCGCCAGAGTATGGTAAAGAAAGTGACCGTTTTGACACGTAACGAGTCACTTTCTTGTTATGACATTATGACCTGGTTGGGCAGGTACGGGGAGGTGACGGACATCCCCCGGAAGAACTTTGATGAGCACAATATATGGTCAGGGGCCTGGACGTTTTCCGTCCGTCTCAGGCGTTCAGGGAACACGGTCACCCACATCCCTTCGGCCGCCTTCCTGGGACGCGACAGGATTCAGATCTTCTACCAGGGGCAGCCGAAGCTGTGCCACAGGTGTGGTGACCCAAACCACTTTAGTGCCAACTGCACTCAGCAGATATGCGCCCTCTGCTGTGGGGTGGGTCACCTGGCGGCCACCTGTGGACAGATTCGGTGTAACTTGTGTGGTGACTTAGGTCACCCGTTCAGCCGGTGTCCGCGCTCGTTCTCTAATGCTGTGACCGCCCCGGCTGGGGAAAGCCTAACGGTTGCCCCGGCGGGGGAAGGGACCAGTGGAGGAGAGGGGGCACCAAAGCCAGTGAAGGAAAAACATAAGACCCCCTCTATGCGGAGGCGAGAGGAGAAGCGCAGGTTGGAGAGGGCCCTTGAGAATGCCCAGGTGCCAGGGGTAGCTCGGGGTCCCACTCCAGACACTGGCTCAGAAGGAGGTCAGAATAACTCTGAGGCTTTGGGTGAGGCCAAACTGGACGAGGAGATGGGGAGACTGCGTAGGGAAGAAGGTCAAGATGCTCCTTCCTCCAGTCATGCCTCTGAATCCGAAACTGTGGATGAGGAGGAGGAGGAGGGGCAGACAGTAAATGGTGGCCAGAAAAAGAAGAGGAGGAAAAAGGGTAAGAGTAAGGTGGCGCCATCCTCCTCTTCAGTTGTAGCCTCAGACCATAGAAGGAACAATTCAGTCTCCGACCCTCTGATCGTCCATTCAAATCGGTATGAGGCCCTCGGGGATACTACCTTCCCTCCTCCTCTTGAGGTTCAGGAAGCAGTGCGGCCTCCAGGAGGTGCCGAGCCTCCTTCCTCTGGGACAGTTTCCTCAGGGGTGGAGGTAACAACAGATGCCAGAGGTAAAGATCCTGGGATGGATATGTCTCTGAGCCTAAAAAGGGGTAAAGGGTCTTCCTCTGATTCAGATGGGGATAGAGGGAAGGAGAGGAAGAAGGTATAAGGGGTGAGGCCATCTAACTCAATCACCCAGGATGGCGGCACTCACCCCACTGACGCTGGCATCTATTAACTGCGCCAGCATTAAGTCGGATACGGCTAGATTCGCAGCCTTTGATTTTCTCGGCCGTGTTGAAGCCGACATTTTCTTTTTACAAGAGACCAGGTTGTCAGATCTAGCCTCTCTGGTAAAAGCCAGAAGAGAGTGGAGGCGCGGTCCCTCCCACTGGTCTCTTGCGGCTGAGCCGTATAGTGGGGTGGCGGTCCTTTTTACCGCTCCAGTTGAATGCAGACGGGTTATTGAGTTAGAAATGGGGAGGTGCCTGATCTTAGATGTCCTCATGAAGGGACAAGAGCTCCGGCTCATTAACATCTACGCCCCACAAACCAAGTGGGGCCGCAAAGATCTCTTTATGAGGATTAAGCCCTTTCTTTTTACGAGTCGGCAAGTGATCTTTGGAGGGGACTTCAATAATGTCACGAGGTCCCAGGATAGGAGAGGCTCCAATGGTCCGCTGACTTGCGATAGTGTGGCACTGATTAGCATAGCTAGAGAAGCTCGCCTAGAGGACGCCCACATCCGGAGCCCCTCGGGCCACGCGGGTTTCACCTATCATCAAGGTAGTCGCAGGTCTAGGATAGATAGGTTTTATTTAAAGGAGGAAGCCGTCTCTTCCGCAGTGTCCGTGGTTGAGGTGGAGTTCTCCGATCACTGTATGATTTTGTTTTCCCTGAATGTTTCAGAGACCCCCCGGATGGGTAAAGGTTATTGGAAGCTGAATTCGTCCCTCCTGGAGGAAGCAGAGGTGAGACAGTCCTTTGAGGATTTTCTTCAGAGTCAGGTACCTTTACTGGGCCTCTGTAGTAATAAGCTGGAGTGGTGGGAGATATTCAAGAAGCGGGTTGCGGGGTTCTTCCGCCAGCTCTCGAGCCTCAGGTCCCTGAACAGGTATCGCCTGTATCAGGGTCTGAGGAGGAAACTCGAGCTCCTTGTCTCGACTGGAGGTAGCCGAGAGGATATCTCCAGAGTGAAATCCTTGCTGATGAGGTGTCAGTACGATAGGCACGCATCTTTGGTTTTTGAGAGGGATTTCGGGAAGTACCGCTCGCCCGACCCTTACAGAAACTGTAAGATGTCAGTGAGTAGTAAAGTCATTTCAGGACTGATTGATAGTACAGGATCTCTGAATCGGTCCAGATCAGGGATCTTGGAGGTTGTCAGATCCTTCTACTCGCACCTCTTGGGGAGGAAGGATCTGGATCGAGACAAGATGTCGGTTTTCCTGGCTGAAACCATTCCTGAGCCAGGGGTAGACCCCTCTCTTGATGTTTTGGCAGTAGAAATCAGGGAAGAGGAAGTGAGACTGGCGATCGAGGGGCTCGCCCCTAAGAAGTCGCCAGGTCCGGATGGCTTAACATCCGAGTGGTACAGGACCTTTAAGGAGTCTTTAGCTCCCCTCTTGACTGAGGTATTCAATGAGTGTCTCTCCTCGGGCACTCTGCCGAAGTCAATGAGGAGGTCAGCCCTGATTCTCCTGTCAAAGGGTAAAGATCCCAGCCGTATTGAGAATTGGAGGCCCATAGCTCTTCTCAATACGGACAGGAAACTTCTGGCCAAGATACTGTTTAATCGGCTGGTGAAGTTTGCACCCCGGCTCCTTTCGGGGGCCCAGCACTGCTCTGTTCCAGGCCGAAGCACCTTAAGTGCGGTCCTTAGTGTCAGGGAGGCAGTGGAGCGGAGTAGTGCGGGTCTCTGGAAGGGGTACTTGCTGTCCTTGGATCAGGCCAAAGCATTTGATCGGGTGAACCATGAGTACCTCTGGTCTGTCCTCCTGAGATATGGCTTACCGAGTACTTTTGTTAATTGGCTTAAGATCTTGTATGCAGGGGCAGAGAGTTTCCCGCTAGTGAACGGGTGGTCTGGCCGCTCTTTTGAGGTGGGGTCCGGAGTCCGTCAGGGTTGTCCTTTGAGCCCGCTTTTATACGTGTTCGCAGTCGATCCCTTCGTCAGGAGGGTAGATTGTGGGCCGTTGGCGGGAGTCGGGATGAGTCTGGTGGAGCTGGATGTCCCCCAGAGAGTAGTGGCGTACGCTGATGATGTCACCATTTTCGTGTCCTTGAGAGAGGAGGTCGATGTGGTGATGTCAGAAGTGGACCGCTACTCGGAGGCATCCGGGTCTAAGATCAACCGGGATAAGTGTGAGAGTCTCTGGCTGGGAGGGGGAGATCCCACGTTTGATCTCCCGGACACCCTTCCAGGGCCCCAAGAGTCAGCAAAAGTTTTGGGCATCACATTCGGTCAGGATGATTATTCCACCAAAAACTGGGATGGTAAGCTCCAGGATGCCACTCAGAAGGTGAACCAGTGGAAGGGTTGGTCTATGACCCTCAGGGAAAGGGTACACCTGATCAAATCGTACCTGCTCCCCTTGTTTATCTATCTGGGCAGTGTATGTATCTTACCAGAGGCTTACTACACTAAGATCTACAGCCTGTTTTTCCAACTGTTATGGGGAAACAGGATGAACCTAGTCAAGAGGGAGGTTACGTACCGCACGAGGAGACTAGGGGGTTTATCTATGGTAAACCCTGTGGTGTTCTTAACAAACACCTTCTTGAAAGCTAACATCTCAAACCTCTGGTCAGAGAGGGCTCCTCCGTGGGTACTCTCCTGCAGGGAATGGTTTCGGCCTTTCTTCCAGGAATGGGAGAGAGGAGGGCGAGTGAAGGACCTCCGTACGCCACACGGATATCTTCCGGCTTATGCTACCCCGACTCTGAAGGCGATACGTCGGTGGGGTCTGGGAGTGTGGGAGATCAGGACCCAGTCAAGGCAGTTCCTTGACAAACGGGTTCTGTTGACCCACTTCCAGAAGCCTCTGGCGCTCAGGGACTGCCCAGGTCGGGATCTGAGGGTGGGGTTGTACCTTTTAAACATGAAAAGGATCCCCCAGAAGTTTTGGGACTTGGCCTGGCGCTGCTTTCAGGGGAAGCTATATGTAAAGGACAATTTGAAGTGTAGGAGCTCTGATGACCGGGGATGTCCCCGAGAAGAGTGCGGGGACACGCTGGAAAGCATGGACCATTTCCTGCTTCATTGTCCTTTTAATGTAGGGGTCTACAACCGGGTGGGCGCTTCCATTGGCTGGAGTCACCTTGCTGGCCTTACCTATCCGGAGTGGGCTTATGGGGCATTCAGGAACCTGGGTGGCCGAGACCGGGGCACTTTATTTGTAGTCAGTTTAGTGGTTAGGTACTACACGTGGAATGCACGGTGTCTAGTATCTACACAGCGGAAAGTCCTCTCCGAGGTGGAGGTCTGTAGGAACATCACCGGTGACCTCGGGAAGATCAGGTCTTTGGAGTATGGCAGTCTTGGTAACAGTAGGGCTTCTCTCCTGTGGAGAGGTTTTTCATTTGATGTGCCCTAGGTACTAGACCTCTTGGGTAGAGTACCCCTGTTTCTGGTTAGGGATAGCAATATAGGGACAGAGAGAGGGTGAGTGCAGGGTCAGTTTGTTGAAGGGATAACGGTAGGGTGAGTCGTAGGGAAAAGTTAGTGGAGAGAGTTTAAAAAAGTAATATCAGGATTGCCATCCTTCTTCCTGGTGGTGGGCTATGCATGTACACCCTAGTATTTTTGTTTTGTTTTCAGAATATGTATTGCCTAAAGGGCTTACAGGCGACCGAACTTGGGCCTAAGGTGGGTTGTATTGTTTTGTATTTGTATATGATGTTATGTTGTGTTTTGAAGTTGTATTTGTATAGTTGGTTTGGGTATAGATTAGGTTGGGTGGGGGAATTGGTGGGTTGGTGGATGTTTGGAGGGGCTTGCATGGGTCAGTTATGGACTGGACTGGATATCCATGGACTATGGACTCTGACCCATGTCAAGGTGGGTGGTTGTGTGGGTGATGGGTTAGACTAGTGTAGGATGTCATGTGTTTTGTAGATGTATAGTTTGGTTTTTGGTGTATATGGTTTATGTATATATTTGCATTTAGGTTATGTATTTGTATTTTTATATTTGTATTGTATATATTATTATATAGTATGGATTGATTATTTTATTTTATGAGGGGATGGGGATAGGCAGTCGGATCAGATTTAGTTAGCATTTTTATATTACTTTAAATATTGGTTATATTATGGTAGTGTAGATAAAAAAAAAAAAAAAAAAAAAAAAGTATATGTATGTATATGTATGTGTAGGTGTGTGTATGTATATATATACATATATATATATATATATATATATATATATATATATATATATACATGTGTATGAATAAAATAAAAAAGTAAAAAAAAATAAAAAAAAATTATAAAAAAAAAAAAAAGTGTATGTGTGTATATGTATATATATGTAGATATGTGTATGTATGTATATATATATATATATATATATATATATATGTGTATGAATAAAATAAAAAAGTAAAAAAAAAAAAAAAAAATTATAAAAAAAAAATAAAAAAAAAAAAAAAAAAAAGGGTGGATGTTAGTTGTGAATGTAATGTGCAGTTGAGTTTTTACCAAGTTTGGTTGTTTAGTTTAAAGCTAAGTAAAGCTATTTTTATGTTTATGTAAAGAATGCGTGGGTATGTGTGTGTGTGTGTGATAGTATTTTTCATAATTTATATGTAGGTAATTTATATGTAGGTATAATGTTATGTGTTTTGTTAGATTAGCTAAGCTGGGCTGGCCGGTTAGGCAGGTTTTGTTGTGTTGTGCTTTGTTATTGCTAGTTAAGCCTGTTTTTCGGTTTTGTTAAGTTTTATATATTTATAATAAAAAGAGTGTCAGCAGAGAGCACTGTGGTCAGGCTGGAAAGAACTACACAACTTCCTCTGTAGTTTACAGCAGCTGATAAGTACTCAGAGGATTAAGATTTTTATATAGAAGTAGTTTACAAATCTGTTTAACTTTCTGGCAGTAGTTGATTAGAAATGTTTTTCTCCGGGGTACCCCTTTACTTTAAAGTTATCAGATATAGACTGACTGGTTCAGGGCTACCTAAAAGAAAATACCTGAAAATAATTGGGGTAAACTCAACAATGAAAGATACTTTACACAACAAATGGTAGAGATAATCCAAAATGAACTGTGGCATGTGGCATGGTGAGATGTTTTTGACTGCAAAGCATTTATCTAAAGCAAATACAGTCTAGGTGTATAAGCCCATTGTTACGCCGAGCGCTCCGGGTCCCCGCTCCTCCCCGGAGCGCTCGCTACACTTCCCTCACTG
The DNA here is from genome assembly GCF_029499605.1 of Hyla sarda. NCBI lineage: Eukaryota > Metazoa > Chordata > Amphibia > Anura > Hylidae > Hyla > Hyla sarda. The sequence goes on along the minus strand of NC_079199.1, from coordinate 27,363,975 downwards.
CAGCGCCCCGGTCGGTTCCACGGACCCGGGGCGCTGCGTTACCACCTCCGGCCGGGATGCGATTCGCGATGCGGGTAGCGCCCGCTCGCGATGCGCACCCCGGCTCCCGTACCTGACTCGCTCCCCGTCAGTTCTGTCCCGGCGCGCGCGGCCCCGCTCCCTAGGGCGCGCGCGCGCCGGGTCTTTGCGATTTAAAGGGCCACTGCACCGCTGATTGGTGCAGTGGTTCCAAATAGTGTTTACACCTGTGCACTTCCCTATATCACCTCACTTCCCCTTCACTCCCTCGCCGGATCTTGTTGCCCTAGTGCCAGTGAAAGCGTTCCTTGTGTGTTCCTTGCCTGTGATTCCAGACCTTCTGCCGTTGCCCCTGACTACGATCCTTGCTGCCTGCCCCGACCTTCTGCTACGTCCGACCTTGCTTCTGTCTACTCCCTTGTACCGCGCCTATCTTCAGCAGCCAGAGAGGTTGAGCCGTTGCTAGGGGATACGACCTGGTCACTACCGCCGCAGCAAGACCATCCCGCTTTGCGGCGGGCTCTGGTGAAAACCAGTAGTGACTTAGAACCGATCCTCTAGCACGGTCCACGCCAATCCCTCTCTGGCACAGAGGATCCACCACCTGCCAGCCGGCATCGTGACAGTAGATCCGGCCATGGATCCCGCTGAAGTTCCTCTGCCAGTTGTCGCTGACCTCACCACGGTGGTCGCCCAGCAGTCACAACAGATTGCGCAACAAGGCCAACAGCTGTCTCAACTGACTGTTATGCTACAACAGTTACTACCACAGCTCCAGCAATCATCTCCTCCGCCAGCTCCTGTACCTCCTCCGCAGCGAGTGGCCGCTTCTGGAATACGACTATCCTTGCCGGATAAATTTGATGGGGACTCTAAGTGTTGCCGTGGCTTTCTTTCCCAATGTTCATTACACTTGGAGATGATGTCGGACCAGTTCCCCACTGAAAGGTCTAAGGTGGCTTTCGTAGTCAGCCTGCTGTCTGGAAAAGCCCTGGCTTGGGCCACACCGCTCTGGGACCGCAATGACCCCGTCACTGCCTCTGTACACTCCTTCTTCTCGGAAATTCGAAGTGTCTTTGAGGAACCTGCCCGAGCCTCTTCTGCTGAGACTGCCCTGTTGAACCTGGTCCAGGGTAATTCTTCCGTTGGCGAGTATGCCGTACAGTTCCGTACCCTTGCTTCAGAATTATCCTGGAATAATGAGGCACTCTGCGCGACCTTTAAAAAAGGCCTATCCAGCAACATTAAAGATGTTCTGGCCGCACGAGAAATCCCTGCTAACCTACATGAACTCATCCATCTTGCCACTCGCATTGACATGCGTTTTTCCGAACGGCGTCAGGAGCTCCGCCAGGATATGGACTCTGTTCGCACGAGGCGTTTCTTCTCCCCGGCTCCTCTCTCCTCTGGTCCCCTGCAACCTGTTCCTGTGCCTCCCGCCGTGGAGGCTATGCAGGTCGACCGGTCTCGCCTGACACCCCAAGAGAGGACACGACGCCGCATGGAGAATCTCTGCCTGTACTGTGCTAGTACCGAACACTTCCTGAAGGATTGTCCTATCCGTCCTCCCCGCCTGGAAAGACGTCCGCTGACTCCGCACAAAGGTGAGACAGTCCTTGACGTCTACTCTGCTTCTCCACGTCTTACTGTGCCTGTGCGGATGTCTGCCTCTGCCTTCTCCTTCTCTGCTGTGGCCTTCTTGGACTCTGGATCTGCAGGAAATTTTATCTTGGCCTCTCTCGTCAACAGGTTCAACATCCCGGTGACCAGTCTCGCCAGACCCCTCTACATCAATTGTGTAAACAATGAAAGATTGGACTGTACTATACGTTTCCGCACGGAGCCCCTTCTAATGTGCATCGGATCTCATCACGAGAGGATTGAACTGTTGGTCCTCCCCAATTGCACTTCTGAAATCCTTCTTGGACTTCCCTGGCTTCAACTCCATTCCCCAATCCTGGATTGGTCCACTGGGGAGATCAAGAGTTGGGGGCCCTCTTGTTCCAAGGACTGCTTAAAACCGGTTCCCAGTAAACCTTGCCGTGTCCCTGTGCTTCCTCATGTAACCGGTCTCCCTAAGGCCTATATGGACTTTGCGGACGTTTTTTGCAAAAAACAAGCTGAGACTCTACCTCCTCACAGGCCTTATGATTGTCCCATTGACCTCCTCCCGGGCACTACTCCACCCCGGGGCAGAATCTATCCTCTGTCCGTCCCAGAGACTCTTGCCATGTCTGAATACGTCCAAGAAAATTTAAAAAAGGGCTTTATCCGTAAATCCTCCTCTCCTGCCGGAGCCGGATTTTTCTTTGTGTCCAAAAAAGATGGCTCTCTACGTCCTTGCATTGACTACCGCGGTCTTAATAAAATCACGGTTAAGAACCGCTACCCCCTACCCCTCATCTCTGAACTCTTTGATCGTCTCCAAGGTGCCCATATTTTTACCAAACTGGACTTAAGAGGTGCTTATAATCTCATCCGCATCAGAGAGGGGGATGAATGGAAAACGGCATTTAACACCAGAGATGGACACTTTGAGTATCTGGTCATGCCCTTTGGTCTATGCAACGCCCCTGCCGTCTTCCAAGACTTTGTTAATGAAATTTTTCGTGATCTCCTATACTCCTGTGTTGTTGTATATCTGGACGATATCCTGATTTTTTCTGCCAATCTTGAAGAACACCGCCAGCATGTCCGTATGGTTCTTCAGAGACTTCGTGATAATCAACTCTATGCCAAAATAGAGAAATGTCTGTTTGAATGCCAATCTCTTCCTTTTCTAGGATACTTGGTCTCTGGCCAGGGACTACAAATGGACCCAGATAAACTCTCTGCCGTCTTAGATTGGCCACGCCCCTCCGGACTCCGTGCCATCCAACGTTTTTTGGGGTTCGCCAATTATTACAGGCAATTTATTCCACATTTTTCTACCATTGTGGCTCCTATTGTGGCTTTAACAAAAAAAAATGCCGATCCCAAGTCTTGGCCTCCTCAAGCGGAAGACGCCTTTAAACGACTCAAGTCTGCCTTTTCTTCGGCTCCCGTACTCTCCAGACCTGACCCATCTAAACCCTTCCTATTGGAGGTTGATGCCTCCTCAGTGGGAGCTGGAGCTGTCCTTCTACAAAAAAACTCTTCCGGGCATGCTGTTACTTGTGGTTTTTTTTCCAGGACCTTCTCTCCGGCGGAGAGGAACTACTCCATCGGGGATCGAGAGCTTCTAGCCATTAAATTAGCACTTGAGGAATGGAGGCATCTGCTGGAGGGATCAAGATTTCCAGTTATTATTTACACCGATCACAAGAACCTCTCCTACCTCCAGTCTGCCCAACGGCTGAATCCTCGTCAGGCCAGGTGGTCTCTGTTCTTTGCCCGATTTAATTTTGAAATTCACTTTCGGCCTGCTGATAAGAACATTAGGGCCGATGCTCTCTCTCGTTCCTCAGATGCCTCTGAAATTGAACTCTCTCCTCAACACATCATTCCTCCTGACTGCCTGATTTCCACTTCTCCAGCCTCCATCAGGCAAACTCCTCCAGGAAAGACCTTTGTTTCTCCACGCCAACGCCTTGGGATCCTCAAATGGGGTCACTCCTCCCATCTCGCAGGTCATGCGGGCATTAAGAAATCTGTGCAACTCATCTCTCGCTTCTATTGGTGGCCGACTCTAGAGACTGATGTGGTGGACTTTGTGCGAGCCTGCACTATCTGTGCCCGGGATAAGACTCCTCGCCAGAAGCCCGCTGGTTTTCTTCATCCTCTACCTGTCCCCGAACAACCTTGGTCTCTGATTGGTATGGATTTTATTACTGACTTACCCCCATCCCATGGCAACACTGTTATTTGGGTGGTCGTTGATCGATTCTCCAAAATGGCACATTTCATCCCTCTTCCTGGTCTTCCTTCAGCGCCTCAGTTGGCTAAACAATTTTTTGTACACATTTTTCGTCTTCACGGGTTGCCTACACAGATCGTCTCGGATAGAGGCGTCCAATTTGTGTCTAAATTCTGGAGGGCTCTCTGTAAACAACTCAAGATTAAATTAAATTTTTCTTCTGCATACCATCCTCAATCCAATGGACAAGTAGAGAGAATTAACCAGATCTTGGGTGACTATTTACGACATTTTGTTTCCTCCCGCCAGGATGACTGGGCAGATCTTCTACCTTGGGCCGAATTCTCGTATAATTTCAGAATCTCTGAATCTTCCTCCAAATCTCCGTTTTTCGTGGTGTACGGCCGTCACCCTCTTCCCCCCCTCCCTACCCCCTTGCCCTCTGGTCTGCCCGCTGTGGATGAAATTTCTCGTGATCTTTCCACCATATGGAAAGAGACCCAAAATTCTCTCTTACAGGCTTCTTCTCGCATGAAGAGATTCGCAGATAAGAAAAGAAGAGCTCCTCCCATTTTTTCCCCTGGAGACAAGGTATGGCTCTCCGCTAAATATGTCCGTTTCCGTGTCCCGAGCTATAAGTTGGGACCACGCTATCTTGGTCCTTTTAAAGTTTTGTGTCAAATTAATCCTGTCTCTTACAAACTTCTTCTTCCTCCTTCTCTTCGTATCCCTAATGCCTTTCACGTCTCTCTTCTTAAACCTCTCATCCTCAACCGTTTTTCTCCTAAATCTGTTCCTCCCACTCCTGTTTCCGGCTCCTCGGACATCTTCTCTGTCAAAGAGATCCTTGCCTCTAAAAAGGTCAGAGGAAAAACTTTTTTTTTAGTGGATTGGGAGGGTTGTGGTCCAGAAGAGAGGTCCTGGGAACCTGAGGACAATATCCTGGACAAAAGTCTGATCCTCAGGTTCTCAGGCCCCAAGAAGAGGGGGAGACCCAAGGGGGGGGGTACTGTTACGCCGAGCGCTCCGGGTCCCCGCTCCTCCCCGGAGCGCTCGCTACACTTCCCTCACTGCAGCGCCCCGGTCGGTTCCACGGACCCGGGGCGCTGCGTTACCACCTCCGGCCGGGATGCGATTCGCGATGCGGGTAGCGCCCGCTCGCGATGCGCACCCCGGCTCCCGTACCTGACTCGCTCCCCGTCAGTTCTGTCCCGGCGCGCGCGGCCCCGCTCCCTAGGGCGCGCGCGCGCCGGGTCTTTGCGATTTAAAGGGCCACTGCACCGCTGATTGGTGCAGTGGTTCCAAATAGTGTTTACACCTGTGCACTTCCCTATATCACCTCACTTCCCCTTCACTCCCTCGCCGGATCTTGTTGCCCTAGTGCCAGTGAAAGCGTTCCTTGTGTGTTCCTTGCCTGTGATTCCAGACCTTCTGCCGTTGCCCCTGACTACGATCCTTGCTGCCTGCCCCGACCTTCTGCTACGTCCGACCTTGCTTCTGTCTACTCCCTTGTACCGCGCCTATCTTCAGCAGCCAGAGAGGTTGAGCCGTTGCTAGGGGATACGACCTGGTCACTACCGCCGCAGCAAGACCATCCCGCTTTGCGGCGGGCTCTGGTGAAAACCAGTAGTGACTTAGAACCGATCCTCTAGCACGGTCCACGCCAATCCCTCTCTGGCACAGAGGATCCACCACCTGCCAGCCGGCATCGTGACACCCATATTTGGAAATATTTTGGCACTGTCAGGTTCAAAAACTTTTTATATATATTGTACTTCTTGGTGAAAGATAAACCTTCCTAATATACTTAATAAGAAAATGTTGTTTCCTTTATACAGAAACCATGGCTTTAAAAAAGACCACTAGAGGGCCCTATACCATCCAGAATATAATCCTGTCCTTCTGCAGCATCATCTTTGTCCCATCTGAAGTACAGGCTGAGCCAAAGTCCAGGAAGTGAGAGTGGGACTAGCACTCCTCTGTGCTCACTCCTGTCTTGTCTATAAGACTCCTAATTGAAAACAGAGAGGAGGAGGTTACAGAGCAGCCTGCAGTGATTGGATGAAGAGTTCCAGCACAGCACAGCAGACCCAGCAAGGGAGTAAATGCATAGTGCTTGGCTTGGACACAAGTGTTGAGCGGCATAGGCCATATTCGAATTCACGAATATTCGCGAATATATGGACGAATATTCGTCATATATTCGCGAATATTCGCATAGTCGTAATATTCTCGTTTTATTTTCGCATATGCGAAAATTAACATATGCGGAAATTATCATATAAAAAAATTAGCATAAGTGAAAATTTGCATATGCGAAAATTAGCATATGCAAATTTTCGTATATGCGAAAATTCGCACGCCAGTCTCACACAGTAGTATTACAGCCTTCTTTACACCACACAAGCTGGAAGCAGAGAGGGATGATCACTGTGATGTGTACTGTGAAAAAAAAAAAAACGAATATTCGTAATTGCGAATATATAGTGCTATATTCGCGAATATTTACGAATTCACGAATATACAATATTCATGAATAAAATTTGCATTGCGAATAGTCGCGAGCAACACTATTGGACACACCCCTTCCTGGGCAGTGGATGTCGGAATGAGTGAGCAGCAGAACAGAGGGATTTGTGAGCCAAATATAGAAACTAGATACTTACAAAACGAAAAGAATCTGCATGACCTAGTGAGTAACATATATAAGCATTATTATTTCTGGGATACGACAGGTATGCTTTAAGGGGGTACTCCAGTGGAAAACATTTTTTTTTTAATCAACTGGTGCCAAGAAGTTAAACAGATTTGAAAATGACTTCTATTAAAAAATCTTAATCATTCCAGTATTTATCAGCTGCTGTATAATCCATAGGAAGTAATTTTCTTTATGAGTTTCCTTTCTGTCTGACCACAGTGCTCTATGCTGACACCTGTGTTCATTTTGGGAACTGTCCAGAGCAGAATAGGTTTTCTATGGGGATTTGCTCCTACTCTGGACAGTTCCTGAAATGGACAGAGGTGTCAGCAGAGAGCACTGTGGTCAGACAGAAAGGAAATTCAAAAAGAAAAGAACTTCCTGTGAATCATACAGCAGCTGATAAGTACTGGAAGGGTTTAGATTTTTTAATAGAAGCAATTTACAAATCTGTTTAACTTTATGGCACCAGTTGATTTAAAAATAAAAATGTTTTCCAGTGGAGTGCTTCTTTAAGTAGGGAAAGCAAATAAATGTGGGTAAAGGTTAAGGAGGAAGTAATACAATCCATGAAAGACACCAAAACATGAACACTAACAAAAATACCAGCTGGGAGAAAAGCCACAGGCAGTAAATGGGGATTTAAAGTTAAATGCAAGGCAGATGACACAGATGAACGATACAAAGCAAGACACGTTGCCAAGGGATATTCACAAAAATATGGAGACAATGATGAAATGTTTGCTCCAGTAGTTAAACATGTTACTATAGGGAATCTGCTGAAAGTAGAAGCTGCAAAGTAAATGCAAAACATTTTGATGTGAAAACAGAATTCATACAGTAAGTTATATGAGGACAACCAATAGGATTCAAAGATCTCTTTAAAGGGGATCTCCGGTGCTTACACATCTTATCCCCTATCCAAAGGATGGGGGATAAGATGCCTGATCGCGGGAGTCCCGCCGCTGGGCACCCCCGGGATCTTGCACGCAGCACCCGTTTGTAATCAGTCCCCGTAGCGTGTTCGCTCCGTGTCTGACTACGGACGACCACAAGGCCGGCGGCATGTGACGTCACGCCCCCGTGTGACGTCACGCTCCACCCCTCAATGCAAGCCTACGGGAGGGGGCGTGACAGCTATCACGCCCCCTCCCGTAGGCTTGCATTGAGGGGTGGAGCGTGAAGTCACACGGGGGCGTGACGTCACACGCCGCTGGCCTTGTGGTCGTCCGTAATCAGACACGGAGCGAACATGCTCCGGGGACTGATTACAAACGGGGTGCCATGTGCATGATCCCGGGGGTCCCCAGCGGTGGGACTCCCGCGATCAGGCATCTTATCCCCCATCCTTTGGATAGGGGATAAGATGTGTAAGCACCGGAGAACCCCTTTAAGGACCAGACATAGTGTGTAATCTCTAAAGTAGGCTTGAAATGTCAAAAAATGAGGTACAGTACTTACAAATGAGAGCGGTCAGAGAAGTAAACCAGACCACTGCCTGTACACTTAGAGCAGTGTTTCTTCGGACTACTCCAATGCTCAGCATTTAGAACAAACAGTTCTGAAAGCTGGAGACGGGAGCTCGTGGTGTCATAGCCTCGCCCCCTCATGATGTCACACCCCGCCCCCTCAATGCAAGTCTATGGGAGGGGGTGTGACAACCGTCACACCCCCTCCCATAGACTTGCATTGAGGGGGCGGGGTGTGACGTCATGAGGGGGCGCGGTTATGACCCTGCGAGCTCCCGGTGCTGGCTCCAACAATGCTAACAGTTTGTTCCAAACGCTGAGCAGCGGAGTACCCCTTTAAGCTAGTAAACAGCATTGAGCACTATTTGTTTAATGTTGAATGTAAGAAAAAAAAAATCTGAAAGAAATGCCACCTAAAAGGTAATCTTTATTTTAACAGTATTCTCCACCTTTATGGCTACATCCAGCTAGAAACATCAACACAAATAACATAAACATAACATGGTCAGATATGGGGTACCTATATGTAGCCCTAATTCACCCTGCAAAGTACTTGACCCTGCCTACCGTGCGGGAACTGGATCTGCCCCCTCCCCCCCCTTACTCTATAACTCTTTATTATTGATTACAAATGGAAATTTATATACTGAAATGCATATCCTAAGAGGTTTTTTAGGTGGATCACTGGAGGAATGTCTTAAATTTCTATAGGGCTAAATACAACTTTAAAAGGGTACTCCGATGGAAAACATTTTTTTTCTCAAATCAACTGATGCTAGAAAGTTAACCAAATTTAAATTTGTAAATTACTTCTATTAAAAATCTTAATCCTTCCAGTACTTATCAGCTGCTTATACTACAGAGGAAGTTGTTTTGTTCTTTTCTGCCTGACCACAGTGCTCTCTGCTGACACCTCTGTCCATGTCAGGAACTGTCCATACCAAACCTCTCCTGCTCTGGACAGTACCTGACATGGACAGAGGTGTCAGCAGAGCTCACTGTGGTCAGACTGAAAAGAACTACACAACTTACTCTGCAGTATACAGCGGTATCTGGCACCAGTTGATTTAAAAAATAAATAAATAAAAAAAAATATATATATATATATATATATATATATATATATATATATGTGAAAATGTTTCCACTGGAGGATTTAACTTACCAAATCCTTAATTTTCCATTTCAGATAAGTGAATTTAGAAATGTGTTTTTGTCCTTTTTACTTGTAATCTGTAAAAATGAATAAATAAATATTACAACAAAGTCCTAATAAATAAAATATTATAATAATTTGCTCACCCTGCAGATGTAAACTATATAACAAATAAAAAATACAGAATTAAATAATTCGGACAAGAAGAGATACGGGCATGGCTGAAGGAGTAGATATCCTGCAATTTGCTGCCCTTCTATTGTGCTAGTGAATAATATATTATTGGAATGTTTAATGTAACAATAAATGGATTAAGCAACAGCTGAAGAGTTTTAACAAAGAAGTGAAATGCGTGGATATAACGGAGTTCGTATAAAATTACCCATTAGATCGTATACTTCCAAACATCCTTTATTACAGCTCGAAAGGTCAATTTTCGGGTGAACGCTGGTATACAAGGCAAGCTCTCTATAGTGCTGGGAGACACTGACTTTGTGTTTATGGAAGGTGTAAGTTATGTGGCCTGTTACCTGGGACACTTCATTAACTCCTTTATTTGCTTTTTTCCTCTTATCAGTAAGGGACAGAAGTAGAAAGCAATATCCAGGCCGCCTTACTGCTTATTTCAATGTTTGATTTTGAAATAAAACATAGTGACATGTGCAGATAGATCCTCCAATAGCCCCTTGTGTAAAAGAGTATATAAATCATTTTTATATTTGGTTTAATGCAGGACTTCACAGGCTTCCGAGGAGCCATTTATTCTCCAGAACCAAACAACCTCTTTCCCGAGGTCTTGCTTGGCCATTGCCGAGAAGCTTCCAGTCGTCCTTTGTTTGCTTTTACACTATTTCAGCTTTTATTTATTTATTTATTTCCTTACATTTTTTTCTAAATGTTCTCTGAAATTTTTTTATTTACATTTTTTAACAGAAATGTAAAGAGTTCACAGGGTCTCTGTTTGGGTTTCCATTAGTCTTTTCCTGTATTTTTGTTGGCAGGAAAAGTGCAGTTTGCAGTGGTATTGTTGGTGTCAAACATTTCAGAGCTTCAACCGACCCCATTAAAGTCAACAGGGACCGTCAGGGTTTACTGGGAACCATCTCAATAACAGATCTGGCGTATCTATCATGCACCAAGGAAGAACGAAAGTTAGTGGTCAAAGTTTAGCCAACAGTAGTTCAGGGAATCGAGAACGTTGATCTCGTGGTTGACAAAACAAGATCGGAATACAAGTATTCGGTATGCGACAAAAAAAAATCAAATATACTATTATTTTGTAACCATTTGATAATGATCAGTAATAATGTGCAAAAAAGGTCAAAGAAGTATTTTCTAATCAAAAATAGTGCGGAGTAAAACAGATCTGGAACTATATAGAAGGGGTACTCCACTACTTTAAAACGTATCCCCTATACCAGGATAAGGGGAGGTCAGACCACTGAGACCACCTGTTATCTCCAGAATGGGGCCGTGCCCTCCTTGCACATGGAGCAGTAGTTTTGGTACATGTTCCCCTATCATATCCCCTATCCACAGGAAAGAGAATTAGTGTATGACCGCAGGGGGTATAATCACTGAGACCACCCGAGATCTCCAGAATCGGGAATGGGGTTTCCCTGTGCATAAAGCTGTGGATTGGTATGCACTCCATGCATTGTCTATGGGAGTGCTAGAGCACCGTACTTGTGTTTCTCCAGTGCTGTCAAAGACACTGCTCCATGCATACAGAGAGAGAGAGACAGGGCCTCGCTCTGGAGATTAGAGGTGGTCTCAGTGGTGGACAGGGTAGGGCAAGCGTTGAGCTTTCATGTTCGTGACGTTATGCCACGCCCTTTCCATTCATGTCTATGGGAGGGGTCGTGATGGCTAGTATGTAGCCATCACGCCTCCTCCCATAGACATGAATGTAGTCGGCAGCCATCCCCTTTGGATAGGGGATCAGATGTTTTCTGGGGGAGTACCCCTTTAAGAGGTTAATGAATAAGATGCCTAGACCTTAAGTTTCCTAAAAACTAGAAAATTAACAGTCTTTGTTGTGGATTAACAGTCTTTGTTGTGCTATGTTCACATTGACTTGACTATTCCTATTCTGCTGCAGCAGAGTCCCATTGATTTTAATGGGATTCTGCTGCACTGTGCACAAGGCAGAATTCTTGTGAATTCCTGATTCCAGACGGTTCCACATGGAAATGCATTGCCATCTATGAGTGCGGTCCAAGCGCCCATCGGAACATTCAGACATTCCGCACATTTTCAGCTGTGTCAACCCGGCCTTATGAGGACACAATCCTTGTCTATTACAGAACATATGACGGCTCCGAATCCCTTACAATTAAACACATATCAAGTTACTTTACGCGTGATGACAGTGATGTCTAATTTGTTTTGCTTGTTATACTTTTTATACTCTTTTATTTTTTTTGTCTACCATATTCATATGTTGAAAGATTTTAAAATATGTAAGGATATTACTTTGTTGCTTAATTTGTTACATCTTCAAGTACTTGTAGCAAAGTCTGTGCTTTTTTTTGTGTACAATGTTTTATTCTGAAATACTCAATAAAGCCTAAGAATGAAAAATGTTATAACTAAATAAATAAATAAATTAAATAAATAAATCTAAATAAATCAAAATAAATAAATAACTAAAAGGCTTAGATATAGGACTGTAGAGGTAGCAGACACATCTGAGCCCTACTGCCTAGTTTTCCATCAAGGGTGCCTCCAGCTGTTGCAAAACTACAACTCCCAGCACTCCCAGCACTTCCTTTTTTTATAATGTAAGTCAATGGAAAACAGATTGTGCATCAATTTTTAGCATTCATTTACATATTCGTTTTTTCCTAAAAAATTTATATGGTAAACGGAAACGTGGTTTGAATGTAACCTAAATTACGCAAAGTAATTTCACAATATATTACTGTGGAATAGAATGCACCATTTTTTTTTTCATGTCAAGATTTTGAGCCAACCATATTTCCTGTTTGAATTGACTAAAATAGAATTATTTTCAGCTGTCTGCGAAATAATGAATTCTTTCTTTTTCCGATATCACAATATATTTTAAATAATACATGACAGATTTTTTGCATTGACATGTCTGTAAATACTGTTTGTATTAACATCACATCCTGATGTCAGATCCAGACGATTATACAGAGATGAGCGACATTACACAATCATTACTTATCTCTTCCCGCAGAAGACTCACTTACTTGTAATGCACCTTTAAAAAAAAAAAAAAAAAAAAATACATTTAAATATATATATATATATATATATATATATATATATATATATATATATGTTTTTGTTGTTTTTAAAGAGGCTCTGCAGCAGCTGGAATAAATATACAGTTAGGGGCTCTGGCTGAAATGCAGAATACTGTAAAAAAAATAAAAATAAAATGTATATATATATATATATATATATAAATATATATATATATATAAATATATATTAATAATAATAATAAGAAAAAATAGATGAGAATGTTTTATCATTAGATGAGCATGTTTCATGCGTAGAAAGCTCTACCTTACTCTTTCAAAAGAGGTTCTGCATCAGATGCAGTATGCATATAATAAAATAAAGTTAACTAATACACATAAAAAAAATGTAGTCTCCTGCTTTATATTACTTTTCATATGTTTCTCATATTTATGTGTATTTATGATTTATTTTGTATTTTATACCTCTGTAACAATATTATTTAGTATCCATGCACCTACAGAAATATCCTATGTAAGACAGTGACAGGAATGGTTGTTGAGGATCACTATATTTCCCAAAGGTACCTGTTGTATGTGGTTGCGAGGTTTCAGGAAGGGCATAACTCATCCAGGAAAAGCTGGGTGAAATATGGGAAATCCATAGTTAAATCCCTGGCGAGACTTAACTTGCGAGGGACTTTGGTAAGTCCGGGATTTTTATGGAATGAAAGGCAGGTATGGTAGTGGGGTTTTTCATCCCCTTCCTGTGGCCAGATCAACACAGGTGCTGAAGACAGCTTGTCACTGAGCTTTAAAACTGGGTGAGAGTCAGTCTGCACCAAGTGGCTGTAAGGAACCTCTGATGTCCTGATGTGTACAGCCTAAAAAAATGGACATGTACCTTTTGTAAGTAACACATTTTGGTGACTGTTGTGTTGAGGGGGGGGGGGGCTGGTAGTAAGCCACCTGTATAGACAGGGAAGAGAGCCCTATGGTTAGCTCTTCCCATGCAGAATTTATTTTTGGCAGAAAGTAGAGGGCAGCTTACTGCACCCCCACATAAAACTAAGGTTACTGTATAAAACCTTTACACAAGAAATAAAAAATCTATGAAAATGAATCAAAGGGATACAGCCCTAAAAGTTATGTATGTAAAAAAGGGTACAATCAATTCATAATAGATTAATAATGAATATTTAATTGAATATTGAAGAATGCTGCAATACATAAAAAGTAATGAAACAATTAGTAAAATATTTAATAAAAGCTGGTAATCTAAATGATAGACCGGTAAACCACAGGTCCCTTGTGGTCATCTCACCGATGGGACTTTGAGCATATATATAGATGCAATGTCAAAACTATATACCAGTGGTCTTCAACCTGCGGACCTCCAGATGTTGCAAAACTACGACTCCCAGCATGCCCGTACAGCCGTTGGCTGTCCGGGTATGCTGGAAGTTGTAGTTTTGCAACATCTGGAGGTCCGCAGGTTGAAGACCACTGCTATATACGGCGTTGAATGTGCGTATTTAGTAGTGTTGCTCACATCACAGTGATCATCCCTCCCTGCTTCCAGCTTGTGTGATATAATGAAGGCGTGCGAGACTGTGTGAGACTGGCGTGTGAATTTTCGTATATGCGAAAATATAAATATGATAATTTCGCATATACGAATTTCGGTTTATATCAATTTTCGCAAATGCTAATATTCGCATATGCGAATTTACGCTTATGCTGATGTAAAAAAAGCAGCATAAGCGCAAATTCGCATATACGAAAAATTAACATGTGTATATTTTCGCATATGCGAATTGTACGTATGTCAAATTTTTGCAAATGCTAATTTTCGCATAAGCGAATTTACGCTTATGTTGATTTTTTAAATGCAAAATTTCGGATTTGTGAATTTTCGCACATGCGAAAAATGTACATATGCTAAATTTTGCATATGCGAATTTAAGCTAATGTTAATTTTCGCATATGCGAATTTACGCTTATGCTGATGTTTTTTTAAATGCTAATTTTCGCATATAGTGGATAGATTGATTTTTAGACTGAGATTACCAGTATCAGATAGCAGACAGATCATGAGTAGTGTTGCTCGCGAATATTCGCAATGCTAATTTTATTCGCGAATATAGCGCTATATATTCGTAATTATGAATATTCGTTTTTTTTTTTCACAGTACACATCACAGTGATCATCCCTCTCTGCTTCCAGCTTGTGTGATGGAAAGAAGGCTCTAATACTACTGTGTGAGACTGGCGTGCGAATTTTCGCTTATGCTAATTTTGTATATGCTAATTTTCGCATATGTTAAGTTTCGCATACGCGAAAATAAAACGAGAATATTACGAATATGCGAATTTAGCGAATATATGACGAATATTCGTCCATATATTCGTGAATATTCGCGAATTCGATTATGGCCTATGCCGCTCAACACTAAATTCATGAGTATAGTTTTATAGCATTATTAACATATTATGTAAGTCCCGCTGAAGGTAAATTGATTGGCTACAATACATGTAATAGTTAAATGCAGTATACCCGACTTTGATTAACAGTTCATGAGGAAAAAGTCACTTTGTAGGTAGAATTTATTTTTGTGTTAATATTGTGGAGCTGTTAAAGGGGTACTCCGATGGAAAACTTTTTTTTTTTTAAATCAACTGGTGCCAGAAAGTTAAACAGATTTGTAAATTACTTCTATTAAAACATCTTAATCCTTTCAGTATTTATGAGCTTCTGATGTTGAGTTGTTCATTTCTGTCTAAGTGCTCTCTGGTGACACGTGTCTCGGGAACCGCCCAGTTTAGAAGAGGTTTGCTATGGGGATTTGCTTCTAAACTGGGCGGTTCCCGAGACACGTGTCATCAGAGAGCATTTAGACAGAAAAGAAGAAGTTTTTTTCCCTGGATAACCCCTTTAACCCTTCCAGTACTTTTTAGCAGCTGTTTGCTACAGAGGAAATTCTATACTTTTTGATTTTCTTTTTTGGCCTGTCCACAGTGCTCTATGCTGACATCTGCTGCCGTATCAGGAACTGTCCAGAGCAGGAGAAAATCCCCATTGCAAACCTATGCTGCTCTGGACAGTTCCTGACACAAGCATCAGGTGTCAGCAGAGAGCACTGTGGACAAGACAAAAAAGAAATTCAAAAAGAAAAGAATTTCCTCTGCAGCATACAGCTTCTAAAAAGTACTGGAAGGAATAAGATTTTTTAAATAGAAGTCATTTACAAATCTGTTTAACTTTCTGGCACCAGTTGATTTAAAAAAAATTGTTTTCCACCGGAGTACTCCTTTAAAGGGGTACTCTGGTGCTTAGACATCTTATCCTTTGGATAGGGGATAAGATGCCTGATCGTGGGGGTCCCTCCGCTGGGGACCCCCGTGATCTTGCACGCCGCACCCCGTTTATAATCAGTCCCCGGAGCATGTTCGCTCCGGGTCTGATTACCGGCGACCACAGGGCCGGCGGCGTGTGACATCACGCCTTCGCCCCATGTGACGTCATGCTCCGCCCCTCAATGCAAGCCTATGGGAGGGGGCGTGACAGCGTGATGTCACATGGGGCGGAGCCTTGACGTCACAACGCTCTGGCCCCGTGATCGACAGTAATCAGACCCGGAGTGAACATGCTCCGGGGACTGATTATAAACGGGGTGCGGCGTGCAAGATCATGGGGGTCCCCAGCGGCAGGACCCCCGCAATCAGGCATCTTATCCCCTATTCTTTGAATAGGGGTTAAGATATCTAAGCACCGGAGATATTTTGTCGCCATTTGACTGATTCTACGGAGCTAATCTCCCACACCCAGCATACCTCTTTCCAGTAGTCACCGGTATTATAGATGTTTCATGGCATAAAATGGAATGAGTTATGCACAGCTGCACAATACAGTAAGCCGCTTTCATTGCACATGTGTATTACACATATATTATGTTTTGCTCATGTAATGCCAGCGGTCCATCTGCTTCACGCTCCAACGCCTATAGATCTGCATCATTTTACTTTTATGTTTGTGTTATGTCGGAGCTGCTAAAACATGGGCGCCACCGTCAACCAGTGAAACAATGACACGAGATCTGTGCCAAATTGATTTTCTTCCACTGTTTGAGATCTCCTATGGGAGCTGCTGGAATATGAACATTTCACTAAGCACGTACTGTATACATGTCTCGCTTCTGGGGAATAAAAACATATTATTACTATTACATCTCCTTGAAATTGGTCTGAAAAATGAGAATTCCGTGTTGCCATCCCTTCAGTTTACTAGAACATAATTAAGCCACACAGGGTTTTTTACTCACGGATTTCTCTTGTGGATATTCTGTACTATTTCTCTGAACACAGTGTCCATTTCACAGATTTACAAAGTGTTCTAGTCTCCTTCCAGTGGAACACTATAAAAGAGAGATTGATCACAGTATGAGAGCGAAACACACCCATAGGATTAATATCTTCTTCTTATCCTAGATCTGGTGTCTTGTTTTTTTTTATCTCTAATCTACTTAAAGCACTGGACATTGTTAATAGCTTTTTTTTTGCTATCCACTACAAAATTGAATGTCTCTTATGTAACCATATTTCAACACTACTTACATGTAGCTGTAGGCTAAGGTCTGTTTCTTTGCCTTCATTCAGAATATAATGTGCTTACCTGGTCTACCATCTACAATGTGGTAAGTGCAGTCCCTAGGAGCCATGTTCTTTTCTGATTTACACAACTGATTTAAAAGGACATAAAAAAAAAAGATCATACTCACTTTCCCAATCTCCCCACCACTGCCATTCTGATGGTGCTTGGTCCCTGGTGATCAGTGCATCCTGGTGACGTCTTGCCTGTATAGCCAATCACACTGGTTGAGGCTAGTGTTGAGCGGCATAGGCCATATTCGAATTCGCGAATATTCGCGAATATATGGACGAATATTCGTCATATATTCGCGAATATTCGCATATGCGAATATTCTCGTTTTATTTTCGCATATGCGTAAATTCGCGTATTCGAAAATTAGCATATGTGAATGTTAGCGTATACAAAATTAACATGCGAACAAATGCGCATATGCGAAAATGTACAAATGCTAATTTACGTATATGCGAATTTTCGCACGCCAGTCTCACACAGTAGTATTACAGCCTTCTTTACACCACACAAGCTGGAAGAAGAGGGGTGATCACTGTGATGTGTACTGTGAAAAAAAAACAAAAAAAACAAAAACGAATATTCGTAATTACGAATATATAGCGCTATATTCGCGAAATTTGCGAATTCGCGAATATGCGATATTCGCGAATAATATTCGAATTGCGAATATTCGTGAGCAACACTAGTTGAGGCATGTCACCGCTGTATTAAATGATTGGCCGGGCAGTCATTTGCTTTGTTTGCAGAAATGCACCAGGAAGGGCTGAACAGAAGGGACTGAGCATCGTCATAATAGCAGCAGTGAAAGATGAGACAGGTGAGTATAGGTCGTGTTTTATTTTTTGAGCTAGTCTGACACCGTAACAATTTTTTGGCAGCACCCAAAAATTCCTTCAAATTTTTGTTTAGTGTGAATGAGCGAGAATTGCATATTTTAAGATAAAAAGATGGTGAGGGACACTTAAGACCATTAGTTATAGCAAAGAATGCACATGTACAGTGGGCAAAAAAGTATTTAGTCAGCCACCAATTGTGCAAGTTCTCCCACTTAAAAAGATGAGAGAGGCCTGTAATTTTCATCATTGGTATACTTCAACTATGAAAGACATAATGAGAAAAAAAAATCCATAACATCACATTGTCTGATTTTTTAAGAATTTAATAGCCACAAAGATGAAGAGAGAAAATTTTAGATTTTTTAACAATTTATAAGAAAATTATGGTGGAAAATAAGTATTTGGTCACCTACAAACAAGCAAGATTTCTGGCTCTCACAGACCTGTAACTTCCTCTTTAAGAGTCTCCTCTGTCCTCCACTTGTTACCTGTATTAATTGGCTCCTGTTTGAACTTGTTATCAGTATAAAAGACACCTGTCCACAACCTCAAACAGTCACACTCCAAACTCCACTATTGCCAAGACCAAAGAGCTGTCAAAGGACACCAGAAACAAAATTGTAGACCTGCACCAGGCTCGGAAGACTGAATCTGCAATATGCAAGCAGCTTGGTGTGAAGAAATCAACTGTGGGAGCAATTATTAGAAAATGGAACACATACAAGACCACTAATCTCCCTCGATCTGGGGCTTCATGCAAGACCTCACCCCTTGGTGTCAAAATGATCACAAGAACGGTGAGCAAAAATCCCAGAACCACACAGGGGGGAGTGGAGCTAGTGAATGACCTGCAGAGAGCTGGGACCAAAGTAACAAAGACTACCATCAGTAACACCACAGTAACGGGCCCGTCTGAAGTTTGCTAGAGAGCATTTGGATGAACCAGAAGAGGATTGGGAGAATGCCATATGGTCAGATGAAACCAAAGTAGAACTTTTTGGTAAAGACTCAACTAATTAATTATTTCCTTTACACGGATCAGTCGTCTTGGTCCCTTAGCAGAAAAACAGCCCCAAAGCATGATGTTTCCACCCCATGTTTCACAGTAGGTATGGTGTTCTTTGCATCCAAAGAACACCATACCTACTGTGAAACATGGGGGTGGAAACATCATGCTTTGGGGCTGTTTTTCTGCTAAGGGACCAAGACGACTGATCCGTGTAAGGAAAGAATGAATGGGGCCAAGTATCATGAGATTTTGAGTGAAAACCTCCTTCCCTTCAACAGTGTTTTTATTAAAGTTAAATAGATATTACAGCATCATATCTATGCAACACATTTTCATTTTTACACAACAGTAAAGAAACCGAAAAGAAAAAAACATATTTTGTGCTTTTTATGTTTGTTTCTAGTATGGGAGAATCTCCCAATAGTAGTTTCCTTTAGTCAAGCTTAACACCATTTAGATTTTCCATGATCCAATATAGGGGATCAACATTTCTGTTTGACTGTTTGTTAGAAACAACTCTGCACTGTACCTCCTTCTTCAACTTGTAACCAACATATCCACTAATACACCAATTACTATCAAGATGAAAACCTCCTTCCATCAGCAAGGGGCATTGAAGATGAAACATGGCTGGGATTTTAAGCATGACAATAATCCCAAACAAACCACCTGGGCAACAAAGGAGTGGCCTCGTAAGAAGCATTTTAAGGTCCTGGAATGGCCTAGCCAGTCTCCAGATCTCAACCCCATAGAAAACCTTTGGAGGGAGTTGAATGTCTGTGTTGCCCAGCTACAACCCCAAAACATCACTGCTCTAGAGGAGATCTGCATGGAAGAATGGGCCAAAATACCAGCAACAGTGTGTGAAAACCTTGTGAAGACTTACAGAAAACATTTCATCTCTGTCATTTCCAACAAAGGGTATATAACAAAGTATTGAGATGAACTTTTGCTATTGACCAAATACTTATTTTCCACCATAATTTGCAAATAAATTCTTAAAAAATCAGACAATGTGATTTTATGGATTTTTTTTTCTCATTCTGTCTCTCATAGTTGAGGTATATCTATGATGAAAATTACAGGCCTCTCTTATCTTTTTAATTGGTGGCTGACTAAAAAATGTTTTGCCCCACTGTACATCTGATCACATCTTCTCAGATCATAGCCATTCACTTTCCTTTTTCTTCTCCATCAGACCCAGATCGTCATGACGAATTCTTCTAGCCACAACTCGTCTCCACAAAATCTGCAAGACAAACATTTTAGGCTCTGCACTTTTCCAGCATCTATCTTCCAAACAGTAATAATAACCCCCTTGGTGTCCCACACAGTAGGGTGGGTAGTTAAGCAGGTTATGAATGAGTAGTTAGGTCCCCAACATTTGGTAGTTACGCCAATTTAGTAGGTAGACAGATCCTTTTTCATAATATTAGATGCCCCCTCCACACTCCTGTAGGTAATATATGCAGCCTCTTTTGTAGGTAGTATTAGCAGCCCCCTCCCACCTGTAGGTAGTATTAGTAGCCCTCTCTGTATACAGAGCCCCCCTGTATATAGTAGCATTACCCCCTGTAGGTAGTAAGTTGGCCTCCCCATATAAAGAAGCAGTCCCCCAGTATAAAGTAGCCCCCTCTAGGCAGTAAGTAGCCCCCCTTTGTAGGTAGCAAGTAGCCCCCCTTTATAAATTGTAGCCCCCTGCATGCAGCAGCTCCCCCTGTAGGTAGAAATTAGTGGATCCATCCACCTACCGCACCCCTATCCCCCCACGCCTGTACGTAGTATCAGTAGCCCCCTCCAAGATAGTAAGTAGCCACCCTGTATATAGTAGCAGTCCCCCTGTATACAGAGCCCCCCTGTATATAGTAGCGGTGCCTCCCGAAGGTAGTAAGTAACCCCCTATATATAGTAGCCCCCCCTTGTAAGTAGTAAGTAGCTACCCCTGTATATAGTAGAAGTCCCCCAGTATAAAGTAGCCCCCTGTAGGTAGTAGTAGGTGGTAAGTAGCCCCCTTGTATGTAGCAAGCCTTATATATAGTAACCCCCTGTATGCAGCGGCCCCCCTGTATATAATAGCAGTCCCCCTGTATACAGAGCCCCCTGTATATAATAGCGGTGCCCCCTGAAGGTAGTTAGTAGCCCCCCTTTATTCAGTACCCTGCCCCCACTTTTAGGTAGTAAGTAGCTCCCCCCCCCTGTATATAGTAGCAGCCCCCAGTTTAAAGTAGCCCCCTGTAGGTAGCAATTAACCCCCTTACTTGTAGGTAGCAAGTAGCCCCTCCCCTCTGTATGCAGAAGCTTCCCCTGTATACAGTACAGCCCCCCTGTAGGTAGTAACTAGCAGATTTTTCCACCTAACACACCCCTCCCCCCCATGCCTGAGAGTAGTATTAGTAGCCCCCCTCCTAGGTAGTAAGTAGCCCCCCTGTATATAGTTGCAGTCCCCTAGTATACAGTATATAGTAGCAGTCCCCCTCTGTATATAGTAGCAATGCCCGCTGTAGGTAGTAAGTAGCCCCCCTGTATACAGTAGCCCCCCCTCCTGTATATAGTAGCAGTCCCCCAGAATAAAGTAGCTGCATGTACAAAGTAAGTAGCCCCCCCCCCATAGGCAACAAGTAGCCACTCCTTGTAAATAGTAGCACCCCTGTATGCAGCAGCTCCCCCTTTATACTGTAGACCCCCAACTTACAAAGAAAAAAAAACTGTGCAACGGCTCACTGAGGTTTCTGCAGCTGCTCATCTCTATCCTCTGCTCAACGGCGCCTGAAGGCGTCAGTCTGCCTCTTGTGGCCTCATACAAACACTGCAGTTAGCCACAAGAGTGATTGACAGGGCGAGGAGTCATTGGCTCTTCGCTCTGTCAAACAAATCAAGTGCTGCGGCCATCCTGTAGGTGATGTGTTAGTGACACCTCACCTGCAGCGGCCTAATGGGGGGATGGCCCGGCCCACTGGACAGCGCGGTCCACCAGACAAATGCCTCGTAGGCATATAACTACATTATACACCACATATTGTATAGTATTTATATAACTACATTATACACCACATATTGTATAGTATTATATAACTACATTATACACCACATATTGTATAGTATTTATATAACTACATTATACACCACATATTGTATAGTATTTATATAACTACATTATACACCACATATTATATCATATTCATATAACTACATTATACACCACATATTGTATAGTATTTATATAACTACATTGTACACCACATATTGTATAGTATTTATATAACTACATTCTACACCACATATTGTATAGTATTTATATAACTACATTATACACCACATATTGTATAGTATTTATATAACTACATTATACACCACATATTGTATAGTATTTATATAACTACATTATACACCACATATTGTATAGTATTTATATAACTACATTGTACACCACATATTGTATAGTATTCATATAACTACATTATACACCACATATTGTATAGTATTTATATAACTACATTGTACACCACATATTATATAGTATTTATATAACTACATTGTACACCACATATTGTATAGTATTCATATAACTACATTATACACCACATATTGTATAGTATTTATATAACTACATTGTACACCACATATTATATAGTATTTATATAACTACATTGTACACCACATATTGTATAGTATTTATATAACTACATTGTACACCACATATTATATAGTATTCATATAACTACATTATACACCACATATTGTATAGTATTTATATAACTACATTATACATCACATATTGTATAGTATTTATATAACTACATTATACACCACATATTGTATAGTATTTATATAACTACATTCTACACCACATATTGTATAGTATTTATATAACAACATTCTACACCACATATTGTATAGTATTTATATAACTACATTATACACCACATATTGTATAGTATTTATATAACAACATTATACACCACATATTGTATAGTATTTATATAACTACATTATACACCACATATTGTATAGTATTTATATAACAACATTATACACCACATATTGTATAGTATTTATATAACAACATTATACACCACATATTGTATAGTATTTATATAACTACATTATACACCACATATTGTATAGTATTTATATAACTACATTATACACCACATATTGTATAGTATTTATATAACTACATTATACACCACATATTGTATAGTATTCATATAACTACATTATACACCACATATTGTATAGTATTTATATAACTACATTATACACCACATATTGTATAGTATTTATATAACTACATTATACACCACATATTGTATAGTATTTATATAACTACATTATACACCACATATTGTATAGTATTTATATAACTACATTATACACCACATATTGTATAGTATTTATATAACTACATTATACACCACATATTGTATAGTATTTATATAACTACATTATACACCACATATTATATCATATTCATATAACTACATTATACACCACATATTGTATAGTATTTATATAACTACATTATACACCACATATTGTATAGTATTTATATAACTACATTATACACCACATATTGTATAGTATTTATATAACTACATTATACACCACATATTGTATAGTATTTATATAACTACATTATACACCACATATTGTATAGTATTTATATAACTACATTATACACCACATATTGTATACTATTTATATAACTACATTATACACCACATATTGTATAGTATTTATATAACTACATTGTACACCACATATTGTATAGTATTTATATAACTACATTATACACCACATATTGTATAGTATTTATATAACTACATTATACACCACATATTGTATAGTATTTATATAACTACTTATACACCACATTTGTATAGTATTTATATAACTACTTATACACCACATTTGTATAGTATTTATATAACTACTTATACACCACATATTGTATAGTATTCATATAACTACATTATACACCACATATTGTATAGTATTTATATAACTACATTATACACCACATATTGTATAGTATTTATATAACTACATTATACACCACATATTATATAGTATTTATATAACTACATTATACACCACATATTGTATAGTATTTATATAACTACATTATACACCACATATTGTATAGTATTCATATAACTACATTATACACCACATATTGTATAGTATTCATATAACTACATTATACACCACATATTGTATAGTATTTATATAACTACATTATACACCACATATTGTATAGTATTTATATAACTACATTATACACCACATATTGTATAGTATTTATATAACTACATTGTACACCACATATTGTATAGTATTCATATAACAATATTGTGCACTACATATTGCACCCCCTTGTACTTAAAGGACAAGTCCCATGCCGATAAGTACAGAAAACCATATCCCTTATCCACAGGATAGGGGATAAGTTTTAGGTCGTAGGGGGTCCGAGTCATGTGGCCCTTTGCAATCGTCTGTACGGAGCCCTGGTTCTCCCACAGAGTGACGTGTTTACAGCAGTGGTCTTAAACTGTGGCCCTCCAGATTTTGCAAAACTTCAACTCCCAGCGTGCCCGGACAGCCGTTGGCTGTCCGGGCATGCTGGGAGTTAAAGTTTTGCAATCTGGAGGGCCACAGTTTAAGACCACTGGTTTACAGTGATCACACAGAATGCCAGGTTATACCCTTAGGGACCACCCAGACAGTTAGCACCCAACAATAGTGATAACAAGGGGCATACAGCCGAAACCATCCAGCTATGTGCCATAAGAACGGTGCCTTTCACCCTCTTAGCTTTGTTGTAGATAACAACAGCCAATGCCTTCATGCAGGCAGTGTTCACTAATGTCTTTGAATGTGCCACCAGTGGTTTCCCGAGGCTTCTCCCTCTCCATACTGCCCTGGCCCCAGCATACTGGTTGCCAAGGTAACAACCCTCCTGCTGGCCTGCTCCTTGGTGAAAGCTACTCTACCCTCCACCAGTGAGTGGCTCCAAGTATTTTGTGAATAGCAGCTTAGTATGAACCACTGCCCAAAGCAAGGAGACCGCACTTCATAGCATCCTTTGCTATGCCTTGGCCTTTTACCATCTCAGACCAGTTTAGAACAGTACTGAGCTGGTCTTGACAGGGCACCTTGCTCAGCTACTAGCACTTGTTGCCATGTGTATTTACCTGTAGCTGACAGCACTGTGCCCAGGGGCTGACTGACCGGCCGGTCCAATCGGACATCGTCCAAGAGCCCAGCCGGGTTAAGGGCCCGCCGCCGCAGCCGCTACTGAGGATCTGGGACACTCGTCCCAGATCCCCAGCAGACAGCGCTGCCTTCTCCTGTATGCAAGATACACGCACATACACAAGAAGATGTCCCCTCTGTATGAGCCGCATGCCGCATCTGTCCCCCACGCAGCATGCAGCACAGGCGCCGATGACGCCGATGACGTCACTACCTATGGGGAAGAGGGGGGAGGACTCTGCCTATACTTCTGGGGAAGGGGGGGGGGGACTCTGTCTATACTTATGGGGAAAGGGGGGGACTGGGGAAAGGGGGGGGGGTAACTCTGCCTATACCTATGTCAAAAAGGGGGTTTAACTCTGCCTATACCTATGGGGAATGGGGGATTTAACTCTGCCTATACCTATGGGGAATGGGGGATTTAACTCTGCCTATACCTATGGGGAAGGGTGGGGGGGAGAACTCTGCTGCCTATACCTTTGGGGAAGGGGAGGGGTAAACTCTGCTGTCTATACCTACAGGGAAGGGGGAGTTAACTCTATTGCCTATGCCTACAGGGAAGGGGGGTTAACTCTGCTGCCTATACCTACAGGGAAGGGGAGGGCTACCTAACTTTAAACCTGGAATCCTAACTACTTACCTACATACCAAGCTATCTAACTACCTACATACCCAGCTACCTAACTATGTACATACCTGGCCTTCATACATGGCTGCCCAACTACCTAGCTAGCCCTCTACCTACCTGGCTTGTCACCTACCTACATATCTGGCTTCCTGATCTACCTACCTACCTACCTGCCCTTTTACTGTGCAGGACACCAAGGAGGGCATTATTACAGTTTGTGGGCCTATAGATGGAAAGATTGTGTAGAAGAGGGGAGGGCACTGGAAAAATGCAGAGTCTGACATGTTTTTCCTGCAGATGTTAAGAGATCCACATGGCGGTCTTATCTGGACGGAGAAGAAAAGGAAAGAGGATGCCGCTGATCAGAAAAGACGTAATTGTGAGTCCCAAAATATAACTGTAATCACTTCTATGGTATACAGATCCTGTGTGCAGCTGATGTCTACCGCAATATGGTCCTGTATATAATCACTTATATTGTATACAGATCCTTTATAGTATACTGGTCTGTGTATAGTGGTTTTATTCAGTACAGTATGGCGGTACTATCCAGTTATTAAGTGGTGGTATATATTTACTCCTTGCATACCAGTATTAAATTTTAGTTTATTGTGTGTGGGATTTAGGTGAAATAGGGGCGTGGCAGAAGATTAACGAGCTGCAGAGCCTAGCAGGGGCCCTTGCCTTTTTTTGGTCCGGGGGCCCCGAGTGTTGTCAGTCCACCCCTGCCTGTGCCCCCCCCCCCCCCCCCCCGGTAGAGGCTGATCCCTCCTGTGACAGTGTTATGATGGCACAGCGACACCAATTCTCCTCCCTACTTCACGTTACCCCGATGAGTCTTTTGTTTTACCTGGTGCACCTCCAGTGTCCCAACTCTTCTACTTACATCAGTGTTTCCCAACCAGGGTGCCTCCAGCTGTTGTAAAACTACAACTCCCAGCATGCCCAGACAGCCGAAGGCTGTGAGTTGTAGTTTTGCAACATCTGGAGACACCCTGGTTGGGAAACACTGACTTACATCATGTCCAGTGATTCCATACTACAGTGAAGGGTCAAAGGACTTCAAGTCCCTACTAATCCTAAATTAGTCCTAACTGACTCCATGTCAGAGGCTGTGGTCAGAAGCATACCCTCCAATCCTCCCAATTATAAGTATTTAAATCGAAAGTAGGTAAGGTTGGTACTTTTAGCATCACCCAAGGCTTTGCAGCTCCAGATCCCAGGGCCACATACAGCCCTGACTACGCAGACACTGCCCTTGAGAACAACAGATCGACAGTGTCCATAAAAATGATAATGTCATGCAAATACCGTAGTGTCCCATATTGTGTCCCAGACAGTAGTGGTGCCCCAGTTGTGATAGTATACCACACAGTAAAAGCGCACCCTTTTTGTGCCCCACAAAATAATATTGCTCTATTTTGTACCCTTCATAATAATGATTTCTGTACACAATAATGATCTTCTTGGCTTGAGAAAAAACATTATATCAGTGCTCTTCTTAGTGCCCCATACAGTAATAACGACCCTTCTGTGCCCCAACATAATATTGCCCACTGTTGAGCACCTTTTAAAGTAATGAGACCTATTTTAATGGTACTTTGACAGGAATAATGTGCTCTTCGGCCCCACCACACAGTAAAAATGTGCCCTCTTTATCAAATGGGGGGGGGGGGGGGGGGTGCAGGAAGGGTTGTTATAGGTTACAGGAAGGGTTGTTTAGGGACAGAAAACAGTACTGCTTGATAATAGATGGTAGATAACAAATGGCCATGTCTGTGCCTAAATAGGTAATGGTGCCCCTTTTTCCCACAGTAAGTTATAAAACATATACTCATCTTACCCTGATGCCATGATAGGTGGAGCTGTGGTATTCCAGCACCAATAGCTGTCCTGTGGCTTTGGACTGTCTCGGGCAACTTGGCAGCACAAGGTGTTAGTCCCACTAGAGACTTATAGTCATGTAAATTATGTTTACCTTCTATTGCAAAGAAATATATTTTTCTGAATTATTTATAGTGTTGTTATATGTACATATGTTTTTATGTGTTACTGTACCCTTAAATGAGAGCGGTGAACCCCATGTGACCCTGCCTGCCAATGGGAACCCCTAAAGTCTCCCCTATGTAGTGTAGTGGGAGGAGGAGTTACCCAGAGTTCAGTGGAGTGTAAGCTGAGCTACAGTTTGGTTCAGGTGTGCTGTGTGTCGTGTGCTCTGAGGAGAGGCCTAGTTCTAATCTAATCCCTCTGGTCACCCTGCAAGGATTACTCGCACAGTGGATGTTTATGCCCCTGTGGAGAGGGCTTCAGTACCTTGACAGGACCCTAGCTACCAGGATTCATCTTTCCATCTCACAAGTCAGTATTAATCTGTTTGTTGTAAGCACCGCAAGTCCCAGCAAGGCAACAGGGCTCTCAAGGGGTTACGCTGCACTCTCTCACCTAAAGCCAGCTGTATGTGTAATACCATCTGCACCCAGCTCAGTAAAGACAGTTATCCATAACCTGACGTTGGTGTTTTCATTTATTCCCTGTGTCTGGCCCAGGAGAAGCTGTCCCCAACTTTGGATCCTGTATATGATAACGGTGCCCTGGCGTCCGGAAGTGATCAGGTATTCTTACTAACATCCCGTAGCTACCACAGATGTCTTACAAAATAAGGTCTACAGCCACCAAACTGCCTGGATATGTTCCCTGTAAACCATCCTGCCTGATATGCATGGCTCATGTGGCTTCTGTTGTCTTCTCTGGCTGATTGATATTCTTTGCCATCCTACCCTCCCCTTGCCTACATCTCCCAGAAATCATTGCAGCTCTGCTTTGCCAGCCAGCTCACTCTCTGAGAGCAGCCCCCACCCTCCTGGTCTGAGTAGCAGAGAGAGATTAAGTGTCTGATTGGTTAACATTGCACACACCTCCCAGTTCTCAGCACTAAAGGAAGCATGACTCATCAGTGCAGGGCAGAAACCACATGGTCTGTGTCTCTCAGGAGGATGGGGGCTGCTTTTAGAGAGGGATTTGAGATAGAGTGGATGGCTGGATGATGTCATTCCCTCACTTCAGTGACAACCAAAGAGGGGAAACTTCTCTCTATAACTAATGAATGATATTTAGACAATGAAATAGGTGGATTAGAGGGAAAGGATGGCCTATGGGGTTTAGTTCCCCAGAGTATTCTTTTAAGGAGAGACCATAAATAGTTATTAAAAAACCTAAATGTTCCAGTTATTTAGCAAAGGCCGACATTTAATCTACACTATTCAGAGGTAACAGTGCGTGAGGACAGTTGTTGATGGCAGAACCTGTATATTAGTGGTTTGCTGCACACAGAAATGGCCATAAATTTATGTAAGAAATTGTAGAAGGCGACGACAAACAGCTTCTCTAAATCCACTAAACTAAATGCAATCCGATAATATTTTCGGCAGTGTAAATAACGCAAAATATTTTGATTAATTTTTGAAATTTGTCCTCAGGAAGATAAGTCGTCCGCAGGGACTCGCTGTTCTTAAGTAACATTTTTTCTTACACCCTATGGAGATGACCTCTGAAGAAAAAGTCACACAAATTGTTGCAGAATATCAATTTTTTTTCTCTCTCAAGTGTTTTCTAGAGGCTCCTAGTAAACGAGCAGAACTCGGAATGAATGAAGGCCAAAATGGGATATTGATTTTCCAAAAAAAAAAAAATCTTGAGGGCAAAGCAGTAATTTCACGGCTGTTCTTTTCTCTGAAAGAATTAGCAGTAAAGCTGGAATGTTAAAGCCGAGCTCCGTTAAGGGATTTTTATTTTATTTTATATCCACTGTGACATATTCTCCCAGATAAAGAAATTGGGCTGTGCTCCTCCTTTTTTGATGTCTGCTCTTAAAGGGTATTCTAGGATTTTTTGTATTTATTTGACCGTGCTAAAGGGGCTGTAAAGTTAGTGTAATTCACAATATAGTGTCTGTACATATGTTGGATGGCTGGTCTCTCATTCTTATGTGATCATCTTGTTTATTTTTAACAGCGTACAAAATTACTGTGGTCCAAAGGTTGCAGTGCGGCCCAAGACATTACATCACTAGTCAGGTGTTGAAAGGGAGCCTGTGTGTGCTTCAATGGGAGGAATGACCGCTGGGTGGGAGAGAGATCATTCGCCACATTGTGGCAGCGAATTGTCTCAGGTGTGCTGCCATGGGTGGAGTGGCTGATGTGTAGGAGGGAGAAAAGTGACCTCACACTTACAAACAAGAGATACTTGTAGTTGGAGTGAGGGAACTTAAACAGGAAATGGCAATTTCACCAAAAAAAAAAAAAAAAAAGTGTTATGGTGGAATCACAATACAGCCATTTAGCTCCAAGACAACCATGGATCCTTCCTTAACCCCTTAAGGACCCGGGCTTTTTCCGTTTTTTCATTTTCAATTTTTCCTCCTTAACTTTAAAAAATCATAACTCTTAAAAATTTTCACCTAAAATTATATATAATGGCTTAATTTTTGCATCACTAATTCTACTTTGTAATGACATTAGTCATTTTACCCAAAAATCTACGGTGAAACGGGAAAAAAAATCAATGTGCGACAAAATTGATGAAAAAACACAATTTTGTAAGTTTTGGGGGCTTCTGTTTTTACGCAGTACATTTTTTGTCAAAAATGATACCTTATCTTTATTCTGTAGGTCCATACGGTTAAAATGATACCCTAATTGCATAGGTTTGAATTTGTATCACTTCCGAAAAAAGTCATGAATAATTCAGATAGCCTGATGAAGAAGGGGTCCCTGCCCCTCGAAACGCGTTGCTGTATTGCATGCTGAAGGAATAAACCTTCTTTTTATTTTCCAAAATACATCCGTGTCCAAGCGGTTTTATTTTACCAAGTTCTCGGAAACTTCCACATACCTGTGACGGACTACATCTGTGACGGAGGTGAGCGCCCACAGAAGCACTTCTCTTTTTTCTCGGGACCACGGGACCGATATTCTTCCGCTAAAGGGTTAATAGCGCGCGGCACAGCGATCAGTGCCGCGCGCTATTAGAGGCGGGTCCCGGATTCACTATGATGCCGGGCCCGCCCCGATATGATGCGGGGTCACCGTGTGACCCCGCGTTATATCGCAGGACCGGGACTCATGACGTACGCATACGTCATGGGTCCTTAAGAGGTTAAGATGTCCATTACTGTCTGGCAGGTAAGTACTAAAATCACCTTATTCTGAATAACCCCTTTAACATGCAAAGATGGGAAAAAAATAAACTAAGGGGGATAGTCTATTGTTTTCCAACCAGGGTTCCTCCAGCTGTTGCAAAACTACAACTCCCAGCATGCCTGGACAGCCGAAGTGGGAGTTGTAGTTTTGCAACAACTGGAGGAACCTTGGTTGGGAAACACTGGTCCATGTCACACATCCAGTTTGTTGTGCAACTTGTACTGTTTTACCCCTACTAAATAAAAACAAAATGATGTTTATTAAATGTCCAATTAGTTATTTCTGTGCCAATTAATGTATCTAATTAATTGAATATGTTATCTGTCATGTCTACTTTCTCTTTACTTATCTTATATCGTCTCCTTTGATTAGTGTTTTGGGAATTCTGGAATCCGACATGACAGTTTAACAAGAGATTCTTTTTTTGGTTAGTAAATTCAACTAAACTCGTAATAAAAAATATGTTTCTGTATAATAATAATTCTAATTTATAAAAACATCCACCTGCTACTTATTATAGTTTAAGTGGAATAAAAGGCATTGCCCCACAATTCAAAGTTATCTCCCAGGAGTTAAAGGGGTACTCCGACCCTAGATATCTTATCCCCTATCCAAAGGGTAGGGGATAAGATGTCTGATTGCGGGGACCGGCCGATGGGACCCCCCAAGATTTCTTTGGGGGAAACCCAGCATTCTGAACAAAATGTTGGGTTTGGGCCACCGAGGTTGTGATGTCCTGCCTCCTCGTGATGTGACATCCTGCCTCCTCGTGATGTCACGCTCCCTCCATTCAAATCTATGGGTGGGGGCATGACAGCAGCATTAGATGTCTGGGGCAGAGTACCCATTTAGAGGGGTATTTATGGTTCTTTGAATGTGAGACGAGCAACAAAGTTAGTCTAGTTACTAATATACTTCACTTACCTGTGTTTGGTGGCTGGTGTTGAATTTCGTTGTTTTTCTTTTCCCTTAAGTCAATTTTTTGGCAGCCTACAAATTGAGTGTTGTCTCGGACCTTTTCCAGCTTGCTATCTTGCCAGATACAATACATCACAAGTCAGGTGCTGAAAGGGGGCTTGCCTGCTTCATCTGTTGTGTGTAAAGCCAGACCCCTGATGACGTTACCAGTGCACACGTGCGTGCATACATCATCACACAGATCCACAGCTTGTGTGTCAGGTGATGTCAGGCAAGCCATGTGATCAAAGGGATCGTAGCTGTGCTACAATGGGTGAGGTGACCGACGTGTGGGAGGAAAATAAGTCACCTCCCACCTTGAAACAAAGGATCCTGGGGATTGTAGTTTGAAGGAGGCCATGGAAGCCAGATGTAGTCAATTCCCAAAAACAAGGCAGTGGTGTGATGGGAGACACAGGACATGGGCATTCACAACCAACACCAGCACAGAACCTTGGTAATCATGTTCATTACTGTATGACACATAATTACTAAAGTAAACTAATATTGGATAACCCCTTTAATTGTCCGTTAGTGGTGGTGTATATGTGTGTTCCTACAGCTCTCAATATGTTATACTGAATGTAAAGTGTTCTAGTACAGTATATGGGTCCCAGTGGTCAGACCCTTGCGATCAGACTCTTATCCCATATCCTGGGGATAGGGCATACATTTTTATTTACCAGATGACCCTGTGGTTTTCGATCATGTCCCCCCTTTCCCTTCTTTAACCAAGACTATTCAGATTCAGTTTTGGTGATAACGTGATGAGGTATTAAATTACAATTATTGAATACAAAGCCAGGAATGCATGATAAAAGGGGACACGTATAAAGGAATGACTGGGACTTCTCTTTTAGATCCATTCCTGGCTTAATTTTCAGATGTTCCTGTTTTATGGATCTATGATAAATAAGCCATAACCTCCTATGGGTTCAACCTAGGCAGTTTTACATGACATTTTTCTTTCTCTTTGATTCTGTTGGTCAGGACCATTTTTCTTCTAGAAAATCTTGCATGTAGTTTTTGATGGAGTATTTGTTTGTTATTGAGGCACTCACCTAGAATATTGAGGGTGGTTTCAAGTACAACATTTTTTTTTTTTTTAGAAAAAACACACGCTATGCAATTTTTGGGAGAAAAAGCCACAAGTGGAAAAAGCAATAGGCTGAAATATAAATCTACTCATGGCTTTTAAGGGTACCTCTAATCGCGCACCCAGTGGCA
This sequence comes from Hyla sarda, assembly GCF_029499605.1. Taxonomy (NCBI): domain Eukaryota; kingdom Metazoa; phylum Chordata; class Amphibia; order Anura; family Hylidae; genus Hyla; species Hyla sarda. The sequence goes on along the minus strand of NC_079199.1, from coordinate 27,330,814 downwards.
GGGTATATTGAAAAATATTGCGGCCCCTTCTGATCACATGACATACTTCCAGACTATTGCGATCTTGAGACAGAGTTGCCAAAAGTCCCATACAAGTCTATGGTACTTCTGGTAACTCTGTCTTCAGATTGCGATAGTCTACAAACATGTCTTAGAGTCAGAAGCGTCTCAGATATTTTCGGGAGCTTGTTGAGAGGTACCCTTTAAAGCCAGGAGTAGATATGGGAGATTATGAAGAAAGGATTTATATTTAGGACACTTGCTTTTTCCATTTGTGGTTTTGTCTCCAAAAAATTGCAGAGGTGTGTGTGTGTGTGTGAAATCACTGTTATTCTTCTAGTTCTGTATATGCTGCCTGCATACTGACCTATGGGGCCTACAACTGTATTGTAAAACAATACAAGGTCCATAAAGAAATCAACAAAAAAAACACATTAGTCATCACACTAAATATTGGTGCTAATGCATGTCTATTCATACAGCTATGACTAACATATGTCTTATATGCAACGCGTTTCACAGATTATCTGCTTCATCAGGCATCTGACGCCTGATGAAGCAGATAATCTGTGAAACGCGTTGCATGATGGGTGATTAAAGTTGATTTTACCCTCCGAGTGTGTCCAGCGCCTCCTGATGTCCGCCACCTCCTTGGAGGCTCCTTGTTTCTTTGTGCATCTTTTCGAAGGTGGACCGGCTGCCGGCATACTTACATACAAGCCCTTTTCCATTGTTACACTTGGCGAGTGTAACATTCTGGGTGAGCATTGTAATTACTTCTGTTCACCCTGGTTTTTATTGGTAATGCGCTAGGTAGTGCCCTCTCTATTCCTTTGCTGTTTTTAGATATGTCTTATATGGCAGTGGTAAGGTCCCTGTTCTAGTGTATGAGGAGCTGGTCACTTGGGAACTATGAATTATTTTTTATTCCAGGTGTACAAATGCACTTTTAATGCACCAATAAAACATTTCTTTTTTTCACAATGAAAGTTGAAGGCAAAAAAAAAACTAAAAAAAAATTACAAAATGGAGAAAACTTAAAGTTTGCCAACATAATAAAGTGGTTTAAAATTGCAGAGAGAAAGCCATAAATGTGCTCTTGGGAAGTTGGTAAATTTGTATTTGCTAACATCGCTTCCATTTGTTTACCATAAAGCTTGGCAGATGTCTTCTGCAGTCATTTAAGATGGCAGAAATGAGACTCCTGTCCTTCTCGTAATCAGTCGAAGAACCTTACACGCACTCCTGGCATACCGCTAAATGAATTTTATCCTGCTTGCTCAAATATATTGGAAGAATTGAATAAAAGTGACTGCTTGTTTGCTTTGCATTCTGTTTATCCGAGCATCTACCATCTTAACGTCTCTCCCTTTTTTTCCCAATGCTCTTAAGATGTTGATCCTATATAAACATCTCTAGGCAGTGCCGCAAGAAAATAGGAGGCTAAGGGAGGGGGATTAATTCACTGAAACCCACCCCCATGCTATCAAAGTCGGGGAAGTAAAACTCATTTTCAACCTCTCTAGAGAAAGGCTCCTTTAATCTGTTACCGTGGTAACAGTGGGCTTTGCGGCATATCATCTGTGATGTGTCTGTGCTTCCACATACTGAGGGACGCTCTTTCTACTGATCTATTTACAGGAAAGGACCTTACAACTACACCTTCATGTTTTCCGGGCTCTATTATTACTCCCCTGCACTGGAATTTTGTGACTTGGGATCAAGTAAATGTGACGAGTTCTATAATGTTGAGCTTCGGAGGCTACGGCGTCCCTGCGTTCTGTCAACGCACACAGGATGAATGATTGAACAATTCCAGCTGTAATGTGTAATTTAGAGTGTGGAAAATAATTCATGCCTCTCCTACACAAAGCAGCGGAAAACAGAAACAGAAGGTGCTTTTCAATGAAAACTTTTATCCTCTTCCTTGCAGGCATCATAGTCATGAAACTTGTGTACAGTATGGAGGGGCAGGGCGTAGAAAGAATATTTCTGGGATGCATGCAGGTCAGGCAGTGAGTGTAGAAAGGATGGTCATGGTAGTATAGAAAAACTTGGCCATAGGACTTCGAATATTGGAGTACACTTTCCCTGCTACTTTTTACACCAAGACACCAAAGCCTGTAGAAGGGCGGTACAGCGTGAAACAGCTGTCACCATCTGTGTACACAATGGTGTCCTTGCCCGATAGTCTGCACACAGAGAGTTTTGTTGTAATCAATTTGTAAGTAATAAAACTTGAAGAGCATCTTTGGTTAGTGCCGCCCTCTTTATTCATTTACTGACCAAGCATGCTTGAGAAAGGCTTTGTTAGCAGAAACTTTGAATTTGTGAATGTGGAATCACACATTTCCCGACCTCCTGAGTCTGCTTTGACCTAGAAATGTTATGTGTACACTTTGCCGGATTGGCATTTGGATTGGTCTCTTAAAGGGGGGATGGCATCCTGTGCTGGTCCTTTCCAGAGTTTGATATATATATTTATATGCCACCTGCCAGCAGCCCACATACAACATGGTCACCCATGTGTTACAGAAAAATGGCGGTGCACAATGAATAGTTGTTCAGACCTCCACCGATCATGAGAATGAGCCTGAAGAAGTCTTTGCTCTGTGTCATGTGATCAAGACACACTTCACAGACTGATTTGGGAGAGAACGTGCCGAGTGCAAACTTCTCCCGGTTTGTTCTTCTGATCTCTGGAGGACTGAACACTCAGACCCCCGACCATCAAAACTTTTGACATATCACTAGGACATGTCAAAAGGTTTTCCAAATGACAGTGCCCATTTACTGTAAGTATGTAAACCACAAAATCAACACGTGAGTAAATAAAAGTGGACCATAGAAACACCTTAACATTTGGTCAAGGACATATGTGACTTTTTCAGTCAGGAAAAAGTATACACTACCACTCCACAAACAAATATTACCGCCAATATGAAAATGTACTTCATCACATGTCAGCTAAGGTGAGAAACCCCTATAAATCCAATGTCTTACAGGTGACGTCTTCTCTGACAGTAGACATTCTTTTTTTACTCCATCCAGGCTCTTCTCTTTGGTAGGCGAAGCAACACAAATAAATTAAGGCCCCAGACAATACCCATTAATAATTTACCATGGCCAAACAAGACCCTTAAAGGGGTACTCCCAAAGGATAGGGGATAAGAGGGGATAAGAGCGAGTTCGCTCTGTGCGTAATGACGGGCGATACAGGGGACCGAGCAACGTGACGTCATGGCTCCGCCCCTCATGACATCACGGCCCGCCCCCTTAATACAAGTATATGGCAGGGGTGTGACAACCGCCACGCCCCCTCCCATAGACTCGTATTGAGGGGGGCGGGCAGTGATGTCACGAGGGGCGGGGCCGTGACGTAACGATGCTCCAGCCCCTGTACTGCCAGTCATTACGTGCAGAGCGAACTCGCTCTGTGCAGTAATGACAGCGCGGTGCCGCAGCGGCAATCCCGGGGATCCCCAGCAGCGGGACCGCGGCGATCTGACATCTTATCCCCTATCCTTTGGATAGGGTATAAAATGTCTAGGGGCGGAGTACCCTTTAAAGTCAAATTACATCAGAAAACAAGTTCTGGTGTACATAGCGTTGTCATGTCCAATAGAAGATAATATGTTTCATAGTATTTCAAAGTAAAATAATTGAAGATATTCATGTGAATTGTCACATGTTATGACTTGATTATTTACAGCACGCAACATTTTGCTGTATTTGCTTAATGTTTAAAACCTAATAAAAATAATTTTACAGAAGTTAATAGAACAAATATATTTTATTTGTGACCACATTCAGTCTGCTTTCCTGCAGTGGGACAGAATAACATGGTCACATACAGAATACTTTATTCTATTTCTCTATGGGCATGTGACAACGCTGTTTACGTCAGAACACCTTTTTGTTGGTTTTCCTACATATGTGTGCCGTGTACAGCACTTTCTTGATGTGAATGTAGCCTATCTTCCCCGGAATACAACTAACCCCCAGTGATATGAAACCTTGGTGTTGTAGGTGTTGATAATCAGTCATATTAGTGTCTACAGAGAACATATCACTGGGATAGCAACAGAGGCTAAAATGACCCACCAGGACTAGTAATCACTTTTCTAAATACTATGGACTTATCACTAGCCCTGGGGGTCATTTCAACCCCTATTGATATCCATATCCCCAAAAAGAAGTAAATCTGGTAGTGAGCAGTGCTACTTTTATAGTGTAGAATTCACTGAAATAACAATGGAAAGTTAGGTCTCCCAAAAAATATCCTAAATAATAACTAAAATGAGGGAACCTTAAAACATAACTTTTAATGTGCACACGTGTAAAATGTACAATATGTATATAGCATCAAAAATATATTTAAAAAAATAGCAATAAATCGCCATCGGCCTATGACCACATATTAAATATCACCACTGTAAGATAGGGATCTGCTGCTGTAGCGCAACTACTCTTTCCCTCCTACACCGTGCTGTAGAGCATGTGGGGTATTATATATTAATAGCATATAGTGATTAATTAAATGGAAGCTTGTCACCACGCACCTTCAAATACGGTGCATGCATGGCATCCTCCCACTCAAACTACCACAGAGTAGCACTATAGTGAAATAGTTTAGATATATTCCACACAATGATTATTAATACTAAGCGCTTCCATAAATGATCATATAACAGATGTCGGAAGATGTACACAGGACATAGTATATTGAATCCGGTGCCGCACACACTACTTAATCATATAAAAACCTAAATATTATATGTATCATGCACATTGCTCCTTCTCAGTGGCGTTTTCTGGAACAAGCAAGGAAGGAAGTCCTATTCATTAGCACCTCATGACCTTCTAATTTTAGGCACCCTTAGATATCCAAAGAGGCTTGCATTACTCTTCTATTCTTAAGCCTATTGGTCCTGTGCATTTATTTCCATTTCACACTTAAAGATACAGTGGTCCCTCAAAATACGATGGTAATTCGTTCCAAATGAACCATCGTTAGTTGAAACCATCGTATGTTGAGGGATCCATGCAATGAAAAGAATAGGAAGTTATATTCACCTGTCCCCGCCGCTCCGGACCGTCACCGCTGCCCTGGATGTCGCCCTCCATCGCTGTCGCCGCGTCCCCGGGGTGTCCCCGCTGCTCCGGACGTCTCTTCTGCCTGGGATCGTCGCTCTTCATCGCCATCATCACATCGCTGCGCATGCGCCGCTCCTATTGGATGACGGGGCAGCGTGCACGGGGACGAGATGACGACGAAGGAGAGCGACGGTGATGCAGGGGATCCTGAAGAGAACAGTCCGGAGCGCCGGGGACAGATGAGTGACCATCACCGGAGCACACGGGGCACCTTAAACGGCTATCCAGTGGCAGCTGAAGCAGTCTGCGCTGCCGGATAGCAGTTTATGCGATGGCCCCGACATACAAAAGCATCGTATGTTGATGCTGCCTTCCACATGCGATGGCCTCTGAGAGGCCATTGTATGTTGAAATTATCGTATGTCGGGGCCATCGTAGGTCGGGGGGGGGGGTCACTGTATTAGGTCATAGTTCACACTGTACCATAGTGCGTTTGGATTGCGCTTGTCAAAAATAAGATAGTGATCACTATAAAAATACTAGCACAAAGTCCATATTGTTATCACAGCACAAGTGTATATCAGCACAATATTCCGGCCACATCCCATATCCGTGCCATTCTATTTTCTTAAGCCTTCAGTGCATATAGAACAGCACTAACACAGCACACAGCACTCAACCAGTGTATCAATTGTGCTTATAAAGATAGTTCAATACTTCAGTGTATAACTTAAAGACTTAAGTGTTACATAGAAGCCAACAGCCTTGCCATCATGGACATCGTTAGGTATATTGATTAGTGTCCAATTCACACCATGCCATAGTGATATGCACAGGTGATGATGTTACTCCATTGTGCACAATGCCACGGCAGATATTTATAGGCAATAGATTTTATCCAATGGTCACAGTCCATTCACACTTAATGATATGCCGCCGTCTTATTGCACATAGTAGTGACTGGTGCTCAACTACACTTCATTCACATAACTGTTCTGTAAGATATGATAGTCCATCCAACATTATAACATATAACTCAGATGAAGCGGTCCAACAGTGATTTTCCAACACTGCATATTAAAGGCATGGGAAGCAAAGAGATGCTATAGGTATGTGCTGATATAAACACTTAGCTGATACGTCCCGATGCCGTGATCAAGTCCTGATAGGTTCAGATGTAATGCAATGATTCTGATGGCTCCTTTTGCTATTGCGACATCCAGAGTTACAAAGTCCTTGTTGCTGCGACGTCTAAGGTACAGGGTCCAACGCGTTTCATTAGCTCATATCATCAGGGACCTTTAATAGAGCTCAGTCTCCTTAGTCACGGATCCCACTGAATGGGTGCATCAATGGTCAAGGTGGATAGTGAGTCTCGCCTTGGGACGTAGCACGCAGCTGATTGGAGCCTCGGATCGTGGGAATGTGAGCAAACAGGTATATAGCGTGAATTGATATGTTAGTTTAGTACGCCCGCCATCAGTGCCGCATACACGGTGCTACATGCACTGGAGTACTGTAAGGAGACTGAGCTCTATTAAAGGTCCCTGATGATATGAGCTAAGGAAACGCGTTGGACCCTGTACCTTAGACATTGCAGCAACAAGGACTTTATAGTGGCTCCCTACTTTGCCTAATAGAGGATAGTCCAAGCAGAAGACCTCCAAGTGTCCGGACAGAGCATATGGAATAGTGGTGTCTTGATTGAGCTAGTATTACAAATGGCACTTGGCAGACGGGAGGCCTTGACACAGATTTTACAATAAGTGTGGGCCCAAGGTATGATTCCAACCATGATTCCAACCATGACATGAGTGTGAACTGAGCCTTAGTTGGTATACTTCCTTTTGTTGGTATTATCAAAGTTTTATAAAAGTATGAATGGAATTCATTAACCCTCTCACAAAGGGGAAACGTAACACAGTGGGGTGCTTAAATAGGCACTGCCATTTGAACAAACTTTGCACAGATCAATAGTACAAGCAATTATAAGAAACTTTGTAATATATCACGTTAGACAAAAATGCATATTTCTCCTGTTATTAGGCTTCCTCTCCCCCTCCTGCTGCTCTAATCATCTCTGAAAAACAGTCCAGCTTTGTCCTGTGTCTATAAGTGTCCTGTGTCTTTTAGTATCCTGTGTCTATAAGACAAGCAATACAAGTCTATGGAGCCGGAGGAGGAGCTTCGCCCAGCAGCTTTGGGAGAACTGCACATTACAGATGAAGCCTGCAAAGCAGAAATCTGCTGAAACCAAATACAAGTTACATAATGGCCAGAGATACTGCTGCAGGGCAGCTTATACTGAAAATTCACCTGAAATCACAGGTATACGTTGAAGCAATATTAGGGATGATAAATTGGTTTCCTATAATGTAGTTCCAAATATCACTTTCGCAGCCTGATGGTTAACATGTCTACATTGTGTGAATATTGCTGCATAGGACTGTAGACTACACTGCAGAGGAAGGACGCCAGCCCTAACACCATACATTACTTCTAGCCTAATGACTCTGGAACAATTGCATTTAATATTCCCTTTGAATCAGATTTTTTTTATAAATCAATTAATTCTCAATTCGCAATTTACCCTCTTCTGGGCCATTAATTCTTTTCCTCATTAGGCTTTTTAATCATTCCTCTAACCAACGTCTACATTTTTTTTCCTGGCCAAAGAAACACATTGTTTTTACATTCCTTTAAGTTTTCATATGAAGAACCATCACAGCGAGTAAGGAATGAAACTGCATCGAACATGAGTATAGCACACAACTTTTCTTAAAGGGGTACTCTGCCCCTAGACATCTTATCTCCTATCCAAAGGATAGGGGATAAGATGTCTGATCGCGGTGGTCCCACCATTGGGGACCCTGTGACCTCGGCTGCGGCACCCCAGACATCCGATGCACAGAGCGAACTTCACTCCGTGCTGGATGACTGGCTATTTCGGGGGAGGAACGCTTGAGATGTCACGGTCACGCCCCACTCGTGACTTCACGACCAAACCCCCTCAATGCAAGTCTATGGGAGGGGGCGTGACGGACGTCACGCCCCCTCCTATAGACTTGCATTGAGGGGGCATGGCTGTGACTAGAGATGAGCGAACTTACAGTAAATTCGATTCGTCACAAACTTCTCGGCTCGGCAGTCGATGACTTATCCTGCGTAAATTAGTTCAGCCTTCAGGTGCTCCGGTGGGCTGGAAAAGGTGGATACATTCCTAGGAAAGAGTCTCCTAGGACTGTATCCACCTTTTCCAGCCCACCGGAGCACCGGAAAGCTGAACTAATTTATGCAGGAAAAGTCATCAACTGCCGAGCAGAGAAGTTCGTGATGAATCAAATTTACTGTAAGTTTGCTCATCTCTAGCCGTGACGTCATGAGCCTCCGGCGTTGCACCGCGATCAGACATCTTATCCCCTATCCTTTGGATAGGGGATAAGATGTCTTGGTGGGGAGTGCCCCTTTAACCATTCATGACGCTTGGGACGCTCTGGCCTTAACCTGTGGATAAGTGATAAGCAAGCGTCTGATGGTGGTAGTAGCTCTTACTTCTTTTGACACCCCGCGATCTCCTGAATAGGGACCTGACTCGTCTGGGTTAATAAAAGATAAGCATTCGCACGGCCCCTCCATTCATTCTCTATGGGGCCTCCAGAGTTGGGGTATGTTCTTCTTGCTTCTCCGTTCAGTTAGGAGAGTCAGGTCCCCATTAAGAAGATTACAGGGAATCCCAGAATTCAATCAGACACATATACCCTATCTTGTGTATTCAGAATAAGTTAATTAATGCTGGAAATCCCCTTAATGTTGCACTAAGTCCCCTCTGTTCAAGTGTCCCAAACATGGGCTATTCCTATGGTATGTATATTCGTGATGTTAGCTAGAATACTAGTCTATCAAAGTTGATTAACCAATGTTGGCTTATTGATATTACTTGAGCTTAGATTTTATCCAAGAATACTTGCGGTGCTCTTGTCAGTGACTACTCCTAACTAATACACTACCATAGCCTATAGTCCAGAGCATAATACCAAGGTTTCCAGTTTCCAGGATTCTTTTGAGACACAGCATAAGATAGTAACAAGGACCATGTAGCAAGCAGGACACGAAAAGCTTCTGGCAAAGTGTAGTCAAGAAGGTCTAGTGGCTACAATGGAGCTAGGAATTTGGGAACTGTAGAATTAAGAATTACAGGTAACAGGAGCATCTAGTTAGGAACTAACCAATGAAGCAGCCTTGGCCCCTTTTTCAATTAAAGGGGTATTCCAGGGGAAAACTTTTATATATATATATATATATATATATATATATATATCAACTGGCTCCAGAAAGTTAAACAGATTTGTAAATTACTTCTATTAAAAAACCGTAATCCTTCCAGTACTTACCAGATGCTGAAGTTGAGTTGCTCTTTTCTGTCTAACTGCTCTCTGATGACACCTGTCTCGGGAGCTGTCCACAGTATGAGCGAATCAGCTGTCACGCCCCCTCCCAAGGTCTTGCATTGAGGGGGCTGAGCGTGACATCACACGGGGGCGGAGCCGTGATGTCACAATGCTCCGCCCCTGTGATCGCCAGTAATCAGACCCAGAGCGAACGTGCTCTAGGGGCTGATGGTAACGGGGTGCTGTGTGCAAGATCACGGGGGTCCCCAGCGGATCAGGCATCTTATCTCCTATCCTTTGGGTAGGGGATAAGATGTCTAAGCGCCGGAGTACCCCTTTAATGTCTGATTTAGTTTTATGAAAGTTATGCAGAAATATGGAAAATTATTTAGGGTTCACAAACTTTCTAGCACCACTGTAATATTGAAAAGCCTTACCCACTTCTATCTGAACCTTTAGTATCCCCAAGGCTGCTTTTTAGCTATTTCTCTCTTTTTACCACCTAATCCCATAAGTGGACATTGTTTGGTTATTTATCTTTTAGAAATCTCAATTAAGTAATGTTTTATTATTGGGCACTGGGCACCAAAATCTCTAATCTTGCCCTTAGTAAACCTGGCGCTGTCCCAGCAGAATTGATTGAAGTGAACTTGCATTTTCAGAGGATGAAGGTGGCTTCTTGGTGACCTGATCCAACAATCCTGATATTGAAACCTACCAGACAATCATTTTCTCCATGATGAGGAGGTTGCATGGAGGGGCTCGGAGATGATCAATCCCAAGGGGACTGATTGACTGCAAACTTCATAATTTTTACCCTTAAAATCACTGTATTTTAGCAGATGTAGTTAACCCCTTAAGGACATAGCGTTTTTCCATTTTTGCACTTTCGTTTTTTTCCTCCTTACCTTTTAAAAATCTTGCACCTAAAAAAATCCATATGATGGCTTATTTTTTGCGCCATCAGTTCTACTTTGTAATGACATCAGTCATTTTAACCAAAAATCTGTGGCGAAACGGAAAAAAAATATCATTGTGCGACAAAATGGAAGAAAAAATACAATTTTGTAACTTTTGGGGGCTGCCGTTTCTACGCAGTAAATTTTTCGGTAAAAATAACACCTTCTCTTTATTCTGTAGGTCCATACGATTAAAATGATCCCCTACTTATATAGGTTTGATTTTGTATTACTTCTGAAAAAATCATAACTACATGCAAGAAAATGTATACGTTTAAAATTGTCATCTTCTGAGCCCTATAACTTTTTTATTTTTCCACGTATGAGGGCTAATTTTTTTGCGCCATGATCTGAAGTTTTAATCAATACCATTTTTGTATTGATCAGACTTTTTGATCGCTTTTTATTCATTTTTTATGGTATAAAAAGTGACCAAAAATACTCTATTTTGGATTTTGGAATTTTTTTGCGCATACGCCATTGACCGTGCGGTTTAATTAACAATATATTTTCATAGTTTGGACATTTACGCACATGACGATACCACATATGATTCAAACTTTTATTAGGGGAGGGGTTAAATCATCTTTATTAACTTTTTTTTTTTTTGTAGTGTTATAGACCCCATAGGGAACTATAACATGCAGTACATTGATTCAATACACTGATCAATGCCATTGATCTGTGTCATCGGCGGTTGATTGCTCAAACCTGGATTTCAGGCTTGGAGCAATCAATCGCCGATCGGATGCGCAAGATCTGCACCCTCCTGATGCGTTCTAGCTGATCGGGACATCGCGATTTTACCGCGATGGTCCCGATCTGCCCGACTGAGCTGTCGGGAAGCTTTCACTTTCACTTTAGATGCGGCGAACAACTTTGATCGAGAACAGCTTAAAGGGGTACTCCGCCCCTAGACATCTTATCCCCTATTCAAAGGATAGGGGATAAGATGTCAGATCGCGGGGGACCCCCGGGATCTCAGCTGCAGCGCCCATCTGTTGCCGCTTCCGGAAACGCTGGAGGCTTTGGCTCCCGACCACGGTGACGTGAGATCGTGATGTCACGACTCCGCCCCAGTATGACATCACGCCCCTCAATGCAAGTCTATGGGACATCACGCCCCCTCCCATAGACTTGCATTGAGGGGGTGGGGCGTGATGTCACACGGGGGCGGAGTCACGATCTCTCATCACCGTGGTCGAGAGGGGTTAGGATGAGAGCCCCCAGCGCTGCCGAAAGCCGCAACAGATGGGTGCTGCAGCCGAGATCCCGGGGGTTCCCAGTGGCAGGACCCCAGCGATCTGACATCTTATCCCCTATCCTTTCGATAGGGGATAAGATGTCTAGGGGCAGAGTACCCCTTTAAGGCTTCCCTTTTTTTGAATTAGAAAGCTCTTCGTAGAGTATCAGACAAAATAGAGAGGTCATCAGGATCACTATGCCTGGACATGCAAATGGCAAAGTTCTCTTCTCACCGTATATATAGATGGTGTGACCATCTCATTCCATCAACCATGTGGCTGTTCTATAGTATATTTTACATTTTTGAGCTTCCAACTTTATCCTTTCGGAAAGCTCAATACATAAATATAGGAGTGCAGAGGTAGCAGTTGCATCGGGACCTTGATGCCTAAGGGGGCTCCAAGACACATCTGCCCCACAGGGGACCAGTATTATAAATAGCACATGGGGCTCTGTAGAAGATTTTGCATTGGGGCTCAGGAGCTACAAGTTATGCCTCTGCAGCTGTCATTTTATTTTACTACCCCATACACTTAATGACATTCCCCCACTGTCCATTGGTTGTTGGCGTCTAAATGACAGGAGCCATGGACTGACACGTCTTATAATACGTGGCTCTTCAGAGGCGTATATTACTTTTTATTTCCTATGACCATACACTTTCTTTTATGAATACAATGTATATTTTAATAAATATTAGTTTTTATTCATGTGTGCCCTGTTTATATGTTTTATGTATTTAGGGGCATTGTGTTGTAAAGATGTGTTTTAAGAAGATGAACTGTGAATGGTTGTTCTTTTATGTATTTATATGTTGTCTGCATTGTGTTTACATTATCTGATGTTTCCGGAGAAATAGGCACATTCGCTACCCAGCATTTTGGCTAAGGTCAAGTGTAGTATCAGTGGCTAGAGAATGGATCTGCACATGGACTGGAAGCTTTAGGTTTACAGAGGTTGGCCCAACAGCTACTTCAAGGTGACCTGACCCCAGATCTCGCTACTGGGTCCAGATAGGGAGAGAGCTGAGGCGCCTGAACCCACATGGCATTTGCTTTCCTTTCACTGTTCCGTGTACACACCTCTTTCTTTCAGGCCTTCTGGCTGCTGGTAGCTAGGAGACATTTTTAGAGATCTGGACAGATGTCCAGGCTGCCCTACACAGCGCCCGTCTGATTATTTACTTGTTTTGTCACTGTTTCTTAAATTTTTACATGTGTTTGTTCACAGGGATCTTTTAGGGTATGTTGATTTTTTGGATGTCCCTCCTGAAACTCCTGATCCCTATTTCTACAAAGACACCAACCAGTTGTGCTTCTTGGCTGATATTTTGGTTGCCTCCCAGGTGAATCATAGGAGCAATGTTGGTCTTCCTTAAATGACCACTGCCACTTTAAAAATGTGCTTTTCTCCCAGCTCTATCTAGCAATTGGTCGGCGTTTGAACACCTATCAAAACCTTTGACATGGCAATAGGACACGTCAAAAGTAAGTGTGTTTACCTGTCACCAAACTAAACTTTTAATATATTGTTCCTCATGTAATTGTAAGCTGTTTACTTGCGGTTCAAATTCTTAAACTTTATGTTTTTAATGTGATTGAAAAAAACGGCCACCAGGTGGCTCTATTCTGTTCCCTACTGCAAGTAAAACAGTTAGTTTGGTCTCCTTCCGACCTGGCAGGAGACCAAACTCAGAAAGTGTGTGCGGGGCATGGTGAGGCATAGCTCTCACAGGCTTCAGTGACATTGTGCCTGCTGGGGAACGCCCACTTTCTCCTGCTAGGAGCTCACACAATGTGAGCGAGGGGAAAGGTATGATACACAGCTTTTTAAACCCTGTAAATTTTTTTAAGGGCTGGAGGGGCTGTTAGGAGTATTTAGGGAATATAATCTGAGTTAGTTTAGAAAATATGGTTTGATGACAAGGGGATATCAACTATTCTACCTTCTACTTCTAGAAGAAGGGCTTACTATAGACCACATCCTTGTGCACTTTTGTGTGTTACACGTTTGCACTTTTTATGCACCTGAGTGATAGAACACTTTGGCCGAAAAAACACATTTTAGATTGAGATACCTATAAAGCACTGGATTTTACTTCCTTTCAGCAATATTATGTTTGCGCTGATGCTTCCAGGGTGTTTCTGCTTTCTACAAATGACATAAAAGACATTGATGGCTTCACTATCTGTTGCATTCTTCTTATTGACTCTGTTGTAAGGCTTGATAGGTTGTTGTGTCTTCTACACAACAAAACAAGACGAGCACAATAGGAGGAGATACTCTATTCTCCATTCAAACGTGCTGTCCCATGAGGCTCTTTGCTTTCTCTCTTTTTTATTTTTTATAACAAATACTCCATTTGAATGAAGCAATTCAAGGTCTATGGAAGTGTTTGCCAACAAAGGCGCCTCCAGCTGTTGCAAAACTACAACTCCCAGCATGCCCGGACAGCCAGAGGCTGAAGCAGATAGGGGGCGGGGGGTTTAAAGTTTGGTTTCCCCACTCTTCCCACTCACGGTAGTCCGGGCAGAGCGGGGGAACCATGATGTGAGCAACGGCGGAGGTCCCTTACCAGGTGGTGATCAGTGGTGGCGGGCGGCGATCCTCCAGCTTCCGTGGTGTGAGGCGATCCTGCTGCAGGAGGTGAGTAGCAATATCTGCAGGACGACAGCTTGGAGACCACTATGCAGTGGTCTCTAAACTGTAGCCCTCTAGATCTTGCAAAACTACAACTCCCAGCATGCCCACACATCAGTTTTCTGTCTGGGCATGCTGGGATTTGTAGTTTTGCAACATCTGGAAAGCCACAGTTTGGAGATCTCTAAACCGTGGCCCTCAAAATCTTGTAAAACTACAACTCCCAGCATGCACGAAAAGCAAAAGGCTGTCTGGGCATGCTTGGAGTTGTAGTTGCGTGCCTCCAGCTGTTGCATAACTACAACTCTCAGCATGCCCTGCGGCAATACGTACATGCTGGGAGTTGTTGTTTTGCAACAGCTGGAGGCACCCTGGTCGGGAAACACTGGTGTAGTCAATCACTTATACTGTATTCGTAAACATATACATCTTGTATTAATAAATAGTGTTGCGCGGCATAGGCCATATTCGAATTCGCGAATATTCGCGAATATATGGACGAATATTCGCATATTCGTGAATATTCGCATATTCGTAATATTCTCGTTTTATTTTCGCATATGCGAATGTTCGCGTATGTTAAAATTAACATATGCGAAAATTCGCATTATACAAAAAATTAAGGAAATTAGGCGGAAATTCGCATATGCGAAAAATAGCATATGGGAAAATTCGCACACCGGTCTTACACAGTAGTATTAGAGCCTTCTTACACCACATAGGCTGGAAGCAGAGAGGGATGATCACTATGATGTGTACTGTGAAAAAAATTAAAAAAAATAAAAAAACGAATATTCGTAATTACGAATATATAGCGCTATATTCGCGAATATTCGCGAATTCGCGAATAAAATTCGAATTCCGAATATTCGCGAGCAACACTATTAATAAACATCATACATATATATATTCTTGTATGATAAACTTATACTGGTACATTTTTTATTTATAAACATATATATATATATATATATATATATATATATATATATATATATATCTTTTTCCAAAACAAATAAGGATATAATGATTTTATTTTTTTCTACAGTATCCACATAGCAATTGAGAATATAGTGCAACACAATGAAATCTTGTAGAAAGAAAATATTGTTTATATGATATGTAGGTCAGCACTCGCACTGATACAATCGATATTATGGGAATGTGCGCGAGATGACAAAATGCGGAAAAAATTAGAAGTCATTTTTTTTTAGAAGACACATCCTGCAAGTGAATGGAGAGAAGAACATCGATTTGCCCTTTATTCTTATTTGGTAGAACACATATGCAGGGGCCGGTGTGCGCTGACATATGGACATAAGCCGATTGTCCTTCATTAACCTCATACGTCTCACTTACCAGCAAATGCCTTTTCATATTGTCTTTGCCCACCCTGTCTCACACACAAAGCCCTCTGCTATTTTATTCCTATCCCATTTAATTATCTGCTGTGATTTAAAGCATAATCCCCATTAAAGCAGCTGTGTGACCTTGAGGAGGCGATGTTTTAGTCATGTATCACTCGGGCCGCTAACAAATGGGCTGACGGTAGCACAGCGGCGAGACATATGACACGCAGAGGTGGGATGATATGTTTAATTTATGTTGGGGCAATGTCTGCAGAGAAGTTTCCTAACCTTTTTTTTTTTTTTTTTGTGGAACCCCTGGAAAAATATTTGACTCTGAGAAACCCTACTAAGTATTTAAAGGGGTACTCCCGTGGAACACTTTTTTTTTTTATCAACTGGTGCCAGAAAGTTAAACAGATTTGTAAATGACTTCTTTTTTTTTTCAAAGTAAAAATTTTTTATTTTCAAAAATAGCATACAAGACAATAAACAGCAAAAGCATCTCACAGGAAGAAGGAAAGACATGAGTGACTCTCTTCTGTGCGCTTGTGGGACGGCCAGTCCAAGATCATAGAGGAATTGCCCACTTTATGACAGCGGTCATAATCAAAACAATAGTGCAATTCAGAGAGAACATGAAAAAGATCCAACAGTAACTGGAATTTAAATCTCAATCAGGGTGTAGGCCAGGGGTAGGGAAGGGCCGTCAAGTTAGGGAGGGTATAAGCACAGTCACACAGGTCAAGAGGGAAGAGAGGGAAGGGAAAGGGCAGAAGGACAAAAGTAGAGCAAGAAGGTAAGACGAATGATAGAAGAAGAGGAAATAGGGAAGCAGGCGAGTTAGAGAAGGACGTACCTCATGAGTCTGGCAGGACTGGCCACCTCCAGATCCGCGGCCACCGGCGTAGTACGGAAGGGAACGGCAACTGAGTACAGATGTATCATATTACGCCTCTAAGTGAAAGGACTCAAATTACCCCGATGACATAAAGGCAAGCCAAGGACCCCAGATACGCTGGTATCTGTCAATCTGCCGTTCCGAGACCGCCATTAATTCCTCCATTCTACAAATATGTGATATTTCCTGAAGCAAGGACGAGAGGGTAGGGGGTCTGGGAGATCTCCAGAGTCTGGGGATCACCGATCTGGCAGCCATCAACACGTAGTGCAGAAGGCGGGTCGAAAATTTAGGAAGTGATGGGGGAAAAATAGATAGTAAAGTCAGTTCCGGGGTCTTGGGGAGTGTGTGGGAGGTTAGTTTGGTTGTAAATGACTTCTATTAAAAAATCTTAATCCTTCCAGTACTTTTTAGGGGCTATATACTACAGAGGAAATGCTTTACTTTTTATATTTCTCTGGCGTCATGACCACAGTGCTCTCTGCTGACCTCTGCTGTCTGTGGTAACCCTTGGGGAGTACAGTGTAGTTGAGGTGTTGCTGTGTTGTAATATGAGGGGTTAATTTAACCCTTGTCACTCGTGACGCCAGGGTGTGGGTTAATAGGCTGAGGTAGTTGCTAGGCCTATCGCCACCCTTCCCAGAAACGATAGGTGCGTGCAGAAATAAATGATTGTCCACGGCAGTGCTGAACTTGAACTTGCAGGAACTTTACTGATGAATTGCGGTACATTCAGTAATGGTAAAAGTCTTAGTAACAGAGTCTATTATCAGCACGGCAGTGACTGACAGTTGCTTGGGACCGATAAGTTATCCTGAGATGGATTTAGGGGTCTGTTTAGGTCCAGTGATCTTGCGGAGTAATAGGGAATTGAAGTAACTCACAGTTTTGGAATGATGGCCGTTGCCGCAAGGCTTTGGCCTAGTGGTTGCCGATGACAGCTGCGTAGATCCGTCCTCATCAGCAGCCCACGAGGAAAGAGAGAGATTAATGGCTGCCGCTGCCTTATATGGGCAGGGGCAGGGCCATTTTGGATTGGTCCATGTCAGCTGTCACTCACCGTTACAAAGCATGGTGGGTGATCACCTGACTATCTCCAAATGTCCTTGAGTAAAAACCATAGAGTTCTGGAACGCATGAGGTGACCCGCAGGTCCTGCGACACTAACAACAAGGTAAGTACACTTTATATACATATAGACAATTAGAATTTGAGTAATTGTTATTATCAAAGGGGTGACTAGGAGCTAACTATAGATGAGGATCCCACTGGTACCTAGGGACTCTGACTTTGGGGACCTCACCACAAGGTAACGGATGCAATCCGTTACCGGGACACCACATGTCCATTTTAGGAACTGTCCAGAGCAGGAGAAAATCCCCATAGTAAACATATGCTGCTCTGGACAGTTCTTAAAATGGACAGCAGACGTCAGCAGAGAGCACTGTGGTCATGACATCAGAGAAATCTAAAAAGTAAAGAATTTCCTCTGTAGTATATAGCCCCTAAAAAGTACTGGAAGTATTAAGATTTTTAGAAGTAATTTACGAATTTGTTTAACTTTTTGGCATCAGTTGATTTTAAAAAAATTAAGTTTTCCAGGGGAATACCCCTTTAAAATGATGATAATAATAATAATAAAAGAATTGATACACAAGAGGCTGCAAGACTATGGGATTTGACATCGGATGACAGACCTAACAATTATCAACTAATTCAAGGATTTTTTCCCCCTTCGGTCTTTGAATCCATGATGCCAAGTTATAATACAGTATAATACACTTCTATTACCTCCATGTGGCGCTTTGTCCCGTTTTCATGCGTGGTGACACGGGGTGGTGTTAGTGGAAATACCTGATCAGTTTGTGACGCCAGGGCACCGTTATCCTATACATGGTCCAAGGTTTGGGGACAGCTTCTCCTGGGCCAGACAAGGGAAGTAAATGAACACACCGACTTCAGGTTACGGATAACTGTCTTTACTGAGATGGGTGCAGATGGTATTACACATACAGCTGGCCTTAGTGAGAGAGTGCAGTGCAAACCCTTGGGAAACCTGTTGCCTTGCTGAGACTTGTGGGGCTTATACCAAACAGATTAATACTGACTTGAAAGACAGAAGATCGAGTCCTGATTTCTAAGGTCCTGTCAAGGTATTAAAGAACGTTCTGCAGAGGCAACATTTTTCTCCTTGCGAGTAATCCTTGCAGGATGACCAGATGAGAGATTAAATTTGAGCTAGGCCTCTCCTCAGAGCACACGACACACACTATCACTAGACTAATAGCTCAGCAGTGACTAACCAACTCCCCCCCCCCCCCCCCACTACACTACATAGGGGAGAATTTAGGGGTTCCCATTGGCAGGCAGGGTCACATGGGTTTCCCTGCTCTGAATTAGGGTGCGTTCACACGGAGTAATTCAAGAGGAATTTACTTGAGTAATTCCTCTTGAATTCTCCGCTACAAATTGATGTTCATCTCCTCTGCCCACTGACTTTAATGTTATTTCTGCTGTCCTGTTTACACTGCGGAAATTCTGCTAGCGGAATTCCGATGCTGAATTCCATTCCGCTTGAAGAAAGAACATGTTCATTCTTCAAGTGGAATCCGCTAGCAGAAATCAATTGAAGTCAATGGTAAAAAAAAATTCCGCCCGACAACGGTTTTGCAACAGCTTGAGGCACACTGATTGGAAAACCTTCAGTTAGGTTCTGTTACCAAACTCAGTATTTTCCAACCAGTGTGCCTCCAGCTGTTGCAAAACTACAACTCCCAGCATGTACTTATTGCCGCAGGGCATGGTGAGAGTTGTAGCTATGCAACAGCTGGAGGCATGCAACTACAACTCAAAGCATGCCGAGACAGCCTTTTGCTTTTCGTGCATGCTGGGAGTTGTAGTTTTAGAAGATTTTGAGGGCCACGGTTTAGAGACCACCGCACAGTGATCTCCAAACTGTGGCTTTCCAAAACTACAAATCCCAGCGAGAGAGGAGAAAGCATTGACCGCTCACCCAGGAATCACACACCTTCTGTGCGCGGATCCACCAGTCCCGCCTCCGGTTTCAAGTAGCAGACAAAACGAAAATATTGTCCAGCACCAGGATGTGGATAAAAACGGGTTTCTTTATTCAATGAAGACAGCTACATACATGAAATCTCTGACGCGTTTCACGCTTTCGCGCTTAGTCATAGAGACTCTATGACTAAGCGCGAAAGCGTGAAACGCATCAGAGATTTCATGTATGTAGCTGTCTTCATTGAATAAAGAAACCCGTTTTTATCCACATCCTGGTGCTGGACAATATTTTCGTTTTGTCTACAAATCCCAGCATGCCCAAACAGAAAACTGATGTGTGGGCATGCTGGGAGTTGTAGTTTTGCAAGATCTAGAGGGCTACAGTTTAGAGACCACTGCATAGTGGTCTCCAAACTGTCGTCCTGCATATATTGCTACTCACCTCCTGCAGCAGGATCGCCGCACACCGCGGAAGCTCGAGGATCGCCGCCCGCCACCACTGATCGCCGCCTGGTAAGGGACCTCCGCCGCTGCTCACATCATGGTTCCCCCGCTCTGCCCGGACTACCGTCGGTGGGAAGAGTGGGGAAACCGAACTTTAACCCCCCCCCGCCCCCGATCTGCCATAGGTCAGTCGCTTCTGACCAACCAATAGCAGGATGCAGTGCATACGGGTACGCCCTGCATCCTGAAGAGGTTACCATCCTGCCTCTGGTCCAGGCCTCTTCTTTTGTAGCTCCGTCTTTAGTGATGATGTCACTAGGGGCGGGGCTACACAAAAAGAGGTCCAGACCAGCGATGAGATGGAAAATATCACTCTCTTTACTGTATACATTATACAGCCATATAGATGTCTGTATAATATATACACCCCCCTCCCCCCCCCCCCCCCCAAAAAAAAGAGTTAACTAGCACTGCAGCTTAGAAGCACTAATTAACTTTTTATTTGCTGGGCTGAGCTCAGCTCCTAAAATTGCCAGGTTTGCGCCAGCCGAACCTGACAATGTTCGAAAGTTCGGCGAGCTAGAAACCCCCTGAACCCAGTTTTGATCTAATGTTGTGTTTGTATATAAATACTTTTTCATTACATTGCCTTTTTGCTGTTTCGTGGCAGTCTACATCCCAGTCCCAGTACTTGGGATCAGGGGTATGAATCTTCTTGGATCTGAAAACTGGGGTGTGAGGGGTCTGGCATTTGGAGCTTAATTAAGTTTAGGGTCTGAATTTTTGTGGGGGATTTTAAAGTCTGGAGTCTTAATTTTATTCAGGGGTCAAATATTTTGTCCGATTTTGATGTCTGAGTTCTGGATTAATTTGATGGCAGAACTGATTTTAGATTCTGGCAGCTAGATGAATTCATTTTGGTTGATGTCTAGCATCGGAATTTATTGTGGGAGTAACTTTCAGAGAAAATGGGGGAGATTTATCAAAACTTGTGTAGAAGAAAAGTTTAGCAAATATTTCGGGCCATTTACTAGAATTTCCTTTCTTTTTCACTTTCATGAAAATTCACTGAAAATGGGCGAACAGTTTCATCAGTCACACAGATTGAGAAAAGTTTGAAAACAACTACCACTTTTCGGGGGAAAAAAAAGTAACGGAATGGTCGGAGAAATAGGCAAACATTGTCGCATTTTTGGCGTGTGTCGTTAAGACATGTAGTGAAATGTGTTTCCCCTGATTTTTCCTACTAAATCTCCATGGAAATCCAATAGTAAAATGAACATTCTACGACTCTCTGATCATTGACATGCAACGCACGCTTTGATATGGCTGCAAATGCGCAACTATGATATAAGGCTCTATAGACTTTTTTTTCCTAAATAATAACATCCTATGACTTAATTAACAACGCTTTCCGTTTCCACGCCGATGATCGCCACAAATCACTGAGGTATTTTCAGAGAACCGGTTTAAATACAGCCAGTTAATGGCTCTTGCTCCTCTCTATGACCTGTGTACGTTCCCCGCATTCAATTTTCCCCCGCATAACTGTATTGTAAAAACCTGGCATTTATTGCTGGTGTAAAAATGAATATTAATAATGGGCAATAATCAAATCCTCCCTAGATCTGCTCATACAAATATCATAAAGCTGACATCAGCGCCTCCTCTGCCCTCCCCCCATACACATGAATTCTCGTATAGACATGGCTTTCCTTATGCAGAACCTCTTTGTCTTGTTGAATGCAGCAGGAATAAAAAAAAAAAA
This sequence comes from Hyla sarda, assembly GCF_029499605.1. NCBI lineage: Eukaryota > Metazoa > Chordata > Amphibia > Anura > Hylidae > Hyla > Hyla sarda. The sequence continues at coordinate 27,309,008 of NC_079199.1, read as the reverse complement.
AAATGTTTGCTGTTTAATTGTGAAAATAAGATATTAAAATGCCAAGGCTGCTACAGAGAACATCTTGATAATTGCTTTCTGTTTGTGTGTGCGATGCCAAGTTACCAGCACGTATTGGGCTCAATTTTGCACCGGTTCCAATTCGTAGACTGAGACATTAAAATGTTGAAAATATCAGCTGTAGAAAAATAAATAAATAAATAAATTAAAAAAATCCTGACAAAATATGTGCCATGCACACGAACTCGCTTTTGTTCATTTAGCTGGTAAAATGGTATTTGTGTTGAATTGTCAGTGTGGTGTTATAATTTAATGTGAATTTCTATTGTAAGACAACACATCATTGCAGTGGTTTCCAAACACTGCTTCTCCAGCTGTTGCAAAACTACAACTCCCAGTACTCCCGACAGCCTTTGGCTGTCCGGCCATGCTGGGAGTTGTAATTTTGTAACAGCTGGAGAAGCAGTGTTTGGAAAACACTGCATTAAAGGGGTTCTCCAGTGCTTAGACATCTTATCCCCTATCCAAAGGATAGGGGATAAGATACCTGATCGCGGGAGTCCCACCGCTTAAGACCCCTGGGATCTTGCACACGGCACCCCTTTGTAATCAGTCCCCAGAGCATTTTCGCTCCGGGTTTGATTACCGACGACCACTGGGCCGGCGGCATGTGACGTCACTCTCTGCCCCTCAATGCAAGCCTACGGGAGGGGGCGTGACAGCTATCACGCCCCCTCCCATAGGCTTGCATTGAGGGGCGGAGCGTGACGTCACACAGGGGCGGAGGCGTGACGTCACACGCCGCCGGCCCTGTGGTTGTCGGTAATCAGACCCGGAGCGAACACGCTCCGGGGACTGATTACAAACAGGGTGCCGCGTGCAAGATCCCGGGGGTCCCCAGCTGCGGGACTCCCACGATCAGGCATCTTATCCCCTATCCTTTGGATAGGGGATAAGATGTGTAAGCACCGGAGAACCCCTTTAATGGTTCTTCTTTTTGCAATAGACCAAGTCTTGGAAGATGATCTATGGAATTTGTCTTTCCTCCAGGTCTCTTTTGCTAGTATATACAGTGTAAAAATCTAGAAAATATTTCCATTTTACTTTAATGGAGAATCCGTCTGCTCTCAGTCATGTTTAGAGCTGCGGATATAGGAAGATATCTGAGATAAAACCAATGATACCTGTCTCTTAGCAGATGGTTGTTTGAAAAATATAAAATCATGTTTGCCTACTAAGCTCAAGTCCTTAGTTACTTGCCAAAAAACCTTTGGTTTTATTATTTTACTGTTCGGCTACACGGATCATTATCATTACCTCACTGTCTGGGTTAGTGGCTGTTTAGGCATGCTTTGAGTTGTAGTTTTGCAACATCTGGAGGCTGGTGAGGTCACTGTGTACATACGTTACTTATCCTGTACTGATCCTGAGTTATATCATTGTATTATGGGGGGTGATGTGGCACAGACAGAGACTGGCAGGACATGGCAGACAGGACGTGGCGGGCAGGACGAGACTGGCAAGGCAGAAGAACAAGGCAGGAACACAGGAACAGGACAGGCCGGAACTAAATTTACTTTATTTTTACTTAAATTTACTTTACAGGCTTAGTAGTGGAAGCTGTCTAATGGACAGTGTCAATTACTAAGCCGGGGCTTAGCGTTAGCCCCAATGTTAGCTAGCACTAACCCCCAATTATTACCTCGGTACCCACCGCCACAAGGATGCTGGGAAGAGCCAGTACCAACAGGCCCAAAGTGTAAAAAATGGCGCTCCTTGGCCTAGGCAGTAACAGGCTGGCGTTATTTAGGCTGGGGAGTGCCAGTAACATTGGTCCTCGCCCACCCTGGTAACGTCAGGCTGTTGCTGCTTGGTTGGTATCTGGCTGAGAATAAAAATATGGGTAACACATTTTGCATAAATAATAATAATCAAAAAAAGTGTGATTCCCCCTATTTTTATTCGCAGCCAGATACCAACCAAACAGCAACAGCCTGACGTTACCTGGGTGAGCGAGGACCATTGTTACTGGCCCTCCCAGGCCTAAATAACACCAGCCTGTTACCGTCTAGGTCCAGGAGCGCCATTCTTGATGCTCCTGGCCTGTTGGTATCAACTCTTCCCGGCACCCCTGTGGTGGTAGGTACCGGGGTAATAATTGGGGGTTAGCGCTAGCTGTTTCTGGGGCTTATGCTAAGCCCTGGATTAGTTATGGACTCTGTCTATAAGACGGCTTTCACTACTAAACCTGTAAAATAAATAAAAAAGTAAATAAAAAAAAACACAACACATTTAAAAAACTTTCATTCCAAAAAACCCTCCCCCCACAAGCCCTCGTTAACCAGTTTAATAACATTAAACAAAAGAAATGCTGGTCATCAACATAGTCCACCGAATGCAAAGTAGTCCACAGGATACATGGATCTGAAATGAGAAGAAAAAAACACGGGAGACAGGCTAGTAGGTTTATGGCGCTCTCTCCTGGGGAGTTGTAGTTTAGCAACAGCTGGAGGCACCCTGTTCCTAATCTACAACTGCAATGATGGGAATTGTAGTTTAGTAATAGCCGGAGGCACCCTGTTCCTAATCTACAACTCCAATGGTGGGAATTGTAGTTTAGTAATAGCCAGAGGCACCCTGTTTCTAAACTACAACTCCCATGATGGAAATTGTAGTTTATTAATAGCCGGAGGTACCCTGTTTCTAAACTACATCTCCCATGATGGGAGTTGTAGTTTAGGAACAGCTAAATGAAGCCCACACATCTCCACCCTGCCTGTGCCATACAACTCCCATTTCCTAACTGTAAGGGCATGCTGGGAGTTGTAGTCATGCGGCACGGGATGATGGGAGATGTGCAGGTGGGTGACAAGCAAGCCAGGGAAGCTTGTCACCCGCTCACACATCTCCCGCCCGTGCGGCATGACTACAACTCCCAGCATGCCCTTACAGTAAAGACATGCTGGGAATGGTAATCGTGCAGCGCGGGCAGGTGACAAGCAAGCCAGGGAAGCGGGTGGCATTGCGTTCCACTCCCCGGCGTCCCATCGGGAAAAATGAAGTTACGACACTGTAGCTTCATACTTCCTGCTGGCAACTGTGATTGGTCCAGGCCAATCACGGCTCAGCCCGGGAAATATGTAATTACAGTGCTGTAATTTCATATTCCTGTCAGCTCCTCTCCCTGGTTTTTATTTTCCTCATTGTAAGGGCATGCTGGGAGTTTTAGTAATGCAATAGCTAGCGGGCGGGTGGTAGATGCGGGCGGGTGGCCAGGGAGCGGAGCTTCCCAAAAATTCGTACATCCTGTCCAGCTCCAGCATCATCTTTGTCCTAGTACAGGCTGGGACAAAGTCCAGGAAAAAAGGGCGGGATTAGCACTCCTCTGTGCTCACTCTTGTCTGAAAACATTGAGGAGGGGTTACAGAACAGCCTGCAATGATTGGATGAAGAGACCCAGCACAGCAGACTCAGGAAGGAAGTGAATGCATGGTGAGTGAGGGCGGGCTCTCCCACTTCTAACCCACTTATGTTGTGCTTCTCTAGGTACATGAGGAAAACATCAAACTAGACAGACAGTGCCCAGAACAAAAGAGCACATGGAAATGAGGACGTTTCTAAAGTACTGCTCCTGTCTTCATCAGGTCCTTCTTGCACTATCTGCACCAAGACCATTTTTACCAACCAGACTAGAAGAGGAATCCAAAAATCGCTATTATGTGATCTTTTATATGGGGCCTCTAAAATTCTGGGACTACTGTCGGAGAAAAAACTGACAAGTCTTAAAAGGAACATATCTTAAAAGGAACCTAAGAAACTAGATGTGGGAGTTCTGTCTGTTTGTGCTGAGTAGAAATATTCTTCTGCCGTCTCGTCTCATCCTGCAACACTCCATCTATTCTTTCCCTTGAGACATTAGATGGCTTTATTTCTTCCGAAGCTGGAATCCCATACACTTCTATGTGTTTTTCCTAATATTTACAAATCTGAGGTAGGGATGAGCGAATCGAATCTGATGAATCCGGATTCATAACGAATTTCAGGAAAAATTAGCTTTGCAACGAATCTGAATATCGCTGCGATTCGATCGCACAAATCGCTTCATTAAACTCCATTTAGTGGATCATGGGGACATGGGGCAAGGAACTCTGATAAGTCAGCAAGACCCTGAATGACATGCAGCATGCAGCCTATCAGCAGCCAGCCACCCCTGTGATGTCACAGCCCTATATGCATCGCACAGAAAAACAGCAGCAATTCACCACAAGCCCAAATGTAATTCAGTGACATGTAATCTATATGTCACTGAATAACAGTATTATTTCACTAACACAGCACACTCCCTATGCGTGTTACGACAAGTCAAAGTGTTGTACACTCCTACACTCCTTAATAGCAATTCGCCATGAATAAATTCGGGCCAAACCAAATTTTTTAAGGAAAATTTGGCGAATCGGCCGAATCGAATTTTTCAAAAATTAACTCATCTCTAATCTAAAGGGTTCCTAGGGGACACAGATGATGAGATCCCACTTTCAGCCCTGTCTTTATTCATACCTGGACCTTGGCAACCCTTGAGCATCCCAATGTCTACAGGCCTGGGTCATTAGTGGTCTCCTTATCTTCTGTTCTATATTAGTGGTCACCTTATTTTTTGCCCTATATTAGTGGTCTCCTTATCTTCTGCCCTATATTTGTGGTCACCTTATTTTCTGCCCTATATTAGTGGTCACCTTATTTTCTGCCCTATATTAGTGGTCATTTTATCTTTTGCCCTACATTAGTGGTCATTTTATCTTCTATCTTCTGCCCTATATTGTGCCCTATATTGGTGCTCACCTTATTTGATGCCCTATATTAGTGGTCACCTTATCTTCTGCCCTATATTAGTGGTCACCTTATTTTCTGCCCTATATTAATGGTCACCTTATCTTCTATCTTCTGCCTTATATTAGTGGTCACCTTATCTTCTGCCCTATATTAGTGGTCATCTTATCTTCTGCCCTACATTAATGGTCACCTTATCTTCTATCTTCTGCCCTATATTAGTGGTCACCTTATCTTCTGCCCTATATTAGTGGTCATCTTATCTTCTGCCCTACATTAATGGTCACCTTATCTTCTATCTTCTGCCCTATATTAGTGGTCACCTTATCTTCTATCTTCTGTCCTATATTAGTGGTCACCTTATCTTCTATCTTCTGCCCTATATTAGTGATCACCTTATCTTCTTCCCTATATTAGTGGTCACCTTATCTTCTGCCCTATATCAGTGGTCACCTTATCTTCTGCCCTATATCAGTGGTCACCTTATCTTCTGTCCTATAATGGTGGTCACCTTATCTTCTGCCCTATATAAGTGATCCCTTTATCTTTTGCCCTATATTAGTGGTCACTTTTTCTTCTGCCCTATATTAATGGTCACCTTATTGTCTATCTTCTGCCCTATATCAGTGGTCACGTTATCTTTTGCCCTATATTAATGGTCATCTTTTCTTCTCCCCTATATAAGTGATCAACTTATCTTTTGCCCTATATTAGTGGTCACCTTATCTTCTGCCCTATATTAGTGGTCACCTTATCTTCTGCCCTATATTAGTGGTCACCTTATCTTCTGCCCTATATCAGTGGTCACCTTATCTTTTGCCCTATATTAGTGGTCTCCTTATCTTCTGCCCTATATTAGTGGTCACCTTATCTTCTGCCCTATATCAGTGGTCACCTTATCTTTTGCCCTATATTAGTGGTCTCCTTATCTTCTGCCCTATATTAGTGGTCACCTTATCTTCTGCCCTATATCAGTGGTCATCTTATCTTTTGCCCTATATTAGTGGTCGCCTTTTCTTAAATTAGTGGTCACTTTATCTTCTGCTCTATATTTGTGGTCACCTTATCTTTTGCCTTATATTAGTGGTCAACTTATCTTCTGCCCTATATTAGTGGTCACTTTATCTTCTGCCCTATATTAGTGGTCACCTTATCTTCTGCTCTATATTAGTGGTCACCTTATCTTCTGCCCTATATTAGTGGTCACCTTATCTTCTGCCCTATATTAGTGGTCACCTTATCTTCTGCCCTATATTAGTGGTCACCTTATCTTCTGCCCTATATTAGTGGTCACCTTATCTTCTGCTCTATATTAGTGGTCACCTTATCTTCTGCCCTATATTAGTGGTCACCTTATATTCTGCCCTATATTAGTGGTCACCTTATCTTCTGACCTATATTAGTGGTCACCTTATCTTCTGACCTATATTAGTGGTCACCTTATCTTCTGCCCTATATTAGTGGTCGCCTTTTCTTAAATTAGTGGTCACTTTATCTTCTGCCCTATATTAGTGGTCACCTTATCTTCTGCTCTATATTAGTGGTCACCTTATCTTCTGTCCTATATTAGTGGTCACCATATCTTCTGCCCTATATTAGTGGTCACCTTATCTTCTGTCCTATATCAGTGGTCACCTTATCTTCTGCCCTATATCAGTGGTCACCTTATCTTTTGCCCTATATTAGTGGTCGCCTTTTCTTAAATTAGTGGTCACTTTATCTTCTGCTCTATATTTGTAGTCACCTTATCTTTTGCCCTATATTAGTGGTCAACTTATCTTCTGCCCTATATTAGTGGTCACTTTATCTTCTGCCCTATATTAGTGGTCACCTTATCTTCTGCCCTATTTTAGTTGGCACCTTATCTTCTGCCCTATATTTGTAGTCACCTTATCTTCTGCCCTATATTAGTGGTCACCTTATCTTCTGCCCTATATTAGTGATCACCTTATCTTCTGCCCTATATTAGTGGTCACCTTATCTTCTGCCCTATTTTAGTGGTCACCTTATCTTCTGCCCTATATTTGTAGTCACCTTATCTTCTGCCCTATATTAGTGGTCACCTTATCTTCTGCCCTATATTAGTGATCACCTTATCTTCTGCCCTATATTAGTGGTCACCTTATCTTCTGTCCTATATTAGTGGTCACCTTATCTTCTGCTCTATTGTATCTCTCCTTATCTGTGTAGTCCATACGTTGGATTTTTTTTCCGCTTAGCGCTTCGATACAGCACAAGCTGTTGCACCGCAGAACGCTGCAGGACGTTGTAGTACTAGCAGGGTTAAAGTTTGAGAAGCAAAGCCATAAAATTCATTGTCACGCAGCTGGTATTCCGGCAGCCGGGGACTGTCTTGATGTATAGCTCTGACATTTTACGTTTGTAACACTTCTCCTCTGTCACAGCAATGTCCTGCTAAGTGTTGAAGGGAGGCCACTGCCTATTCCTAAAAATATAGCAAATTAAGGTCTCCCTTTCTCAGTGTCAGTATCCCATAAGCGCCAATAAAGGGGGAAAGTAACACATTTATAGACCGATATGTCCCGGAGCAGCTAATGGAAGGAGACGTGTTCTGCTCGGGCTAATCTTGCTCCTGTTGCAAGACATCAAGTAACACATTGTGTTCTGCTCGGGGGAAAAGTCAGATTGGGTTTAAGGAATATTCCTCATCAAACTCTCATCGGGGAGAGGGCAAGCCTGGGCTTTTGGCCTGTTTCTACAATCAATGTATTATTTTTGAAAAAAATTTTTATTGGTTGGTTATTTTGGACCAATTAAAGCAGCCAGCTTCATATGATTTATAATTATTATAAAAAGATAATGTGATGTCAATGGCGCCACTATAAACAGCACATGGGTTGTATGGATGGCGCACGCCGTAGCCTAGTGTTTTCTGAACAGTGTTGCAAAACTACAACTCCCAGCATGTTGGAAATATCAAAAAAAAATATGCAGGGAATTGTAGTTTTTCAACCTTAGCCTTTGTAATGTGAAATGCTGCTAAATGAACACAATTGCAGTCATTATAGCCATTAATTCTAAAAGAAAATGTTCCATCAGGAAGTGACCTATTGTTTAAATCTGGTGTTTATGCTCACCATATATTTTTAGAACTTTAGTTGTTTATCTAATTTTCCATTTTGCTATCCATATTTTATATGAGGTTATATAATATATATATATATATATATATATATATATATATATATATACACAATATATATATACAATATATATATATATATATATATATATATATATATATAAATTATACAGAGGCACATTAAGCTATACAGAGGCAATAGAAGCTATACAGAAGCTATACAGAGGCAAATGATGCTATACAGAGACACAGGAAGCTATAGAAGGCACAGGAAACTATAAAGAGGCAAATGAATGTATTTAGAGGTACATAAAGCTATACAGAAGCAATGGAAGCTATGCAGAGGCATAGGAAACAAAACAGATACAAAGGAAGGTATATAGAGTTACAGGAAGCTATACAGAGGTACAGGAAGCTTTACAGAAGCACATGAAGCTATACAGAGACCCATAAAGCTATACAGAGGCATATGAAGGTATACAGAGGCACACAAAGCTATGGAGAGGCAAAGAAAGCTATACAGAGACACAGGAAGGTATACAGAGACACATGAAGCTATACAGAAGCACATGAAGCTATACAGAGACACATGAAGCTATACAGAAGCAGATGAAGCTATATAGATACCCATTAGGCTATACAGAGGCACAGGAAGATATACAGAAGCACGGGAAGCTATACAGAGGCACAGGAAGCTATACAGAGGCACCTGAAGCTATACAGAGACACAGGAAGCTATAGAGGCACAGGAAGCTATAGAGGCACAGGAAGCTATACAGGCAGAGACACAGGAAGCTATATAGAGGCACATGAAGCTTTACAGAGGCAAAGGAAGCTATACAGAAGCACAGTTAGATATAAAGAGACACATGAAGCTATATAGAAACACATGAAGCTATACAGAAGCACAGGAAGTGATACAGAGGCACAGGAAGCTATCCAGAGATACATGAAGCTATACAGAGACCCATGAAGCTATACAGGGGCACCGGAAGCTATACAATGACACAGGAAGCTATACAGAGACATAGGAAGCTATACAGAGGCACAGGAAGCTATACAGAGACACAGGAAGCTATACAGAGAAACAGGAAGATATACAGAAGCACAGGAAGCTATATAGAGACACATGAAGCTATACAGAAGCAAAGGAAGCTATACTAAAGCAAAGGAAGCTATACAGAAGCACAGGAAGTGATACAGAGGCACAGGAAGCTATCCAGAGGCACATGAAGCTATACAGAGACCCATGAAGCTATCAAGGGGCACAGGAAGCTATACAATGACACAGGAAGCTATAAAGAGAAACAGGAAGAGATACAGAAGCACAGGAAGCTATACAGAGACACATAAAGCTATACAGAAGCAAAGGAAGCTATATGGAAGCAAAGGAAGCTATACAGAAGCACAGGAAGTGATACAGAGGCACAGGAAGCTATCCAGAGGCACATGAAGCTATACAGAGACCCATGAAGCTATACAGGGGCACAGGAAGGTATACAGAGGCACAGAAAGCTATACAGAAGCACAGAAAGAGGTACAGAGGCACATGAATCTATACAGAGGAACACACTGTTGCTGAGGCTTCACACTGCACTTGTCGGTATAAATGTCCTGCTAAAGAGGTACACTGATAATCGGCACATATTTTAAAATACGCCCCCAATTTTAAACTGTGCCAACCCAGTTACAAGTTTTTATGATTTCAAGACTGAACAAAATTTTTCTTTGTGCTACCCGGCAAGATCAGAGGTCCATGGTACTGGCAGCGGTGGAGAAGTCAGAAAGATAGTATTTCATTTTTAGGAGAAGAACATATATATATATATATATATATATATATATATATATATATATATATACATTTAAAAAAAATCCTTCATGGAATACCCCTTTAAAGTAAATGGGCACATCATGGCTATGCAGTATGCTGTACTACCTTTTTGCTGGTATCCCAAGGTCTACCGTGAATTGGAACCCCTATGTGAATTAGACCTAAGCTACTGTATGGCTACTGTATGTAAGAGGCAATGGGTTAAATGTCAAAGGAGTACTCTGGCGAAAAATAACTTATCCCCTATCTCCAGGATAGGGGATAAGTAGCTAATCGCAAGGGGTCCAACTGCTGGAGCCCTCGGCAATCACCGGGTCAGGACCCCAACACTCTCAGTTACGATGCCCGAGTGCCTATTTGGGTCTTTTCGCCACTCCCATAGGAATGAATGGAGCATGTGCCGACTGCAGCACGTGCTCCTCACTGAGTTCCGGGTCCTGTCTCAGTGATCGCTTGGGGGCCCAGTGGTCGTACCCGTCACAATCAGCTACTTATACCATATCCTGTGGATAGGAGAAAAGTAATTTTTCGCTGGAGAGCTCCTTTAAATATACTGTACGTACATGTCACAGAATTGTTAGTAATATATATTATTGAAGGAGTAGTGCAGTGAAAAATATCTTATCCCCTATCCAAATGATAGGGGATAAGTTAGAGATTACGGGGAGTCCGACCCCCCAGTGATCTCCTGAACGGGGCCCCAGCAGTCTCCCGGAAGTGGAGGTCCGATGACTGCAGGTATCCGCAGGCCCCCTCCATGTATCTCTATGGGATAGTTCCAACAAAGGTATACTCGGCACTACCTGGTGTGGCTGTAGGCTTAATAAGGTAATTCTGAATGTGCAGTAAACGGCTCCCTGGAAGCTATGATGGGTCTGTACAGGTCCTGACACGCAGAAGATAGTTGTAGTAGAGCATATAGCATACAGTAGAAATAATAATAATACTAATAATAATCTTACCTGGCCTGACGAATCGCCTCAGCGCGATAACAGCCCATCGCCAGCTCATACCCCCGTGTCTCCACCATCTGCCTCCCTGCACGCTGTATCCCACATGTTCATGTGAACAATAAAGGAGCTATCACAAACAAGTCTGGGTGAGTGCTCCGTATTTCTACTGTATGCTATATCTCTATGGGATACATGGAGGGGGCGTGTCGGCCGCCGCTCCGTGCGGGGTCGACATGCCCCCTTCCAGTAGACTGCCAGGGCACCATTCAGGAGATGTTTTGGATAGCGGATAAGTTATCTTTCACTACACAACTCTTTAAATAGACAAGTACTAGACCAGTGTTTTTCAAACAATGCGCCTATAGCTGTTGCAAAACAACTACTCCCAGCATGTCCAGGCATGCTGGAAGTTGTAGTTTTGCAACAGCTGGAGGCGCACAGTTTGGAATACACTGTACTAGACCAAGCATAGATCGGCCCATGAATGAACTGCGATGGAGACAGCAGGAAGGAGGACGGCATTGTCCTGGCATTGTTCTTCATGAGGTTGTACAGAGAATGTTGCCTAGGGAGCGCTTTGTCCTTTGCATCAGCTTATCGCAGCAGCAGCCATATTACTCATCCCTGGTTTACTCGCTGCATAACATAAGAATAGTCGTATTTCAAGCAAACTCTATTAATGTTCTAGTGATTTAATCATTGGCGCTGAGGTCAGCATCAAGTGCCCGCAACTTCTCTACAAGTTCTAAACAGTCGATGCCAAAGCTGTAGGAGAGTTCCTGGTGTAGTGTACTGTAGGTGCTGCCATCCATAAGGTCATTGTAGGTAAAGTATATGTCGGCGTTTTCCAAACAGGGTGTCTCCAGCTGTTGCAAATCTCCCAGCATGTCCGGACAGCCTTATGATGTTGCTTTAGGATGTATTCACATGTTCGGTTCCTGCGCATTTTTAATGCACAGGATTTGAAGCCACAGATTTTAATGTAAACAAAACAGCCGAATACACCCTTAAATGGGCACTGTCAAATTCAAAAACCTTTTCTATGCTGTATATCTTGGCAAAACATTAACCTTTTAATATACTTAACGGGCTACTCCGCTGCTAGACATGTTACCCCCTATCCAAAGTATAGGGGATAACATGTTTCATCGCGGGGGTCCAGCCTCTGGGGACTCCCGCAATCTCTACAGCGGCACCCAGTCATCCGGTGCATGGAGTGCCGGATGACTGGCGAACATCCCCCATGCCCCTCCATTCATGTCTATGGGAGGAGTCGCGACAGCTGTGTACTAGACATGAATGGAGGGGGCGTGGCATAACGTCACGATCACGGAAGCCCCAGGCTTACATGACTGTAACACCGCAGTGTCGGCCCGGAGATCATGGGGGGGTCCTCGAGGATTGATCCCCCGTGATCAGACATGTTAAGCCCTATCCTTTGGATTTGGGATAACATGTATAGGGGCGGAGTACCCCTTTATTGGAGAACTATCGTGCTGGACAACTTATCCCCTATCCAAAGGATAGGGGATAAGTGTCTGATCACGGAGAGTCTGACCACTGACGTTTGGGTATCTCCAGCTCTCCCTTAGAGATACATGTGTGGTAACCACTGGTGTATGGCGTGACCACGGGTGTTGCGGTGAGTGGGGGGATCGGATGGTATTAACCGCTATGTGTTTGTGACGCCAGTGTGGTTTTCGGATTCCGGAACATTACACGCCCGGATTCTTCACTATCCCATGGGCTAGTAGTGAATAAAGAGTCCACGACCAGTTAGGGGGTAAACAGAGGCTTTACTGAGTAGAAGACAGGTGTAATTATCTTCAAAGCTAAGGCCAGAATTCCCAGAGATTTGAACAGTACCCAGAGGACCTCGCAGCTTGCTGGACCAATACTTGTAATAAACTTGACTTTTACTTGTAATTAGACTTGACTTGACTATGTGCAGGACTTGATTAGATGTAGTGACAGCAGACATAAACTTGCAGACTTACTGGAAAGACTTGTAGCTTTGTGGCCTCCAGATACTGAACACTTGTCCTGAGATCTCTGGTAGCTGCTTCAGCAAAGACTTAGATGTTACAGCTATGAGCACTTAACTCAAAGAGACTGAATTAATATGGCCACCCCTTTATATATTGGGGGGTTGGGCTAAAGCCCATTGGTCAAGCTGTGGGTCATAGGTTAAGGTGGTGCTCTCTGGAAGTACATGTGACAACAAATCATGTAACTGCATAACATAACATAATGTGACAGGCTTACTCACAGTTCCTTGAGACCTCCACAGGTCCTTGAGACTATCTATACATAGAGATTCTGTCTATGCATTAAAGGAACATACACACATTTATTAAACCAACAGGGAGACAACAGGGGGGGGGGGACCCTGAAGGGGAGACTGCAGGAGAACCCCCAGGTCACTGAGGGACTCAACCTGACAGGGCCTACAGGTAGTATAGGACCATGTACCTGTACTGGGACATTACACATGGAGGGGGCATGTCGTACGCGGCTTCATGTGGGGGTAGACAAAATTTGTAAGATTTGTTTCATAAAATAAATGGAGAAGATGGGTAAATATTTGCTCTTTACAATGCATTTCACCAATGTTTTTAATGCTCCAAAGAGCTGCATTCTCCAACCTGAGGTAAGATATTTATCTCGCCTCATGACAGATATGACTCTAGCGGTCACAGGAGCCCACTCCGGGATCCTGAGACTGGAGGATGATGTTCATTGCAGCATATGAAGTTTGCCTCATCTATTTGACATGCTGGCTTCTAGCAACAGGGCTTACTTCAGTCCTATCTTGGTCTTAGCAAATGGTCGCTATCTGGCATGTGATACGTGATACAAACCCACTTCTCAGTCACTACTGTGTTGCATCTTATTGTGGCTATGCTTATTTTGGCCTGAAGTAATGACAAATATACTAATGCAGTGCATAATATAGGGGGGTTTATTTTTGTCCTGCCCTTTATCGTGTGTATACAATTATACCCAGTGATTTTGTGAACCCTGAGGACATCCTCTTGCCAACATGAGGATAGAAACGCATTGGGTATAAACATACTACTGTTTCATATTTGACGGATTATAATAGCACACTGCATCATTACAGATGCGTACTGCATTATTACAGATATTACCATGAATATTTCTAAGATGGAATACTGCATTATGGTAGATATTACTGTGACTACTTGTTGAAACAATTGAGCATTAGGTTCTACCCACTCATATGTGTGGTTTTGTTTTGAACCTTAGTTTTTATTAATGGTGACAGTTACAGTTTAGCATTTTGTGGTGTTTTCACATAGAACTGAATAAAAAGTTACATTTTACAGCCCCTCAGGTTTCCTTGGTTGTTGGGGTATCCTATTTACAGTTCTCCAACTTGAGGTAAGATATTTATCTCGCCTCATGGCAGATATGATACTAGCAGCAATGCAAAGTCTCAAACATCACTTCACGCAAATATCACATGAGCGCCTCCATTGCACACAACACAGAAAAGGTCTTGGAAAGTACAACTTGACCTATAGGCTCAATCCCACATAAGGCAATATGGTTGTCTTGCAACAACTGTGAGTACACTTACACATCTAAAATTTGAAAAGTATTGCTATTAGAGTACACTGTCTGCACAAAGAGAATCTGACAGGGGCCCCCTTTAGTAAAATCTATTCACCATATTTGTGATCTTCTAAAAAATTTGAATGATTTGCTTCATAAAATTAATGGAGATGATGGGTAAAGATTTGCTCTTAATAAATTCACACTGCATTTCACTGATGTTTACTAAGAGCTGCGAGTCTTAAAATGAGCAGCACTGAGGACTGCCAAGAGATGACATTTGGACTATGGAAACACTGTGACTGATCGTCTTCCAGATCTTTACTATACAATGCATTGCCCAGATAGTAGAGATGGAGAACATTTAAGAATTAAAATAAACAAACCGGCACAAGGAGCCAACTCTGTGCTGCCTTTCCCCATTGTCTCATTGCTGGACCAGGGAGCTGTGGGCAATGGGCCAACGTAAGAGTAAATTAATCTCCTAAGTGCTTATTTTCAACTCTATAGGAAATTATTTAATGCCTGTAATTTTTTTAGCTTATCAAGCATAGCAGCCATAGTAGGAGAAATTCTGTCCTATTAGGTGATATTAGAAAACGGCGTAGAAAATCACTGGTTTGATTTTTAATGGGTCTTCTACTCTTTAGGCAATAGTGGCAGATGGTTATGGCCTGGCAGCCAGGCGGCATAGAGCTTCACCCCACATATCATAATGTACTTACGTATACAATAATAGGGGGATCGTTTTATAAGAGGAGTGGAATTTCTTGCCCTTCTTTTTTGTTGAGCGTGACAGTGATGCACAGTGTACCTTTTGATGTTAGTTCTTACTCATTGTTTTATACCTTTTCACTTTTGACTAGTGTTGAGCGGCATAGGCCATATTCGAATTCGCGAATATTCGCGAATATATGGACGAATATTCGTCATATTCGCGAATATTCGCATATTCGTAATAGTCTCGTTTTATTTTTGCATATGCGAATATCCGCGCATGCGAAAATTAACCCCTTAAGGACCAAGGACGTACCGGTACGTCCTTGGTCCTGCTCTTCTGATATAACGCGGGGTTACACAGTAACCCCGCGTCATATCATGGTGGGCCCGGCGTCATAGTGAAGCCGGGACCCGCCTCTAATAGCGCGCAGTGCCGATCGCGGCGCCGCGCGCTATTAACCCTTTAGCCGCGCGCTCAGAGCGGCTAAAAGTGAAAGTGAAAGTTCCCGGCTAGCTCAGTCGGGCTGTTCGGGATAGCCGCGGCTAATCGCGGCATCCCGAACAGCTGACAGGACAGCGGGAGGGCCCCTTCCTGCCTCCTCGCTGTCCGATCGCCGAATGACTGCTCAGTGCCTGAGATCCAGGCATGAGCAGTCATGCGGCAGAATCGTTGATCACTGGTTTCTTATGAGAAACCAGTGATCAACATAGAAGATCAGTGTGTGCAGTGTTATAGGTCCCTATGGGACCTATAACACTGCAAAAAAAAAGTGAAAAAAAAAAAGTGAATAAATATCATTTAACTCCTCCCCTATTAAAAGTTTGAATCACCCCCCTTTTCCAATAAAAAAAAAAAACAGTGTAAATAAAAATAAAAATAAACATATGTGGTATCACCGCGTGCGGAAATGTCCGAATTATAAAAATATATAATTAATTAAACCGCTCTGTCAATGGCGTGCGCGCAAAAAAATTCCAAAGTCCAAAATCAATAAGTCCTATCAATGCAAAAATGGGACCGTTAAAAACTTCAGATCACGGCGCAAAAAATGAGCCCTCATACCGCCCCATACGCGGAAAAATAAAAAAGTTATAGGGGTCAGAAGATGACAATTTTAAACATATAAATTTTCCTGCATGTAGTTATGATTTTTTCCAGAAGTCCGACAAAATCAAACCTATATAAGTAGGGTATCATTTTAATCGTATGGACCTACAGAATACATATCAGGTGTCATTTTTACCTAAAAATGTACTACGTAGAAACGGAAGCCCCCAAAAGTTACAAAACAGCGTTTTTTTTTTCAATTTTGTCGCACAATGATTTT
The DNA here is from genome assembly GCF_029499605.1 of Hyla sarda. NCBI lineage: Eukaryota > Metazoa > Chordata > Amphibia > Anura > Hylidae > Hyla > Hyla sarda. Next base: position 27,292,664 of record NC_079199.1, on the reverse strand, counting down.
TTTTCCCGCTTCACCATAGATTTTTGGGCAAAATGACTGACGTCATTACAAAGTAGAATTGGTGGCGCAAAAAATAAGCCATCATATGGATTTTTAGGTGTAAATTTGAAAGAGTTATGATTTTTTTAAGGCAAGGAGCAAAAAACGAAAATGCAAAAACGGAAAAACCTCCGGTCCTTAAGGGGTTAACATATGCGAAAATTTGTATATACAAAAATTAACATATGCGAAAATTCGCATATGTGAAAATTCGCACACCAGTCTCACACAGTAGTATTAGAGCCTTCTTACACCACATAAGCTGGAAGCAGAGAGGGATGATCACTGTGATGTGTACTGTGAAAAAAAACAAATAAAAAAAAAAAAAGAATATTCGTAATTACGAATATATAGCGCTATATTCGCGAATATTATTCGAATTGCGAATATTCGCGAGCAACACTACTTTTGACCTCCGGACTGAAACACGTGTAGGTGTGGCGGCATCCTGGGACCTACGTCTCTCAGACTTCAGTTTGGTTGGTATTAACTTCCATGTAAGGCTGGGTCCACACTACGTTTTCTCCCATATGGGAGCGCATACGGCAGGGGGGAGCTAAAAGCTCGCGCTCCCGTATGTTACCGTATGCGCTCCCGTATGTCATTCATTTCAATGAGCCGACCGGAGTGAAACGTTCGGTCCGGTCGGCTCATTTTTGCGCCGTATGCACTTTTACAACCGGACCTAAAACCGTGGTTGACCACAGTTTTAGGTCCGGTTGTAAAAGCGCATACGGCGCAAAAATGAGCCGACCGGACCGAACGTTTCACTCCGGTCGGCTCATTGAAATGAATGACATACGGGAGCGCATACGGTAACATACGGGAGCGCGAGCTTTTAACTCCCCCCTGCCGTATGCGCTCCCGTATGGGACAAAACGTAGTGTGGACCCAGCCTTATGGTGTTTTTTAGTTGGCCAGTTTCATTATAGCCATTTATATTATTATACTTTTACTATTATTCATGCTTATAGACTGCATAGCCCCTAAGGTTTGGTATAGTCTCTTATCATTGTACTCGGGTCATCCACACTGTTTTCTATAAATTGTTCAGCACTTGCAGATATTTACTATATACGTCCCAGGCTGCCGCCTTCTTGTTGTTACATTCCTCCTTGTTTTTAATTAATAAATATTTTATTGTATGTCACATTATGTATCAATAAAGAATGTCTATTTTTTGCACACAATTTTGTGTAAAAAGCTCTGTTTTTTTTTTCTTCGGGTGTATATTATTGTTTGGAGTCTAAATAAAATACAGGCTTTTCTATACACATAATTGGGAAATTGCCTAACACAGCCCGTTTTGATTTTGGTCATAGTACTGAATACCTATGGGTAGCTAATACAAAGGCACCCTTTAACATTATTTTTTATGTTTTTTTTTCTCCCCAGGGTGTGTAGTTTTCGTATGTTTGCTTTGTTCATATACCTTTTCACTAGCAGAGTACTCAGCGTTGCCTACTAAAGCCTTGTGAGAGGAAAAGCAACAATGATGCTCTTGTCCTCATTTCTCAACCTCATATCCCGTTATCCTATCCCAACCTTTTATCCCGTCCTCATAGCCCAACCTCATATCCCATGCTCATTTCCCGTCCACATATCCTGTCATCATAACCCACCCTCATATCCAGCCCTCATATCCTGTCCTCATATCTCGTCCACATATCCATCCCTCATATCCCATCCTCATATCCATCCCTCATATCCCATCCTCATATCCATCCCTCATATCCCATCCTCATATCCATCCCTCATATCCTGTCCTCATATCCTGTCATCATAAACAGCCCTCAAATCTTGTCCTCATATCCTGTCCTCATATCCAGCCCTCATATCCCATCCTCATATCTTGTCCACATATCCATCCCTCATATCCCATCCTCATATACATCCCTCATATCCTGTCCTCATTTCCTGTCATCATAAACAGCCCTCAAATCTTGTCCTCATATCCCGTCCTCATATCTTATGCTTATATCCTATACTCATATTACTCAAACTTATACCCTGGAGTGTGGTACTCATGGTGTCTGGGGTTTACAGACAGGTCCTGGCACTACTTGGAGTCTGTAGGTGACCATATAACTGGCAGGGTGCCAAGGTTTTATGCCTCTTACAGGAGGTGTAACCCATGATATTAAAAAGCGGAATGAGCAAGGCTGTGTTGTTTGATACGGAGTGAGTTGTACTGTAGGAACGCTGAAGACATAGAGACATAGCGTGTGATCTGAGCTCACAGCTGATATGGCATCGGCATCTCTTCTGTTCCTAGGCAGAGGCAGCTCTACCATTAGGCGAGTAACTTAGTTGTCTAAGGCCTGGCAGCCACCTCCCTTGCGGCCCCCTTACAGGCTCCTGTACTTTAACACAACTGTGTGGCACACTACAGCCTCTCATATAGAAAAGGGGAAGCTGCAGGCAGGAGGACCTACCTACACATCTACTTGGAGCATCTACCTAGTGAGGAGGAATTACCTACCCACCACCACCTAGTTCCCCTATCCCTCACCCCAATACACTTACCTTCTTCCTCATACGATGCAGGGAACAAATAGAGGCATTATTTGGGGGCAATAAGGGTATGGAAAAAGTTGGGAATGTTATGGAAAAGTGCAGAGCCTAAGATGTTTTTCTGTCAGAGACGGGTCATGGTTGGAAGGAGTCTTCATGAGCATCTGAACCAGAAAGAGATGAAAAGGAAAGAGAATGATACCAAGAAGACACCACCATTGAGTCAGTAGATGTAACTGCACTGTAATCTCTTATATGGTCTGCAGAGCCTGTGTAGAGCTGGGGTTATCACTATATGGGCACTGTACAGTGGTTTTTATTCATTATCAGTATGGTTGTTGAATCTAGTCACTATGTGGTGGTAATGGAAGCGGTCATGGTATGGTGGAATTATTTGTCCCTAATATATATTGGTGTTATTGGTGATATTAGTCTATGTATACTGGTTTCTATTCAGTATTAGTATGCTGGTATTAGCGATTCATTGCAGTAGTAATACCGTCCTAGTGTGAAGGGATTATTTTATGTTTCTATACCCCAACTCTTGAGAAAATCCTCTATTCATTGTCATTCTCTCACATTCTGAGGGGTTTGGGGGCGTAATACTTTTCCTTGCCCCCGGTGCTGCTAACCTACACTAAGTAGTGTCATCTTGTCAGTGAGGGCCTCATGTTCCAGTTTTTCCTAAGTCCTCTTTAGAGCCACCTCTGTTGCTAGGGTCTAAAAAGATATATGTTTTGTCCCCCAAAAAACATAATACAAATATATATTAAAATGCATAATTGAATTACAAAAAAAAAATACATATAAGACAATTTTGTATGCATGATAATATTGTATCCTTATAAATAATAGTCCTATACAGTACTTATAATTATTCCAGTATACAAGGACCCAATAATACTGAAACATCTGGGGGTGATTTATCAAAACCTGTCCAGAGGAAAAGTTGACTAGTTGCCCATAGCAACCAATCAGATCGCATCTTATATTTTTGACAAGGCCTCTGCAAAATGAAAGAAGCAATCTGATTGGTTGCTATGGGCAACTAGCAACTTTTCCTCTGGACAGCTTTAGGCTGCTTTCACACTATAAAAATACCTCCGTTATAAACGCCCGTTATAAAAACCCTGGAAATCGGTCATTAAACAGCCATTAGAAAATCCCATTATAGTCTATGGGATTGTTCCAATAGCCGTTTTAACCCGTTATCGCCCGTTATTAATAACGGACGTTATTTTGTGAGGGGCGATAGTAACAGGAGAAATACTGCATGTTCATTCGCCTGTCACAAAATAACGGCCCTTATTAACCCCTTAAGGACCAGGGGCTTTTCCGTTTTTGTACTTTCGTTTTTTCCTCCTTACCTTTAAAAAAATCATAACTCTTTCAATTTTGCACCTAAAAATCCACATGATGGCTTATTTTTTTGTGCCACCAATTCTACTTTGTAATGACATCAGTCATTTTACCCAAAAATCTATGGCGAAACGGAAAAAAAAAATCATTGTGAGACAAAATTGAAAAAAAAAACAAACGCCATTTTGTAACTTTCGAGGGCTTCTGTTTCTACACCGCACAATTTTTGATAAAAATGACACATTCTCTTTATTTTGTAGGTCCATACGATTAAAATGATACCCTACTTATATAGGTTGGATTTTGTCGTACTTCTGAAAAAAAATCATAAGTACATGCAGGAAAATGTATACGTTTAAAATTGTCATCTTCTGACCCCTATAACTTTTTTATTTTTCCACGTATGGGGTGGTATGAGGGCTCATTTGAAGTTTTTAGTGGTACCATTTTTGTATTGATCGGACTTATTGATCACTTTTTATTCATTTTTTCATGATAGAAAAAGTGACCAAAAATACGTTGGAAATCACCAGTTGATTTAAAAAAATAAATTAATAAAGCTTTCCACCGGAGTACCCCTTTAATAACGGGCGATAGCGGGTTAAAACGGCTATTGGAAAAATGCCATAGACTATAATGGGATTTTCTAATGGCCGTTTAACGGCCAATTTCCAGTGTTTTTATAATGGGCATTTATAATGGAGGTATTTTTATAGTGTGAAAACAGCCTTAGACAAATCTCCCCCAGGGGGAGTAACAGGATGGTGGCATTATACAGTCATTGTTGTCAGGATTTTGAATGCGGTCATGGGGGGAGATTTATCAAAACCTGTCCAGAGGAAAAGTTGCCCAGTTGCCCATAGCAACCAGATCGCTTCTTTCATTTTGCAGAGGCCTTGCCAAAAATATAAGAAGGGATCTGATTGGTTGCTACGGGCAACTAGGCAACTTTTCCTCTCGACAGGTTTTGATAAATTTCCCAATGACTGTATAATGCCACCATCCTGTTACTGAAGAAAACCTAGAATACCAAGGCCAATATTACCAATAATACCACTATACAAGAAACAAAATACCGACACACTGTGACTCTATATTGCCACAACATGATAACTGAATAATACCACCATACTGACAATTTTTGCCAGTTTTGTCTTGCACAGAGCTCTCCAGAAATACCAGAATAGCTTGAAGAACGGTGTTGAATACCTATTTTAAGAATACATTGGGGTTTATTTACTAACGTTATCCTGACTCTTTTTTGTGGGGTTTTGCGCCCAAATTGCGTCACAACACAATTCACGACCAAAAGAAACAAACCCCCTCCATTTTACAAGAAAAAAAAACCCGAAAAGGGGGCATGGTCCCGACAAAAGGGGCGTGGCCCTGACAGTTTGGGAAAATACCAACATATTTACTATGGTTTCCACAGAAAATGTGGTGGGTTTGAGCTGAGGAAAACCCGACAGATCAGAACAGTTGTAAAAAAAAAAGCAAAACGTAGGAAAAAGTGCAAATATAGGGAAACCTTAGTAAATACCTTGGGAAAATACCAGTCGGAAATCAAAACCCACAAAGAAACCTACACTCTTAGTAAATAAACCCCATTATGTTCCAGATGTATGCCTGTTTTTAGCAGCACATCTATAATTCAAAATAATAATACATTTAGTAAAATGATTTCACGGTTCAGAGGGTCTGATAGAATTCTGTTAGTAAATACATGTGTTCCTCATACAGTAAAATAACTATCATGAGCTTCATTTCTTAGAACGTTATGTTACAATATCTGTTATTCCTCTTGAAGTTGTATAAGGGTCTATTCACACGGCGGAATTTCCGCCTCAAATTAAAGCCCATAGACTTCTATGGGATTCCTCACTTCCATTCACACTTCTGAAATTCCGCTTGCGGAATTTCAGAAGTGTGAATGGGAGTGCGGAATCGCATAGAAGTCTATGGGCTTTAATTTGAGGCGGAATTCCACAAGCGGAAATTCCACCGTGTGAATAGACCCTATAAAATGACTAGGTCTTGAGATGTAAAACAACAACAACTCAGTTTAATATCAGTCAAAAGTCAATTTTTTTTTCATTGAATTGTATTGAATTCAGTTGGAAAACATCTGTCTGTAAAAATCTACTTTAAGGGTATGTTCACATTGAGGATATTTTGGACATTCCACAAACAGCTGGGGCAGGCAGAACTCGCCGGTACTAGGACCACTCGGAAGTGCGCCATCCCATAGCAACGCATTCCCAAACGAATTCTGCAGAAATAATTGATCTGTCAATTCTCTCTACGGAGGCCGCGGCAAATGTGTCTACTGTGGAAATTCCGCCGTGTGCAGGGTGCAGCAAAATCTTTTCAAAAACAATGGCATTCTGCTGCAATGGAATTTCGGAGCATAATTTTTCCACAGTATTCCACTTGGAAATTCCGTTGTGTGAACATGGCCTAGGGGGAAACAGTGAAGCCGCTGCTAAAGCTTGACCGTGCGTGGGCTCCAATGTGAATACTCAGGTAAAAGATTTTAGCTGGGTCCTATCACTGTAAGAATGCTAGTGGCGTTACAGCGCAGGGCACCTTGGCTTGGCCACACCTCTCTGACACTTTAACGCACCATTAAAAAAGCTTTTTTAGCGAATTGCTGTCACAGACAAGTGAAATAAAGGTCACATTAGTCGCACTGCTCCCATAGCTTTGTAACCTTGTTAGCAGTTTGTTACCTGTTTTCTAGGTGACAAAGTCCCTTTAAATAAAATTAAATGCAAGGGCTTTTTTGGGGCTATTTTCACTGTGAAAACATCCTTTTTTATGATTTCTTTTTGGCCATTTGCAAATTCTCAAATCATGACTTGAAAAAACAGCTCAAAGGAATAAAAAATAGAAAAATACAATTTAAAGTCATTTTGCCTCAAGGCTCAAAATGAATCAGCACATAGCCTTACTATTCCATTATCAATAGGGTATGTCCCCAGTCCGAAGTTCACAGGTCACCTATGTATGTATTAATATATATGTTTTTTAGACACAGAAAGGCCAAACACTAATGTAGAAGGGGATGTCAAATTAGTGACTTTTTTTCACAGCAAATCCATCAGTAAACATTGGAAATCGCTACAAATGCCTATTCATAACCATTGATCCATGTTAATGGAGAAAGGCAGAATAGTGATTTTGTTTCTTGTGCTCTTTTAATCTTGAATATGAATCGGTATTGGGAAGGCAGATATAGAGGAATCAATGATGATACATAATCCATTGAAGTCCCCATCTGAGACTGCAGAGACAAAGTCAGAACTGCTCGTTCTGTATATGGCTCCCTGACGATCTTCTTTACTGTTATAGTCCCATAACTAAAAAAAAATAACAGGGCCCTGCTTGTCCTCAGTGTATAGAGCCCTGCTTGTCCTCAGTGTACAGAGCCCTGCTTGTCCTCAGTGCAGAGCCCTGCTTGTCCTCAGTGTACAGATCCCTGTATGTCCTCAGTGTACAGAGCCCTGCTTGTCCTCAGTGTACAGAGCCCTGCTTGTCCTCAGTGTACAGAGCCCTGCTTGTCCTCATTGTATAGAGCCCTGCTTGTCCTTAGTGTACAGAGCCCCGCTTGTCCTCATTGTATAGAGCCCTGCTTGTCCTCAGTGTACAGAGCCCTGCTTGTCCTCAGTGTACAGAGCCCTGCTTGTCCTTAGTGTACAGAGCCCCGCTTGTCCTCATTGTATAGAGCCCTGCTTGTCCTCAGTGTACAGAGCCCTGCTTGTCCTCAGTGTACAGAGCCCTGCTTGTCCTTAGTGTACAGAGCCCTTCTTGTCCTCAGTGTACAGAGCCCTGCTTGTCCTCAGTGTACAGAGCCCTGCTTGTCCTCAGTGTACAGAGCCCTGCTTGTCCTCAGTGTACAGATCCCTGCATGTCCTCAGTGTACAGAGCCCTGCTTGTCCTCAGTGTGCAGAGCCCTGCTTGTCCTCAGTGTACAGAGCCCTGCTTGTCCTCAGTGTACAGAGCCCTGCTTGTCCTCAGTGTACAGAGCCCTGCTTGTCCTCAGTGTACAGAGCCCTTCTTGTCCTCAGTGTACAGAGCCCTGCTTGTCCTGAGTGTACAGAGCCCTGCTTGTCCTCAGTGTACAGATCCCTGCTTGTCCTCAGTGCACAGAGCCCTGCTTGTCCTCAGTACACAGAGCCCTGCTTGTCCTCACTATACAGAGCACTGCTTGTCCTCAGTGTACAGAGCCCTTCTTGTCCTCAGTGTACAGAGTCTTGCTTGTCCTAAGTGTACAGAGTCCTGCTTGTCCTAAGTGTACAGAGCCCTGCTTGTCCTCAGTGTACAGAGCCCTGCTTGTCCTCAGTGTACAGAGCCCTGCTTGTCCTCAGAGTACAGAGCCCTGCTTGTCCTCAGCGTACAGAGCCCTGCTTGTCCTCAGAGTACAGAGCCCTGCTTGTCCTCAGCGTACAGAGCCCTGCTTGTCCTCTGTGTACAGAGCCCTGCTTGTCCTCTGTGTACAGAGCCCTGCTTGTCCTCAGTGTACAGAGCCCTGCTTGTCCTCAGTGCACAGAGCCCCGCTTGTCCTCAGTGCACAGAGCCCTGCTTGTCCTCAGTGCACAGAGCCCCGCTTGTCCTCACTGTACAGAGCACTGCTGGTCTGGCTACACTTCCTCTATTTTGTCTCTGCACAAGGAGACACACAGACAATAGCTTAAGGGACAAGACAGCTTTTTTTTTTACCCAAAAATATACACATTTTTAACCTCTTAAGGACCCAGGGTGTACCTATACGCCCTGAGTCCGCTCCCTTTCTTTAACACGGGGCCACAGGCCCGTGGCTTATAGCGTGCGCACTGATCGCGGTGCCGCACGCTATTAACCCTTTAGATGCGACGTTCAAAGTTGATCACCACATCTAAAGTGAAAGTAAAGTACCCCCGGCTAGCTCAGTGGGCTGTTTGGGACCGCTGCCGAGAAATCATGGCGTCCCGATGGCTGGAGGACACAAGGAGGGTGCCTACCTTCTTCCTGTGTGTCCGTTCACTGAATGACTGCGCAGTGCCTGAGATTCAGGCATGAGCAGCCAAGCGGCAGAATCAGTGATCAATGTTATCCTACGGGTTAACAATGGTCAATGTAAAAGATGGGGGCTATAACATTGCAAAAAACGTAAGTGAAAATATCCCCCCCTTTTCCCATAAAAAGAAAACAAACAAAAAAAACTGTGTAAATAAAATTGCCACGTGCGGAAATGTCCAAATTATAAAAATATGTCATTAAACTTCATGGTCAATGGCGTACGCGCAAAAAAATTCCAAATTCCAAAATAGCGTATTTTTGGTCACTTCTCATATCATGAAAAAATTTATAAAAAGCGATCAAAAAGTCCAATCAATACAAAAATGGTACTGCTTAAAACTTCAGATCACGACACATAAACATGGAAAAATAAAAAAGTTATAGGGGTCAGAAGATTACAATTTTAAACATATAAATTTTCCTGCATGTAGTTATGATTTTTTCCAGAAGTACAACAAAATCAAGCCTATATAAAAAGGGTATCATTTTAATCATATGGACCTACAGATTATAGAAAAGGTGTCATTTTTACAGAAAAATGTACTGCGTTGAAACGTAAGCCCCAAAAGTTACAAAATGGTGTTTTTTCTTCAATTTTGTCTCACATGATTTTTATTCCGCTTCGCCTTAGATTTTGAGGTAAAATGACTGATGTCATTATAAAGTAGAATTAGTGGTGGAAAAAATTAGCCATCAAATGGATTTTTAGGTGCAAAATTGAAAGAATTATGATTTTTTTAAAGGTAAGGAGGAAAAAAAAAGTGCAAAAACGAATCCTTAAATGGGCACTGTCATGAAATCTAAAAATTGATATGTTGTAGTACTTAAGTACTACAACATATCTCTAATATACTTTAATTAAAAAAAAGTGATTTTAAACAAGTTTAAAATCACTTTTAAATTCGGCCACTAGGGGTCGCCCTCCTAGTGGCCGAATGCATTCTGCAGTGATGTCACTACTGGATTTCGACTCATTTCAGCCTGGCAAATGAGTCGAAATCCAGTCACTGCGGTGCTCGCTCGCGCCTGTCAATCAGACAGGCGAGAGCGAGCACGCTGATAGCTGGGGCTGCGCGCATTGGCCAGCTCCACTGGGCACACTACCAGGCAGACAAAAAGGGATTTTAATATAGTAAAAAAAAAAATGTAAAGGGAGGGAGGGGGTTAGGGAGAGATGGGCAATAGGCAGGGACAGAAAGAAAGAAAAAATGGATGGTGGGAGCTACACTTTAAGGGGTTAAGCCAGTGTATACAATTGTCACGAACCGGCAGGACAGATAGTGGATCCTCTAGACCAGAGAGGCGATGGCGCAGGTCGTACTGAGGGATCAGTTCTAAGCAGTTACTGGTCTTCACCAGAGCCCGCCGCAAAGCGGGATGGATTTGCTGTGGTGGTAACTACCAGGTCGTGTCCCCCAGTAACGACTCGACCTCTCTGGCTGCTGATATGGCGTGGTACACAGGGAGCAGAAAAGAGCGTAGTCGGACGTAGCAGAGGTCAGGGCAGGCGGCAAGGGTTCAAAAGCGAGTAGTCGGTAGCAACGGGTTCGGCAACAGGCAAGGCAATACAAGGCTACAGGGAACGCTTTCTCAGAGGCACAAGGGCACAAAGATCCAGCAAGGGCAGGAAGGGGCAGGTTACATTTATTGGGAAGGGACAGGGGTCAGTAACCAGCGCACCAATCAATGGTGCGCTGGCCTTTTAAATTTACAGAAGCTGGCACACGCATGCCCTAGAGAGCGGGGCCGCGCGCGCCGCGAGGCAGAGACTGTCGGCCCAGGGAGTGAGGAGGAAGGTATGACAGATCGAGACAAGGCGCGTGAGCGGGGACCAGCCGCCATGGCAACCGCGTCCCCGACACAAGAGGACCCGTGCTCCCGGTCAGCACATCTGACCGGGAGGCGCTGGGATCCCGAGGAGCGGGGCCGAGGAAGCAGACGCTCTGGTCCGGAGGAGGGGACCGGTGCGCTCGCTGTGACAGTACCCCCCCCCCTTAGGTTTCCCCCTCTTTTTGGTACCCAGAAAACTGAGGATGAAGCTGTGGTCCAAGATGTTCTCCTCAGGCTTCCAAGACCTCTCCTCAGGCCTGCAGCCCTCCCAATTGACCAAAAAAAATATTTTCCCCCGAGAGAACTTGGTCGCCAAGATCTCCTTGACAGAGAATATATCAGAGGTGCTGGCGACCGGGGTGGGAGAAGAAAGCTTGGGAGAAAAACGGTTAAAGACAGCAGGTTTAAGAAGGGAGACATGGAAAGAGTTATGAATTCGGAGGGAGGAAGATGGAGCTGATAAGAGACTTTATTGATACGACTCTTGATTTTATAGGGCCCCAAGTAACGAGGGCCCAACTTGTAACTTGGGACCCTAAATCGGATGTACTTAGAGGAGAGCCACACCTTGTCACCCGGGCGGAATTCCGGAGGAGCTCTGCGTCTCTTGTCAGCTTGAACCTTCATGCGGGCGGAAGCCTTGAGGAGAGCGGCATGAGTCTCTCACCAGATGGAGGAAAAGTCCTGTACAAGACTGTCAACGGCAGGTACAGAAGAAGGAGAGGGATACCGCGGCAGAGGTGGAAGAGGATGACGGCCAAAAACTACAAAGAAAGGAGACTTGTTGGAGGCAGAGGATTGCTTGTAGTTGTAGGAGAACTCCGCCCAGGGAAGTAGATCTGCCCAATCGTCATGGCGAGAGGATACAAAGTGGCGCAGATAGTCACCCAATATTTGGTTCCCCCGTTCTACTTGACCATTAGACTGAGGATGGTATGAAGAAGAAAAGTCCAATTTGATCCCGAGATGACCACATAGAGCCCTCCATAATTTGGAGACAAATTGTACCCCTGATCCGAGACAATATGTTTGGGAAGGCCATGAAGGCGGAAGATGTGTTGGAAGAATTGTTTGGCCAGCATGGGTGCAGAGGGAAGACTGGGCAGGGGCACAAAATGAGCCATCTTGGAGAAGCGATCCACCACGACCCAAATAAAAGACTTGCCATGGGAGGAGGGAAGATCAGTAACAAAGTCCATAGCGATGTGAGACCAGGAAACTTCCGGTAGGGGTAAGAGGAGACCCGCTGGTCTCTGGCGAGGGGATTTATCTCGGGCGCAAATCATACAGGCTTGGACGAAGTCCGAGACATCTTTCTCCAGAGAAGGGCACTAGTACCTCTGGGAGATTAGTTGGAGGGATTTTTGCACCCCAGGATGACCGGCAAAAGGAGAAGCGTGGCCCCACTTAAGAATTTGCAACCGCTGACGTGGAGGTACGTAGGTTTTGCCAGGAGGAAGAAGGCGCAGGTCCACGGGAGCGACGGCAATAAGGCGTTCTGGTGGGATAATATATTGAGGATTTAACTCGTCGCCCACCACATCAGAAGAGCGAGACAGAGCATCTGTTCTTACAAGCCGGAAGGAAATGGATCTCAAAATTAAAGCGGGCGAAGAACAGAGACCAACGAGCCTGATGGGGTTTAGTCTCTGAACAGACTGGAGATAAGCCAGGTTCTTGTGGTTCTTACTGAGGCAAAGGCGGCTTTCAGGGACTGGAAGGCCTCTTCAGCTTGGGAGGGCCAGGAATTAGGGTTAGCGCCCCTTCTAGTTAAAGCCACAATAGGGGCCACCAGAGTGGAATAGTGTGGGATAAATTGCCTGTAGTAATTAGCAAAGCCCAGAAATCTTTGTATGGCTCGGAGTCCTGAGGGGCGAGGCCAATCCAGAACTGCCGAGAGTTTGGCTGGGTCCATTTGAAGTCCTTGGGCTGAGATAATGTACCCCAGGAAAGGCAGGGAGGACCATTTTTCAATCTTGGCACATAGGCGGTTTCTCCTAAGACAAGTGAGAACTTGTCGTACATGGACCCGGTGTTGGTCCAAATTGGAGGAAAAGACAAGGATGTCATCCAAGTATGCGACCACACAGGTGTAAAGTAAGTCCCTGAAAATATCGTTGACGAATTCCTGGAAGACGGCAGGCACGTTACAGAGTCCGAAGGGCATCACCAGGTACTCTAAAATTGCCATCCCTTGTGTTAAAGGTGGTCTTCCACTCGTCTCCCTCACGGATACGGATCAAATTATAGGCCCCACAAAGATCCAATTTGGTGAAGACCTTTGCCCCTCAGAGACGATCGAAAAGTTCAGGGATTAGGGGCAGAGGGTAACGGTTCTTGATGGTAATTTTATTAAATCCTCTGTAGTTGATGCAGGGTCGGAGGGAACCTTCCTTTTTAGTCACGAAGAAGAAACCTCCCCCAGCAGGAGAAGAAGACTTTCTTATGAATCCTCTCTGTAGGTTCTCTCGTATATAGTCGGACATGGCAAGAGTCTCAGAAGGTGAGAGAGGATAAATTCTGCCCTGGGGTGGAGTAGAGCCGGGTATGAGGTTGATCGGACAATCATAGGGTCTGTGAGGAGGAAGGACCTCGGCTTGTTTCTTGCAGAAGACATCCGCAAAGGAGTGGTATGGCTCGGGCAGGCCAGGAGGCGGAGAAACTTGCGGGTCCCATTTGACAAGAACAGACTTGAGACACCGGTCAGAACAGGAGAAGCCCCAACGCAAGATCTCCCCGGTGGACCAATTCAGGACAGGAGAATGACGTTGAAGCCACGGCAGGCCCAGGAGGAGTTTGGAAGAGCAGAAGGGAAGGAAAAAGAACTCCAAAGTCTCTGTATGGAATATCCCAATGCCCATCTGCAGAGGCTGGGAGCGGTACTGCACTGTGGCAGAGAGTCTCTCTCCGTTAACAGTAGAGATGAAGAGCGGTTGGGTAGACGGACTATTGGAATATGGTACTTGTCTACCAAGGAGGCGTGGATGAAGTTGCCAGCTGAACCGGAATCCAAGAAGGCAGCAGCGGAGAAAGAGGCCTTGGTAGAGAGGGACAACTGCACGGGTATGATGAGGCGTGGAGAGGAAAAGTCCACACCTAGCAACGCCTCTCCCACGTTTACTAGGTGCGAGCGTTTCCCGAACGCGGTGGACATAGAGGAAATCTCTAAGGAAGCGCTCAATACTGGCACAGTAAAGACACAGGTTCTCGTCTCTGCGACTGCTTTGTTCTTGCGGAGTCAGGCGCGACCGATCCACCTGCATGGCTTCCACTGCGGGAGGCCCAGTAACGGGTTGAGGTGGACGCAGAAAAACAGGAGCCAGACGAGGGTAGCGTCTAGGACAAGCTTTTTCCTTTTCCAGGAGGAGTTCCTCATGTCTCTCGGTGAAACGCTTGTCTATCCTAGTGGCCAGCAAGATGAGGTCACTAAGGGTGGAAGGTATCTCAAGTGCAGCCAGAACGTCCTTTATCTCGCTGTAAAGTCCCTTCTTGAAGGTGGCACAAAGGGCTTCATTGTTCCAGTTCAGAAGCTAGGGTGCGGAACTGAATGGCATAGTCACCCGCGGTAGAACCTCCTTGGGTCAAGTTTAATAAGGCAGTCTCTGCGGAGGTAACCCGGGCAGGTTCCTAGAAAACATTCCTGAACTCCTGGCAAAAGCTCTGGACGGAAGAGGTGGCTGGATCAGCGCTGTCCCATAGCGGTGTAGCCCAGGCCAGGGCCTTCCCGGACAGCAAACTGAGGATAAAGGCTACCTTGGCTCGCTCAGAAGGGAATTGGTCAGACAGTAGCTCGAGGTGTAGAGAGCACTGCGACAGGAACCCACGGCACTGCTTCGGATCTCCGTCATACTTGTCAGGCAGGGACAAACGGATTCTGGAACCAGTGGTTACTGGAGGCGGAGGTGATGTAGCAGGTGCAGACGGAGGGATTGGAAATTTTGGGATTTTTCACCAAAAAAGGATGCAAGTAACGACGAAAATTTACCACCAAAATAAAGTAGAATATGTCACGAGAAAACAATTTCAGAATCAGAATATTCGGTAAAAGCATTTTAGAGATATTAATTCTTAAAGTGACAGTGGTCAAATGTGCAAAAAACGCTCTGGTCCTGCAGTGAAAATTGGCCTGGTCCTTAAGGGGTTAAAGGGGTACTCCACTGTCCAGCATTCCGGCTGCGTTTGGAACATTTAGTTCCGAAAGCTGTGTGCACACTGCGGGGGGTCAGCCCCGCTCCCTCGTGACATCAGTCTATGAGAGGGGGTGTGATGGCTGTCTTGCATTGAGGGGACGTGGCCTGACGTCAGCCAGAACTCTGGCCAGTAGAGTACCCCTTCAAGTAGTATGGAAAATGATAATGTGTAAAACTAATTGCCAAATATTGTCAACCTGTCAAACCTTTTCTCAAAGAACACTTTGAGATGACAGGATCAGATCCCATCCTTGGCACTATTTATACAAGTAATGGCCGTAAATGTTGGCACCCCTGAAATTTTTTCTAGAGAATGAAGTATTTCTCACAGAAAAGGATTGCAGTATCACATGTTTTGCTACACACATGTTTATTCCCTTTGTGTGTATTGGAACTAAACCAAAAAAGGGAGGAGAAAAAGCAAACTGGACATAATGTCACCAAACTCCAAAAATGGGCTGGACAAAATTATTGGCAACCTTTCAAAATTGTGGAAAAATAAGATTGTTTCAAGCATGTGATGCTCCTTTAAACTCACCTGGGGCAAGTTACAGGTGTGGGCAGTATAAAAAGCATACCTGAAAGCAGATAAAAAGATAAAAAGGAGAGAAGTTCACTTAGTCTTTTCATTGTGTGTCTGTGTGTGCCACACTAAGCATGGACAACAGAAAGAGGAGAAGAGAACTGTCTGAGGACTTGAGAACCAAAATTGTGGAAAAATATCAACAATCTCAAGGTTACAAGTCCATCTCCAGAGATTTAGATTTGCCTTTGTCCACAGTATGCAACATTATCAAGAAGTTTGCAACCCATGGCACTGTAGCTAATCTCCCTGGGCGTGGACAAAAGAGAAAATTTATGAAAGGTGTCAACGCGTTATAGTCCGGATGGTGGATAAGCAGCCCCAAACAAGTTCCAAAGATATTCAAGCTGTCCTGCAGGCTCAGGGAGCATTAGTGTCAGTGCGAACTATCCGTCAACATTAAATGAAATGAAACGCTATGGCAGGAGACCCAGGAGGACCCCACTGCTGACACAGAGACATAAAAAAGCAAGACTACATTTTGCCAAAATTAACTTGAGTAAGCCAAAATCCTTCTGGGAAAAAGTCTTGTGGACAGATGAGACCAAGATAGAGCTTTTTGGTAAAGCACATCATTCTACTGTTTACTGAAAACGGAATGAGGCCTACAAAGAAAAGAACACAGTACCTACAGTGAAATATGGTGGAGGTCAATTATGTTTTGGGGTTGTTTTGCTGCCTCTGGCACTGGGTGCCTTGAATGTGTATAAGGCATCATGAAATCTGAGGATTACCAATGGATTTTGGGTCGCACTGTACAGCCCAGTGTCAGAAAGCTGGGTTTGCGTCCGAGATCTTAGGTCTTCCAGCAGGACAATGACCCCAACAATACGTTACAAAGCACCCAGAAATGGATGGCAACAAAGTGCTGGAGAGTTCTGGAGTGGCCAGCAATGAGTCCAGATCTAAATCCCATGGAACACCTGTGGAGAGATCTTAAAATTGCTGTTGGGAAAAGGCGCCTTCCAATTAGAGAGACCTGGAGCAGTTTGCAAAGGTAGAGTGGTCCAACATGCCGACTGTGAGGTGTAAGTAGCCTATTGATGGTTATAGGAAGCGACTGATTTCAGTTATTTTTTTCCAAAGGGTGTGCAACCAAATATTAAGTTAAGGGTGCCAATTATTTTCTCCAGACCATTTTTGGAGTTTGGTGTGACATTGTGTCCAATTTGCTTTTTTTCCTCCCATTTTTTTGTTTAGTTCCAATACACCTTATTTCATAAGGGAATAAACATGTGTATAGCAAAACATGTGTCACTGCAATCCTTTTCTGTGAGAAATACTTCATTTTCTTGAAGAATTTCAGGGGGTGCCAACATTTACAGCCATGACTCTATAGCTCCTGAATGGAGCCATAATAAGATGCTGTGCACAGAGGGTAAGATTTATGTCCCCCCTTAGGTACATTCATTCTTTGACCCACACACAATACACACCAGGTATTCTGAAACACTTTTAAAGGCTACAACTCCACTATCTTACCAGGATTGGATTTGTCTCTCTTTATAATCAATTGCCTGATAGTCATGTAGATAGCTGCCGACCAGCGCTGCATAACAATAAGTAAATAATTCCTACAAAAGGCCATTGAGCTCTGCTGCAGCCAAGAAATACGTATTTTATATTCATATAGATTACAACCTCAGATATGTAATTTGGAGTTAGTGAGGCGTCAGGCACTTATTTCACAAATCTCTGCGTTCTTCAGTATAAAATGCTATAGATTGGAATGCTTTATCCTTTAAATTCCTTTTAAGATAAAACTTAGAAAAGACTCAGGTTGTAAATTTAGACCTTTTTATTGCTTCAGGAACCATAGAAGGTTGAAAACATTTTCTCCATCTTAAATTTGGATTTCATTTGCTTGTCTAACCTGCTATACACGAGAACCCGCGGCGTTGGAAGATCAAAATATTGTGAATATAGCTGTTGAGTTATTTTACATGCAACAACCAGAGAAAAAGACAGAGTCACTTGAAAGTATAAAAAAGTATGAAAATATTACCGTATATACTCGAGTATAAGCCGACCCGAATATAAGCCGAGGCTCCTAATTTCACCCCAAAAATCCAGGAAAAGTTATTGACTCGACTATAAGCCTAGGGTGGGAAATACATCATCCCCCCATGTCATCATCCAGACCCCCGTCATTAACACCCCCGTCATCATCACCCTGTCATCATCGCCCCTTCATCATCACCGCCTGTCATCATCCCCCTTTCATCATTACCCTGTCATCATCCCCCTTTCATCATTACCCTGTCATCATCCCCCCTTCATCATCACCGCTTGTCATCATCCCCCCTTCATCATTACCCTGTCATCATCCTCCCTTCATTATCCCCCCCTTCATCATCACCGCCTGTCATAATCCCCCCTTCATCATTACCCTGTCATCATCCCCCCTTCATCATCCCCCCTTCATCAACACCAACTGTCATCATCCCCCCTTCATCATTACCCTGTCATCATCCCCCCTTCATCATCCCCCCCTTCATCACCACCGCCTGTCATCATCCCCCCTTCATCACTACCCTGTCATCATCCCCCCTTCATCCTCACCGCCTGTCATCATCCCCCTGTCATCATCCCACACCCCCCTTCATCATCACCGCCTGTCATCATCCTACACCCCCCCTTCATCATCTTCGCCATCTGTCATCATCCCACACCACCCCTCCCCTTCATCATCACCGCCTGTCAATGTCACAGTGGTCATCAACCTGCGGACATCCAGATGTTTCAAAACTACAACTCCCAGCATGCTGGGAATTGTAGTTTTGAAACATCTGGAGGTCCTCAGGTTGAAGACCACTGCGGCCTTCGTCATCATCTAGACCCCCACCCCCTTTAGTTTTGTACTCACCTCTCCACGGTGGGAAGTTAGGGTGAGCTGGTCCGGGCCATCTATGCTGCAGGGACCGTCCGGTGGGGAGGGATAGTCATTCCGGGTTGTCCATCTTCACCCAGAATAATGATGTTGCCTTGACGACGACGCACAGGGACGTTGCGCATGAAAAATTGTGCTGAAAAACTCGGCTTATACTCGAGTATATACGGTATATCCATAGATATGTACTCTCCTGCTAGACATCCTATCCCACGATCTCCTGCAGCACCCAGCATTCTAAACAAGCGCTGGGTTCCTGTGGCAGTGGTCGTGATGTCACCCCCCTAGTGACGTCACACCACGCCCCCTCCATTCATGTCTATTATTATCTTGTATTCCACATAGGCTTCTGAAGAAAGGATGTCTATCATGAAACGCGTCCAGCCAATTGATCTATTTTAAACCTACATTGCTGCCTTTTACTACTATTACTATTTCAGTTCTAACTCCTTTTCCTACATCTGGTGTGCAAAACCACCAACATCCTGCCAGACATCCACGAGGACGCTGGCCCACCTGGCCCATATCCCACCACTTATCATTCTACCTATTTGAGCTGCGCAGTCCACGATTCTATTAACGGAGCGACGCAGATCGCTAATCTCCAGAAAGCGGCGCAGTCAGCGAATCATTTCTATCTTCCAGATCTCCATGTACCTGCTACCAGCTATGCCGCATGCGCGAACTAGCGAATCCCCATCGGACAGTTACATTGCGGAGAAAGAACTCACACAGGAGCGGGTAAGATCTATTTTCTTTTCTACCTTCGGATTATCAGTGTATTTGTACGGCGGCTAACAGAGGAGCCTGCCAGTGGTGCACAATGGTTGGTTGTTATCCACTATACCAGTGGTCTCCAACCTGCAGACCTCCAGATGTTGCAAAACTACAACTCCCAGCATGCCGTTGGCTGTCCGGACATGCTGGGAGTTGTAGTTTTGCAACATCTGGAGGTCCGCAGGTTGAAGACCACTGCACTATACCATCAACGATCTCACTTGCGGAGGCTATAAATCCCAGCATACCCTACAAATACCGTCTATAACAGTCACTACCCACATTTGTTATCTACTATACCACCAACGCATAAATCAAGTGGGTATATGTTATAAGTGGATATTTGCTAAAGACTTTACCCACGGAGACTACAAATCCCAGCTTGTCCTAAAAACTACTGTTCAAGCTGTATCACACAAAAGGCACTTACCGTTCTAGGGCTGGTTACATTCTAGATCCCAGCTCATTCTAAACAAAGTAGATGTATACAAGCAGCATTTTATATATTACTACTGTATTGTTTTATGATAATATTTTATACAAATTATAATATGTATTGGTTGTGTCACACGGGCCCTGTGACTACACCGCCTAGTCCACCAATATCTTAATACATGTATTTACATTCTCTCCATTTATGTTACTTATTAGTGATGAGCGGCATATGTCATATTCGAATTTGCGATATTTTTCGAATATATGGACGAATATTCGTCCTATATTTGCGAAATTTGCATATCCAATATATTCGCGGTTATTTTCACATGCGCGAATGCGGATAACTATCTACCTATCTATCTATAATATCTATCCATCTATCTATCTACCTTATATCTATCTATTCATCTATCTATCTAATATCTATCTATATGTCTACCTTATATCTATCTCATATCAATCTATATATCTACCTTATATCTATTTATATCTATCTATCTAGTGGGACGGTCCACGCTATTTGTCCGCCAAATTTGCAAGCTAAGTACCTCATAATTTCATAGTTTCATATTTTCATTTATTGCACTACAGCTGTATAGCTTTTCATGTTCTATCCACATACTCATGTTTAATCTATATACTCATGTTTTATCTGTATCTTTGTGCTGGCAGTGTGCTGCTGTATTCTCCTGTTGCTGTATATTTAGCCCAGCAGCTTGCACCTGTGAGCCCGGTCTATATTATAGTTTGGAATCAATAGTGCTGGCCAACTTATTCCTTGGTTGTATCTATCTATCTATCTATCTACCTTATTTCTTTCTATCAATCTATCTATCTCATATCTATCTATCTATCTATCTATCTATTTATCTATCTACCTTATATCTTTCTATCTATCTATCTATCTATCTCCTATCTATCTATCTATCTATCTATCTATCTCCTATCTATCTATTTATCTATCTCATATCCATCTATCTATCTCATATCTATCTATCTACCTTATATCTATCTATCCATCTATCTATCTCCTAATAGTCTTTAGTGACGATATTCGCGAATATTCGCATGTTCGCATATTCTTATATTTGCAAAAATTTGCTCTCCAGCCCAATATAGTAAATACTATTGGAGCTTTCTTTAGACCATAAGCTGGAAGCAGGGAGGGATGAGATCACCGGGATGTGTTCTGTGGGGAAAAAAAAGAATTAAGAATATTTGTAATTGCAAATATATAGTGCGAAATATATGTGCGCAATTCGCAATAAATATTCGAATTGCGAATATTTGCGCTCAACACTATTACTTATTTGCATAAAATAACAACCAATTTACTAACTACATACCATTACCTATATACCTGGTTCCAAATATCACATATTTATATTTTTATACTTATTTTTCTCCACTAATTTCACTCATAAAACCTAATGAACTGCGATATCTTTTGCTTTTCTCATTTCAACCAAGTGTCCGGAGTCAACTATACACTCCAGTCGGCTCATTTTCCCCACCATGTCGGGTTTTTGAACCAGACTGAAAACAGTAGAAAAGGAAAAATGTCCAGCACATCCAATCCAGTGCTCTGCTGCGCTTTTCAGTCTGCTTCAAAAACTGGATCCGGTGGTAAAATGACTTACTAGTTGACTCTGGTCACTTCACTGAAATAAACGGAGTACTCAGACGATCCCTCCAAGGAACAGTCCAGGATAAAAGCAGTGCACAAGACTTCAAAGGTAAAATGGTTCATTTACCCGGCATGCAACGCGTTTCGCTGGACAACCAGCTTCATCAGGCCTGATGAAGCTGGTTGTCCAGCGAAACACGTTGCATGCCGGGTAAATAAACCATTTTACCTTTGAAGTCTTGTGCGCTGCTTTTATCCTGGGCTGTTCCTTGGAGGGATCCGTCTGAGTGCTTCACCTGTGTTGCGAGGAGCGGCTGCCGATCTTCGCCCATTGAAGGGTTATCCCATGCTTTCACCATAGTTGTACTTGGTCGCAGTACAACTATACTCGGTGAGCATTTTTGCTTTTTCCATCTCCTCTTTACAATACGTCATCACACTAGGAGCGCTCTCCTTGTCTATATAAATGGGGTACGACACACGTCTGGCAGGCCCCAAACATGGTGTGAATGCACCCAACCTACAAAAGATTGACACTACAACAATGTCAATATGGAATCTTTATTTAAAAAATTACAAGACAAAAATAGCCCTCCCTTGGGAGGGCTATTTTTGTCTTGTAATTTTTTCAATAAAAATTCTATATTGCCATTGTTGTAGTGTCAATCTTTTGTAGGTTGGGTGTTGTAATCTGATTGACTATTGTAGCTGGATTGTAGGTTGATATGGTGTGAATGCAGCCTTAGTAAATTACTAATCACATCTACTACGCCAGATCTAGCGGAGCCTGAAAAACCTGCGCTGCATTAAAATGTAATTTAGTTTACGGGAAAACAGTTATCTGCTAAGTGTTCAGGGCAAATTTCCATTGCAAATGCAAGTCACAGCTTACCAATTACGCCTGTCTATTGTATAAAAACATTCTACTGAGAACAGCACATCGCATTATTTCTCTATCTACTTACAGAGGGCTCTGCCCACCTGTATAAAGAAACGCTCTGCACATCTTAGTCGTAACTTGCAGACACTGTATGGCCATATTATGCAAATGCACAATCAAACAATAGAGTTGTGGGACGCCCATCACGAGAGCTGCCAAACCTGCCGCTGTTCATTTACATTCACATTTCCCAAGCCGCTTATTATAAGGAAGGGTGTTTAGTCTCATTATCTGGACGGAGACAATTAAGCCGTCCGACCACAAGTAATCTTCCGCAGGTCAGTCTTCCTTTAAATTTTTAAATATGCATCAGGAGCGAAGATTTTACCTCTCCCCGTTTCCTCGGGAGGATCCTCCTTCTGTCACAAAGAAATGTTTTTTTTTTAGAAGCAACACAAATGAATTAACTAATGAAGTGGACCCTGGATGATGTACGGCAGACGCCGCTAATGTTATGCATTATGCAGGAGGCGGATTAACCCCTCTCTCTTTTATTGGCTCAAATGGAAAACTTGCAACATAACATATGTCAGGACGTAATTGCATTTTGATGGTGGGATATTTCGGAGTAAGCTCTTCGGGGTTCGTACGTTGAGTGCAGAGCATACGGCAGGGATAAAAACAACTATATCCTTCACTATACTGTGAATACTCCATTCATATGGAAATTAAATCTTGACTATAGTAAAAGTACTGGAAAATATACATAAGGCCCCTTTCACATTACCGTTATGCTCCTGTAAAACTCTCCGTCATGAACTCCCATCAGAGTCCATAAAACGTCCGTCCAAAAATCCCATTCATGTCAATTAGATATTTTGATCATTCTTTAGCATCAGTTTTGTCCCGTTATGACTAACGTCCATTATTTTTGACAGGGCACATAACGGTGCATGCACTCATTTTTGTCCCGTCAAAAATAACGGTGGAATAGTGGACATAAAAATTTTAACATTGAAGTCTATGGGTGACGGATGTTCACAAATGACATCCGTTATTGTCAGTTATTTTTCTGTTCCGTCATGATCCATTATTGCTACTGAGCATGCTCAGTACAGCATCACAACCAGGAAGTCACATGGACATAAAATAACGGACTATAACGGTGCATGACGGATGGCATAGACCTCAATGTAAAAATTTTAAGGTCCGTTATTCCAATGTTATTTTTGATGGAACAAAAATTAGTGCATGCATCATTTTTTGTGCCGTCAAAAATAACGGACGATAGTCATAAAGAGACATAACTGATGCTAAAGGATGGTCAAAAAATCCAATTGACATGAATGGGATTTTTTGACAGCCGTTTTCAGGACTATCTGACGGGAGTTCATGATGGAGGTTTTTCCAGGATGATAACGGTAGTGTGAAAGGGGCCTTACGGGTGTCAGAATGCAGAAACATAATGGTAGTGTGAAAGGGGCCTTACCTATACATTATACCCAACACATTAGATGTTAGAAGTGGGATCGGCACTGACCACTGTTAACTAAGCCCACCTCTCACTTATAGGATGGCACCATTTACCCCAATAGATATTACTCAAAACTTAAAGGGATATTCCAGGAAAAGAACTAGTTTTTGTTTAATATCAACCGGCTTCAGAAAGTTAAAGGAATAGTCCAGCGGTGACCCAGTGGTGAACAACTTATCCCCTATCCTAAGGATAGGGGATAAGATTGAGATCGCGGGGGGTCCGACCGCTGAGGCCCCCTGCGATCTCCTGTACGGAGCCTCGACAGTTCGCGGGAAGGGGGCGCTGCCTTCTGCAATCTCCGGCTCTGCCATAGAGATGTATTGAGGGGGCGTGTCGGCCGCCGCTTCGTGCGGGGGTTGACACCCGCTATCTGGCCGGAGAGCCTAGCCCCCGTACAGAGAGATCGCAGGGGGCCCCAGCGGTCGGACCCCCTACGATCTCAAACTTATCCCCTATCCTTAGGATAGGGGATAAGTTTTTCACCACTGGACTACCCCTTTAAACAGATTTGTAAATTACTTCTATAAAAACAATCATAATACTTTCAGTAGTTATCAGCTGCTGAAGTTGAGTTGTTCTTTTCTGTCTGACAACAGTGCTCTCTGTTTGTCTCAGGAACTGAGTTAACCAATCGATGACGGCAGATGGGTTGCTCAGCAGTGTGGAAATTTTTCATCAAGCAAGAGGATGTTAACCTGGCCCCATGCAAGATATGTCGGCAGAAGGTGAAGCGTGGCAAGGGTCCCAATGTTGGCACCACGGCCCTGCATCAACATATGCAGTGTCACCATAAAGCGGCCTGGGAGAACCGTGGCTCCGAAGCGGTGGCCCAGCCTGTTGCATCACCCAGTGGCACGCCGCTCCCTGTTTCAGCCAGTCAAGGCTCCACCACCTCAGCCTAAGGGAGTCGTTTCACACCCATCTTCTGTCGCTCCAGATGCTCCTGCTCCTCCTACTTCGAGTCAGTCATTCCGCCAGCAATCCATTGGCGAAGCCATGTCCAAGAGACAACAGTATGCGCCCACTCATCCAACGGCGCAGAAGCTGAATGTGCTCCTGTCCAATTTGCTGGTGTTGCAGTCCCTCCCCTTTCAAGCCGTCATTTCTTTGCAAAAAGGCAGTACCAGCCCTGCACAATTTTGTGGAACAGAAGGTCTCAGTGCCCCTCCAGCATACCATGTGTACAGGGCACGGCGCTGTGTCCCGCTGTTCTTCAGCCATATAGTGGCTGGGTCATTCAGCCACTGTATGGTCTCCTCATGCTGCTGCCACCTCCACACTGTGTCATTCAGCCACTATATGGTCTCCTCATGCTTCCGCCACCTCCAGGCTGTGTCATTCAGACACTATATGGTCTCCTCATGCTGCTGCCACCTCCAGGCTGTGTCATTCTGCCGTCATATGATCTCCTCATACTGATGCCCCCTCCAGGCTCTGTTATTGTGCCACTCTGCGACAGTGATTCTAATAGCGACACTTGTAATCTGCATGTCATGCTGAATAACAGTATTATCACACTAACACAGCTCACTCCTTATGAGTGTTATGTCAAGGCAAAGTGTTCTCCACCCCTATGGAGGCTCTCTGTATCCCAGAAATAGCCATTTTTAAAAGCAATTCGGAAAATTTGGCAAATCGGCTGAATCAAATTTTTTTAAATATTCGCTCATGTCTAGTTATTATAGGTCAAATCACTTTGTCCTCATAGAAATATGTATCCAAGAAAATTACTTTGAGTAAGAAAATGTATGATAACTGCTTAGTGTGATCTGATACCAACCTACATATAAGTGCACTGAGTTCTCCTGGGTGACCTCCGGCACTAGTAGCCTGATGAGATAACCAGCTGCAGTGATCAACTACCTGATCCTCAGCCAGAGGATTCATGGGAAATGTAAGATGCATCACTGTGCATTTGTAAACTAAAATGGAGCCTTTCCCATGCATGTTACTAAAAGAGGTGAGCACAAGGCATATAAAAAAAACTTCCACATTATTCTCTAATTATAGCTTATGCTGCACTATATAAGCAAAAAAAACAAAAATTCCCAGAATGTGTCTTTAAATTTAAAATGTGGATTGCGTAACCTGACTGATATCCCCTAAGGGAAGATCCCTACTGTACCTAGCACAACATTTTGGACCTAATGTACATGTGCACTATGTATGATGATGAGTATGATGCAAGCACATCAGTATAAACATCTATATGCTGCAAATTAGAAAAAACACTCGCTAGTAAAAGATTCAATAAATTGAACTGTATTTTATGCTGCACAGAAAAAGGTTTATTGAACATATTAGTTGGCTGATAAAAATCTCAATGACATTTATTTCTGCGATCAGTGCTGCCGTATTAATCCTCTGCTATGGTCAGACTGCCAAGAAGATGTTGCTTCACTCATTCCAAACTAGTAAAAAAAAATAAAAAAAATGGCCCCAGATCAAGGATTCAAGTCCCTTTTACGGTGTGTTTTAATTCAGGCAAAAAATCCATGTGCAGAACTGGTATGGAATTACGCAACGCACAGCAAACCAGCATTTTTGCATCATATTTTATACCTCCCTATGATGGCCATCAAATGCAAAAAAAAAAAAAACACAAAAAGCTGGGAGTTGCAATTTTGCAACAGCTGGAGGCATCCAGGTTGGGAAACACTGCTATACCTTACTGTTAAAGGGGTATTCCAGGCAAAACCTTTTTTTTTATATATATATATCAACTGGCTCCGGAAAGTTAAACAGATTTGTAAATTACTTCTATTAAAAAATCTTAATCCTTCCAATAGTTATTAGCTTCTGAAGTTTTCTGTCTAACTGCTCAATGATGATGTCACGTCCCGGGAGCTGTGCATGATGGGAGAATATCCCCATAGGAACTGCACAGCTCCCGGGACGTGAGTCATCAGAGAGCAGTTAGACAGAAAACAACAACTCAACTTCAGAAGCTAATAACTATTGGAAGGATTAAGATTTTTTAATAGAAGTAATTTACAAATCTGTTTAACTTTCCGGAGCCAGTTGATATATATAAAAAAAAAGTTTTGGCCTGGAATACCCCTTTAACCTGTTAAGGACGCAGGGCGTACCTGTACGCCCTGAGTCTGCTCCCGATCTATAACGCGGGGCCATAGCGGGTCGGGCCCGGCCTCTAACAACGGCCAGGACCCGTGGATAATAGCGCGCAGCATTGATCGCGCTGCCGCGCGTTATTAACCCTGTAGATGCGGCGTTCAAAGTTGAACGACGCGTCTAAAATGAAAGTGAAACCATGCCGGTTAGCTCAGGGAGCTGTTCGGGATAGCCGTGGTGAAATCGCGACATCCCGAACAGCTTACAGGACAGCTGGAGGGTCCCTACCTGCCTCCCCACTGTCCGATTGCCGAATGACTGCTCAGTGCCTGAGATCCAGGCCTGAGCAGCCAAGCGGCAGAATCATCGATCACTGGTTTCTTATGAGAAACCAGTGATCAATGTAAAAGATCAGTGTGTGCAGTGTTATAGGTCCCTATGGGATAACAATGATCAGTGTGTGCAGTGTTATAGGTCCCTATGGGAGCTGTAACACTGCAAAAAAAAGTGAAAAAAAAATGAATAAAGATCATTTAACCCCTCCCCTATTAAAAGTTTGAATCACCCCCCCCTTTTCAAAAAAAAAAAAAAAAACAACAATGTAAATAAAAATAAACATATGTGGTATCGCCGCGTGCGGAAATGTCCGAATTATAAAAATATATAATTAATTAAACCGCACGGTCAATGGCGTGCGGGCAAAAAAATACCAAAATCCAAAATATTTTTGGTCACTTTTTATATCATGAAAAAATGAATAAAAAAAAAAAAAGTCCTATCAATGCAAAAATGGTACCGCTAAAAACTTCAGATCACGGTGCAAAAAAATGAGCCCTCATACCGCCCCATACGCGGAAAAATAAAAAATTATAGGGGTCAGAAGATGACAATTTTAAACGTATACATTTTCCTGCATGTAGTTTTGATTTTTTCCAGAAGTACGACAAAATCAAACCTATATAAGTAGGATATCATTTTAACCCTATGAACCTACAGAATAAAAAGAATGTGTCTTTTTTACCGAAAAATGTACTGTGCAGAAACGCAAGCCCCCAAGAGTTACAAAATGGCGTTTTTTTTTTTCAATTTTGTCTCACAATGATTTTTTTTCCCTTTCTCTGTAGATTTTTGGGCAAAATGACTGATGTCATTACAAAGTAGAATTGGTGGCGCAAAAAATAAGCCATCATATGGATTTTTAGGTTAAAGATTGAAAGGGTTATGATTTTTTAAAGTTAAGGAGAAAAAAACGAAAATGCAAAAACGGAAAAACCCCGGGTCCTTAAGGGGTTAAGGTATTTTTAACGCATCTGGTCCTAGCTATGTGTAATATTTCCTGTCAAACAAAGGAGATTTCCCATGTGATAGAGAGACGGATGAGAAAGCGGTGACATTTACTCAGAAGACGCTTCGCCCGACCCGTGGCAAAGCTATATACGGCTGGCGATCCCGGCAGCTGATCCTCGCCTCTAGATAGGGTCACAGATTGCCCGCACTCCTCGCGGACCCATGTAGCAGATCTGGCATCTAACCCATGTTCCTAAGCCTCTGTGCCTTCCAAACGAAACAACTCGGCAAATGTCTCCGCAATTACCATTCTAGAAGCATCGGGCGTGCGGGTAACAAACAGCTCCCGAAATGCCAAACATCCTTCATGTGATGGAAGGGACTTAACAACAGGTGACATAAGGAAATGATGCCCAAGCACTTTCTTATCTAGAAAAAAAATCTAAATGGACAGGCTTTATACACCGCAACAGCCCTGGGAAACTAATGAACTGGTCTCCCTAATTACCTTTCTGGAGAGCCAACGGCATTGATCCGTCTCCTTTCACTAGCGTTTTGGCTCCATCTATCCATAACAATCAGCCTGTCAGGTGTAATTTCTAGTCTCCAGCAGCTTGTTGGGAATTGCTGCATGAGGACGTGGTTGGGGGGGAATCTGTGAAGCTGCGAGTCGGAAAGGTGGGATTTTCATTTACCTGCAAAGCACAAATGATCAATCGTTCTCGTTTAGGAGGTGAGATCACCCTGGAATTTATATAATGGTTATCTTTGAGCACTACAGCAGCTACTAGGTATGCACAGTATGCGAGTGTGTGTATCTAGACTTGCTGGTTACTTTCAGGGCTCAAGTCCTGCAGGAACGTGTGGGAACGGCGTTCCTGCACTTATTTCATAGCAGGAACACTGTTCCCATTACCAGGAGTCCTGCAGGATCAGCCCTTAATGAGGTACTTTATATCAACTGGTGCCAAATAGTTAAACAGATTTGTAAATTAATTCTATTTAAATCTTAATCCTAGAATTACCAGTACTTATCAGCTGCTGTATGTTCCACAGGAAGTTGTGTACTTCTTTCCAATCTAACCACAGTGCTCTCTGCTGACACCTCTGTCCATGTCAGGAACTGTCCAGAGCAGGAGAGGTTTTCTATGGGGATTTGCTTCTACTCTGGACAGTTCCTGACATGGACAGAGGTGGCAGCAGAGAGCACTGTGGTCAGACTGGAAAGAATTACACAACTTCCTGTGGAGCATACAGCAGCTGATACGTACTGTAAGGATTAAGATTTTTATATAGAAGTAATGTACAAATCTGTTAAACTTTCTGGCACCATTGATTTGAAAAGATTTGTTTACCACCAGAGTACCCCTTTAAGGGGAAATCCCAGGTGAGTTCCTATACTTCTTTTCCTGGGACTAGACCTCTGGTTACTCTATCAGCTACACCTGTTTAAGAGCTTATTAACAAATTTGGCTCATCAGCCAATCACATGGGAGCATAAGAGATGTAGACGTGGTCAAGAGAGACAACTTGTTGAAGTTCAAACCGAGCTTCAGAACGGGTAAAAAAGGGGATTTAAGTGACTTTGAATGTGGCATGGTTTTTGATGTTAGAAAGGCTGTTCTGAGCATTTCAGAAACAGATGATCTACTTGGATTATCAAGCACAACCATCTCTAGGGTTTACAGAGAATGGCTTGAAAAAGATCAAATATCCAGTGAGCGGAAGTTGTGTGAAAGAAAACAGCTTGTTGAGGTCAAAGAAGAATGGGCAGATTGGTTAGAGATAATAGAGAGTCAACAGCAACTCAAATAACCACACCTTACAACCAAGGAATGCAGAATACTACGTTGGAGTGAACAACACTTCCAACCTTGAAGCAGATGGGTTACAGCAGCAGAAGACTGCACCTGGTACCACTCCTGTCAACTATGAACAGGAAACTGAGGCTACAATTCACACTGACTCACACTGACCAAAACTGGAAAATGGAAGACTGGAAGAACGTTGCCTGATCTGATGAGTCTCGATTCCAGCTGCAACATTCACATGAGTATTTTTGCTGACCATGTCCATCCCATGGACCCATCTTCTGATGATACTTCCAGAAGAATAATTCACCATGTCACATGACATCATTTCATACAGGACAATGAGGTCACTGGACTCCAATGGCCTCCACAGTCACCAGATCTCATCCAATAGATCACCGCTGGGATGTGGTAAAACAGGAGATTCTCATCATATATATAAAATGCAATACACTGATCTCTCACACTGATCAATGCTATGCCATAGCATAGCATTGATCAGTGTTATCGCCGCTTGATTGCTCCTGCCTGGATCTTAGGCACGGAGCAGTCATTCAGTGATCGGATGCTGAAGAGGCAGGTAAAGGACCCTCCTTGTGCGTCCTAGCTGATCGGGACACCGCGGTTTCTAGCGGTGGTCCCGATCAGCCCGACTGCGCTGCCGGGAGTGCATTTTTGCAACTTTAGGGTTAATCAGTGATGCCCGCTAATAGCCACAGGTTCCAGCCGTAGCCCAACCCGCTATGATGTGGGGACACGGCGTGACCCCACGTTATAGAAAGGGAGTGGGCGCAGGGCGTGTGCTACCAGGTTCTTTTATGCCTTAGTCCTGCTGTACTCCACTCCCCTGCGATGTACACAGTTTTAATTTCAGTTTCAAATACCCCACCAGGAGCCGTGAATGGCCGGCATCAAGTGACCATTCAGGGCTCCCGGTGGGGTTTTTAAAGTCAGTCACTGAGGATTGTGAAGTACACTTGCAGCCGGGGAAGCATTGCGCTGTGTTCCCCAGCTGCAATGATGCGCTGCGAGGACCATTTATAGAAGCGCTGCAGAGGGGCATAATCTATAGCTATGCAGCGGGGGGGGGCAGGCATATAGCACTATATGTTATCACCACTGCATAAAACTAGTCTAAAGCACTGCACATGGTAGTTCACTTTCAGATATGATCTATGTCAAAAGTCGCACAACAGTCGCAGGAGAAGTGACTTTTGATGCAACTTTTTTAGATAGAAAAAATGGTCTAAAAAGCTTGATGTACTCCCCTCTAAATGAGTATAGCTACCTCTACAGAGGATATACTTATTAAAGTGGGAATAAAGGTCATCATCTCTCTTCCACAAGATCAGTGCTCCCGAGAAGGTGGGTTTGATAACTGCAGACTCTCACTATTCACCAAGTCTGTCTGGTACGGTAGGAGGGAAAGAAGGGAAAGAGGAGCTTTATTTTAAATGTTTTGACCCCTGTTTTGAAAATGATGTCTTAAAAGAGAATGAAAAACTCAGCAATAAAAGGTATAATAAAGTACACTGAAGCCTTCTTGCTGGTCGACTTAAATCTGGGCCTGGAACAGGAAGTAAAATATCACAAATAAAAACTGATGAGAAGCCTTTTCAAGAGACATCCCAAAGAGACATTAAATATGTAAGATAGGGCCTGGTGGATTCTAGAATTATCACAGAATAACAGCCCGTATGCATATGTCTGATTATACAAGCTTTAGATTGTTTACAGGAAACCCAGTGTGGTTTTGTGGGCTAGATTAACAGAGTTGGTTTAACCAGACACCCATGAATAGAGATGAGCGAATTTTTGAAAAATTCGATTCGGCCACCTACCACCTTTTCCAGACCCTGCCTCTCAGTGCCATCCCCATATCCCCCCCCCCCTCCTGTGTAAGTGCATATGTTTCTTTTTATCACTTATGGTTCATTGTTACC
Source organism: Hyla sarda (assembly GCF_029499605.1). NCBI lineage: Eukaryota > Metazoa > Chordata > Amphibia > Anura > Hylidae > Hyla > Hyla sarda. Next base: position 27,260,829 of record NC_079199.1, on the reverse strand, counting down.
ACTCCAACCTGTTTCTTTGGATTCTTGTGATAATTCCACAGGTTATATATGACGACGACCATAGGGCCTCACAATTGAAAAGATTGAAGTGATTTTTTTAAATTAAAATTGAAGATTTTGATTAGATTCACAAGTTTAATATCCCAGGTGCCCAAAGCGTTTACTTTGAAGTAATACCGTATGACCACAAAACCCAATATATCAAGGAATCACATGGCGGCATAATGACAGAGCCAAGTGGTGGCAGCAGCCCAACAAGACCATAGGGGCCTCACAATTGAAAAGATTAACCCCTTAAGGACGCAGCCCATTTGGGCCTTAAGGACGCAGAAAATTTTATTTTTACGTTTTCATTTTTTCCTCCTCGCCTTCAAAAAATCATAACTCTTTTATATTTTCATCCACAGACTAGTATGAGGGCTTGTTTTTTGCGTGAACAGTTGTCCGTTGTAATGCCATCACTCACTTTACCATAAAATGTATGGCGCAACCCAAAAAATACTATTTGTGTGGGGAAATTAAAAAGAAAACCGCAATTTTGCTAATTTTGGAAGGTTTCGTTTTCACGCCATACAATTTATGGTAAAAGTGACATGTGTTCTTTATTCTTTGGGTCAATACGATTAAAATGATACCTGTGATAACATACTTTTCTATTACTGTTGCGCTTAAAAAAAAAATCGCAAACTTTTTAACCAAATTAGTACATTTAAGATTCCCCTATTTTGAAGACCTATAACTCATTTTTTTGCGCTGTGATCTGTACTTTTTATTGATACCATATTGCTTGTATAAAACTTTTAATACATTTTTTATAAAAAAAAAATTTGGAATAAAATGTTATAAAAAGCAGCTATTTTGTATTTTTTTTTTACGTTCACGCCGTTCACCGTACGGTATCATTAACATTTTATTTTAATAGTTCAGATATTTACACACGCGGCAATACTAAATATGTATATAAAATATTTTTTTAACACTTTTTGGGGGTGAAATAGGGAAAATGGGGCAATTTACGTTTTTATTGGGGGAGGGGGTTTTTCACTTTTTTTTTACTTTATTTTTTTACTTTTATTTTTACACTTTAATAGTCCCCATAGGGGACTATTTAAAGCAATCACTCGATTGCTAATCCTGTTCAGTGCTATGTATAGGACACAGCACTGATCAGGGTTATCGGTCATCTTCTGCTCTGGTCTGCGGGAAGGCAGATCAGAGCAGAAGACTCCCGGAAGACAGCAGAGGCAGGTGAGGGGACCTCTGGCTGCCATGCAGGAGGATCGGATCCCCACGGCAGCGCTGCGGGCGATCCGATCATCCAATTAAGTGACCACGATGCTGCAGATGCCGTGATCGGTATTGATGATGGCATCTGAGGGGTTAATGGCGGACATCCGCGGGATCACGGATGTCCGCCATTACCGGCGGGTCCCTGGCTGTGATCAACAGCCGGGACCTGCCGTGCATGATCCGGGCATCGCTCCGATGCCCGCGGTTATGCTTAGGACGTAAATGTACGTCCTGGCGCATCAAGTACCGCATCACCAGGACGTACATTTACGTCCTTCGTCGTTAAGGGGTTAAAGATATTTTGTAAAATTTATATTGAAGATTTTATATAGATTAACATTTTAAAAGTTTAATTTAATGTGCTTACAGCTTAAGGAGACCATATGATGGCACAATGACACAGCCTGGAGGTGGCAGCAGCATGAGGAGTCCATAATGTGGCAGAATGAAACAGCCTGGAATTGGCGGCAGCAAGAGGAGACCATATAGTGGCAGAATGACCCAGCCTGGAGGTGGCAACAGCCTGACGAGACCATAGGGCCTCAGAATTGAAAAGATTAAAGATATATATATTTTTTTAAATTGAAGATTTCAAATAGATGAACCAAAAAAAGTTTAATTTAATGTGCCAGCAGCATGAGAAGACCCCATGGCAGCACAATGACACAGCCTGGAGGTGGCAGCAGCATGAGGAGACCATAATGTGGCAGAATAACCCAGCCTGGAGGTGGCAACAGCCTGACAAGACCATAGGGCCTCACAATTGAAAATATTAAAGATTTTTTTTTTTACATTTAAACTGAAGATTTAAAGTAGATTAAGATAAAAAGTTTCATTTAAGGTGCCAGGAGACCACATGGCCACGGTGTGTCTGGGTCCTCTGTCTCGTCTTCATCATAACCCTGTAGCTTCACAGCCTGCTCCTGCTCCTCCTCTCCTGTCAGATAACTATAAAACCACCCATTTCACAAAACCTTGCCTGTGCTCCACTGTCCCCCTCCTCCTCCAGTTCAGCCCCCGCAGGGCTCATGTGGCCATGAGATGTAGGCGCCACATCTCCAGTGCCCTGACCATCCATCGTTTCCAACACGTGTTGTAGGAAATTAAGCAGTGGAATGACGTAGTTCATCCCGTAATCCTGGTGACTGACTAATAAAGTGGCTTCCTCAAAGGGCCTGAGCAAACTGCAGGTGTCACGTATGAGCTGCTTGGATCATCAAGAAATTGGTGATGGCTTTTCTCTGTTCGTATAGTTGGTCCAGCATATGGAGGGTGGAATTCCAACATGTGGAAAGGTCGCAAATGAGACTATGTTTGGGGATGCCATTCTGACACTGCAGCTCAACGAGGGTGTGCTTTGCGGTGTACAAGTGGCTGCAGTGCTTGCAAAGTTTCCTTCCCATTTTTAGGATGTATTGCAGATGGGGGGGGGGACACTTCAGGAACCGCTTGACAACCAGATTGAATACGTGTTCCATGCAAGGCGCATGGCTCAGGCTTCCTTGATGCAGTGCAGACAAGATGTTCTTCCCGTTGTCGGTCACCATGGTTCCCTTTTCCAGTTTTCATGGAGTAAGCCATGAAGAACAACGTGACACCGCCATGCCCCGCACACATGGTATGCTGGAGGGGCACTGAAACTGGTCTGTGCAGTGGAGGCTGAGGACATGGTGGAGGATGAGAGGCAGAGTCGCACACTGTCGCTGGACCAACGGCCTGAGAGCAGGGAGGTGGAAGCGGCGTGACCTGTCCAAGTTGCTGTTGTGGCTGTGCAGGAATCACATTCACCCAGTGGGCAGTAAAGGACGTGTATTGTCCCTGACCGTAGTTACAGCTCCATGTGCACTTTGGTACACTTTGTTAGAGTGGGGTGGTGGGTTTTAATACCAGTACCCAGTGACGAAGGTGGGTAAAATAAGGATAACTTGGCATCAGATGTGTGGCATCAGGCGGATGGCAGGATCAGAATTGTTGCTGAGGCAGGTAGGCAGAAGAAAACGGTCTCTTTTGTCCCATAGACTTGCATTGAGGGGGCGTGGCCGTGACATCACGAGCGGGACACGACCGTGACGTCACGAGCCTCCGGTGCCGAACCCAACGCTCTAAATAAACGCTGGGCACAGCACAGAGATCGTCGGGGTCCCCAGCGGCGGGACCCCCGTGATCAGACATATTATCTCCTATCCTTTGGATAGGGGATGTCTAGGGGTGGAGTACCCCTTTAAGCACAACTACACAACACACAAGCTTTAGTATCTAGCAGTGAAGTTGGCAATGGTGGACAAGTTGCATGACTTTCTCTATAGGGTTTTTTGATGTTCAAACTAACAACAACCTGCTGATCTACAGTATGTGAGCACCACAGCCAAGCTTGATAATATAGAGCACCATTGGCTTTTTGTTCAATTTCAGCCTAATAACAAACCCCTTGGCCATAACAAGAGTGCTGACACTTTGCCCCACCTGTCTAGGCAGTTTATGGGGGGGGGAATAAGTCCTTGCTCCTGTGGTAAAAGCTATGTGTTACAGAGACCAAGCAAAGACTGTACTTTTTGGGGTTGCGCCAACAGTTTAATAAGAAAAAACTCGTCCACCACTGTTCAACCAGCTGACTAAAGTAAACACTATTCTTTACATCAACTGACCTGACGCCAGGTGGAAAGGGACCAACAGATATATCCTTCTGTGGGAGAAGTTTGAAGGTTCATTAAAAGGTGCCAGAGGCCTGAGAGGAGACTTGAAGCTATGGACTCCTGTTTTGAGAGGGAAGGCATCAAAATGGAGAGGTTTGCAGACAGCAATTTTAGCTACCTACCCAATTTTAGGGGAAGTCGTCAGGACTACATGATGACCATACAGAAGTGCACACATTTCTTGTTATCCTTCTAATAAAGACAGAAAAACATCTTTGGAAGGAGCTGAAACCTGCAGTTGGAAACAGCTGGAGCTGGATCTTATGAGGAGTGGGCCAAGATACCTGCACTCTGGAGAAGACATCTTCACACCTGAGACAGCTGGAGCAGGATCTTATGAGGAGAGGGCCAAGATACCTGCAGTCTGGAGAAGACACATTCACACCTGAGACAGCTGGAGCAGGATCTTATGAGGAGTGGGTCAAGATACCTGCACTCTGGAGAAGACACCTTCACACCTGAGACAGCTGGAGCAGGATCTTATGAGGAGTGGATCAAGATGCCTGCTGTCTGGAGAAGACAGCTTCACTCCAGAGACATCTGGAGCAGTATCTTATGAGGAGTGGGCCAAGATACCTGCAGTCTGGAGAAGACACCTTCACTCCTGAGACAGCTGGAGCCGGATCTTATGAGGAGTGGGTCAAGATACCTGCTGTCTGGAGAAGACACCTTCATTCCTGAGACAGCTGGAGCAGGATCTTATGAGGAGAGGGCCAAGATACCTGCAGTCTGGAGAAGACACCTTCACACTTGAGACAGCTGGAGCAGTATCTTATAAGGAATGTTCTAAGATATCTGGAGACAAGTGCAGAAGTCTCATTGAGAGTAAGGCTAAGTTTCCACTTGTTATTTTTTTCCTGCGTTTTTAAAAATGTAGTGTGTGTGTGTGTGTGTGTGTGTGTTTTTCACTTTTTTTCCTTTTATTTTAATATTTTTTAGGTAGTACTACTACTCTCAGCATGGAACCCACTCCTGACACCTGATGCGATCATCCATAATATAGCAGAGATGCGGAGCGGCTCTATACAGTGCTCCCATCTTTGCACTATAATCTGGGCTGGCCAGTGATGTGAATAGATATTTTCCGCCCTGAGTGGGGATTGGCCAGATGGTGGCAGAATGAAGGATGATCGCAGCGGGTGTCAGGAGTGACACCCGCTGTGATCTGTTCTTAAGTGCTGGTACTACTGCTCCCAACATGGAGCACACTCTGCTCCATGTTGGGAGCTGTAGTACCTGCATTAACCTCCCTGGCGGTATGATTCTGTCTGGAAATTTGTACCAAAAGCGGTAAAAAATTTTGTATTGAATTTCACATCTCCCCCCGCCCATTTCACATCTCCCCCTCCCTTGTCACATTCCCCCCCCCTTATCACATTCTCCTCCCCCTTGTCACATCCCGCCCCCTTGTCACACTCTCCCCCCTCCTTTTCACATTCTTCCCCCCTTGTCACATTCTCCTCCTTGTCACATTCCCCCCTTGTTACATCCCCCCTTGTCACATCCCCCCTTGTCACATTCCCCCCCTTGTTACATTCTCCCCCTCCATGTTACATTCCCCTCACCCCCTGTCACATCCCCCCTTGTCACATTCTTCCCCCCTTCATGTCACATTCCCCTCCCCCTGTCACATTCTTCCCTCTTGTCACATTCCCCCCTCTGTCACATTCCCCCCTCTGTCACATTCCCCCCTCTGTCACATTCCCCCCTCTGTCACATTCCCCCCTCTGTCACATTCCCCCCTCTGTCACATTCCCCCCTTTGTCACATTCCCCCCTCTGTCACATTCCCCCCTTTGTCACATTCTTCCTCCCCCTTCTCACCTTGTCCTGCAGCATACACAGGGTTTGCCAGGCAGATTTCAAACCTAGTGTATTTGCTGCAGAACAAGCCCTTTCCCCTTCAGCCAATCACTAGCTTGACATCACTGCGGCCTGTGATTGGCTGAAAAGGGAAAGGTCCTAGAAGATGAATAGTGAAGATAGCAGGGACAAGAGCGCACGGAGGGGAACGGCACCTGCAGGGACCGGGATTAGGTAACCAAAAATTTTTTTTTCATTTTACTCCTTTTTCCTTTTATACTTAGCTCAGTGTTTTTCTAACAGGGTGCCTCCAGCTGTTGTGAAACTACTACTCCCAGCATGCCCGGACAGCCTTTGGTAGGGAAACACTGACTTTTAGTATTTTTCTTTACCTGCTCTGGCCGGCCCCCGCCACAGGAGCCGACCCGAGCAGATAATCGCATGTTTTCCCAGGTGCCGTATCGCTATATCACACTGCTTTTGCGATATATCGTGCAGGCCGGCAACTCTGCAATTCTACCCAGAGCGTGACTCGGGGTTACCGATCCTGGCAGGGAAAATTAACCCCGAGTCACGCTCGGGATAACCGCTCAGGAGGTTAATAGACAGATCACAGCGAGTGTCACTCCTGACACCCACTGTGATCCTCCTGTATAATGTATAGATGCGGCCGGCCGCTCTTCTATGGTCCCCTGCACTGACATATATATACACCTATTCATATTTCCCGCGGGAAATATGAATAGGTGTATATATACGTCAGTGCAGGGGATCATAGAAGAGTGGCTGGCCGCATCTATACATTATACAGGAGGATTGCAACAGGTGTCAGAAGTGACAGGGGCGATCTGTCATTCCCATGCTGGGAGTAGTAGTACTACCTAAAAAATGTGGAAAAAAAGGGAAGAAAACACACACACACTACATTTTTATTATTGTCGGCTCCATTTTTTGTGCCCTGCCTACCCACATAAATTGATCCCTATTTAAAAATGTAAATGTTTAAATTCAAAGAAAAATTTTGTTAAATACAATTTCCATCACTACTGTATCTTTTTTTATATTTTTTTTAAGGGTACCCTACAAAATGTTATTAAAAAAGGTATCTCCATCACTTTTTTGTATCGCTAAATCCAAAAATCGCTAAGTCCAAAAAAGATTAAAAACTGCCTGCAAAAGCGCCAAAGTTAAAACCCACATGTTGTTTTCTTTGCGTTTTTTTTTACTCCCGTAGACCTCTATGGGAGAAAAATGCCATGATTTCAGGGGAAAAAACGCCATAAGTTCAATATGCTGCGACTTTGCAAAATCGCCAAGGAGCTGAAAAACGCCAAAAGGATTTAAAAAACGTCAAACTGAAAAACGTAAAGTAGAAAATTTTTTTTTTGATTTGTCATTGATTTACAGCTAACATCTGCCCACAGCATTTTTGGCCAAAAAAACGCCATGCGGCAGAATTGGTATTTTTCTTGGCGTTTTTACAAAAAAATAAAAAATCAAGTGGAAACTTAGCCTTACAGAAATTGTTAAATTTCAGTGACTGCCTCAAAAGGTTGTGCAACAAAAATATTAGTTCAGGGACCATCATTTTTGTCCAGGACAATTTTCTTTATTTAGTTTTTCAAAATTATTCTGTTAAACCTCAATTCAAAAGCCATGTCTGATTTTCATCCATTAATTTTCAATATATTTCTATTTACTATTACTACTATTTACTACTTTTGTCAGTTTCCAGTTATTTCAGGGAACACTATGGGTTTTTATGTCGAAACGGTACCAACAATGTGCTCTACGTTTGTAGGTGTCTTGTTTAAAAAAAAAAAACACTGGTCATGTTAGAAACTGATTTTACTAGCCATGTATGGATTATTTCTGAGCAGAATTCCGTTTTGAAATTCCGGTGCAGCAGAGTCCCATTGCTGGAAATGAGATTCTGCTGCACAGTGCACACTATGGAGTTTTTGAGGCGGACTTTTCGCCTGGGAAAATCCACTCCACTGAATTTGTTAAATGTTCTGGTGGATTTCCACTCAGCAGACATTGCTGTCAATGGGGACCGAGTGTTCCTAGCGCCAACTGATTCATTTGCTTCGGACAGAAGTTTTAAATCTGGAGTTTCTCAAGTGTAAACCCGGCCTAAGAGTTTCTGCAAGTCCTGTGTGTTGTTGATCACAAGAAATAGCCCATTTGAGCTACTTTGTATTAATTTCTTATCCATTGAACCCAATGAGGACAATGTCACTGACAATCCCCTTCCCCACTAAACCCAATAACACTCACCAAAGAACAAAGGATTATCAATGTGTCTGCCACAATATAGAAAGTTTTTAGACTGTCAGTCTGCATCAATACTGATCAAGAAAAATACTTTTTTTTTGATGAAATCATTTTACTTAGTTTAACAAAGTGAAAAGGAAGCAATTAATTTGTATGCAGCCCACAGCGAATAAGCAAGAAAGAACATTGCAGTAAATGTTTTCCAAATAAGATGCAGTATATCGCCAAAGTAATGTGAGAGAACATATGTAAGAAAGCATTTCCCTGGGTACATAAACACCATAACCACAGGCAATGCATAAACGGATGATGGCGGCAGAAAGACTGATGTGTGTGTAGAAAGAGAGAAGTGATTAAGATAGAGAAGGGAGAAAAGAAGGAGAAAGAGAAAAGAAGGTGGTTGGGAAGGTATAAGACAAGGGAACGTCCAATAGGTCAGTGAGAAGGTCAAGGTGAGCAAGAAGGTGCACCAGGTCTGAAAACCAGATTGCCACTCAGGAACTATCTGGTCAAAAAAGCCAGGACATCCCCCTCTTTAACCTACAGCAGGCATTAGAACTTTTCCTGAGGTGCATGTATGGCTCTGAGTATGCAACATGGAAGGGAAGAAGTTGCAGAAGCAAAGACGTATTGACTAAGCATGGAGCTATTGACTAAGCATGGACCTATTGACTAAGCATGGACCTATTGACTAAGCATGAACCTATTGACTAAGCATGGACCTATTGACTAAGCATGGACCTATTGACTAAGCATGGACGTATTGACTAAGCATGGATCTATTGACTAAGCATGGACGTATTGACTAAGCATGGACCTATTGACTAAGCATGGACCTATTGACTAAGCATGGACCTATTGACTAAGCATGGACCTATTGACTAAGCATGGACCTATTGACTAAGCATGCAGTTTTTAAGAACCAATGAATCAGGTGCACTCTAAATCACCCAGCATGACTGCTCATCTCTGCATAACTAGCAGATAGTTATTATTATTTATTGATTGCTTATTTTTTTTCACAACATTCTTAGCTCTTAGGCTACTCCCTTAAAATCTTGGATAACCCCGTTAAGGTGTGGCATACTCAAATAGCAGGCTTTTGAGATGTAAGGCTAGTACTTCCCTCCAAGAGGGGAATTTGTTTTTTCTGTTTCCAGGGCACAGCATGGTGACAGCAGCTTTTTTACTCACTGGAGTTCTGCCATAGGCACAGGCCCATGGGTGCCTACTGGCAAATACAGTCCTGGTTGCATCCAACATTATTTTGTCTGGTATATTCCTGAAAACCATACTGAGCACCCTATGGACCTTATTGGTACCACCAGTATTGGGCAGGCAGTTGATATGACATGGCATTCATTTTCATTATTCTGCTCCTATGACAAGGCAAAGCATTGGAAAGCCTGACCAGAAATGGGAATGAAGCCTAGCTAATTTTTGTACAGGGAGCAAAGAAGTGAAGAACAATATAAACTCAATGCAGAGTGACTGTGCGGAGTATGAGCGTTAGTGCACTCACTATGGGAATAACAGTCTAATTGCATAAATTTCAACCACAAATTGGGTTGTCGGACACACTACCCCCAAAATAGCACTTTACATTATGAATAACCCTATTTTCCAGAATTTTCTCTATAATTTATATGTATTCTTAGTTTAAAATCTGCATTGTGTTTTCTGATGACTCCTATTGGTTATTCTATGACATGGCAAAAATAAGTGATTTCAATGCACTAAACTTCTCGGATGGAAAGCACTTCACGATGGGGGGTCTCTGATCAGTCAAGCACTTTGCTCTCTACCCTAGAGGTAGTCTATTAAAAGCTCAATGTAGGGTCAGTTGAGTGTAGAGTGGAGCATGTAGTAAATAGTCTAGAAGCTGAATGATGTCTCAACCCAGTAAAAATTGATCAAAATTGATGATACCCCAGTGTACTACAATCATTTTAATTATCCTCTACCAAAGGTGCTAGTTGTCTAAAAGACCACAACTATCTAGTCCAGTGGTTCTCAACTTTTTTCGCGACTGTACCCCCAAAGGGTGAAAGCATGTCCACGCTACCCCTCGCGCATAAATTTGCGTGGAACTTATGTGCGAGGGGTACCCGCAGACAAAATAAGTAATAAAATTACTTATTTTCATAATGGTGTGTGCTTACCTTGATTCCCCCCGCCCCTAGTGCCATTATTCCCCCCCTCCCTTAGATCCCATTTAGCCATTATCCCTCCCCCCTCCATCTTAATGCCCTTGTGCCATTATTCCCCCCTCCCTCTAATCCCCTTTTGCCACTATCAGATAATGGAAAAGTGGAATCAGAGGGAGGGGGGAATAAAGGCACAAGGGGATAAAGATGAAGGGGGAGCAATGGTACAAGGGGATTAAAATGTAGGGGTTTAATCATCACCCCTCCCCCTCCATTTTAATGCCATTGTGCCATTATTCCCCCCTCCCTCTGATCCCCTTTTTCCATTATCAGATAATGGAAAAATGGGATCAGAGGGAGGGGGGGGGGGGGGATAATGGCACAAGGGTATTAAAATGGAGGGGGGGGGGGGATCATGGCAAAAGAGGATCAGAGGGAGGGGGGAATAATGGCACAGGGGGATTAAGATGGGGGGATCATTAACCCCCTCCTCCATCTTAATCCACCTGTGCCATTATTCCCCCTCCCTCTGATCCCATTTTGCCATTACCCCCCCCCCCCTCCATCTTAATGCCCTTGTGCCATTATTTCTTTCTTACCTCCCCCCCCCCCCCCGCCAGGATAATATATACATACATAAAATATACGTCCCATTCCCGGAGTCCCGTTCAGCGGGCCGCACTGATGGGTGACGTACGGCACCTCCGCGCAATGTCAGGGGACGTCACACGTCTGCTGGCAACCATGCAGGTCACGTAAAGTAGCCACGGCCTGAGCTGCGCTACTTTACCTGCTCTGCGCTGACAAATACTGGCCAATGCATGGGTACATGTACCACTGGTTGAGAACCCCTGATCTAGTCAACATGGATAACTCTGCCTCATTGCATTTCAGGACCAGTAGGTGCTTCAGGCCAGGCCTGGTCATTAAAAGTTGCTATAGTGGATAGAACTGTCTGCCTTCCCCCTGCAGTTGGGAATTGTAGAGCATCTGTAGAACTACAAGTTACCCCTGCACTGTTTACTTTATTCTACACTATTTTACACACTTTCAGAGTCCATTGAAGCCCTATAGAAACAGAATTGTGATAGCCCCTCCAGCCCATGACTGTGACAAGGCTTTAGTACCGCAACTTCCAGCTTGCCCACAGATATCCCATTTAATTGTAAAAGTGGCATTACTACCAGGAACATTCTTGACAAGATTAGTAGACTTTGGTTTATCTAATGTAGGACCTTAGAAGGTAAGGTATGACACAGGGATTTTCCTTTCGACTTTTCTCTATTATGCACCGCCCCCTTAGGCCTTGCACAGGGTATAACATAGAAAACACGTTTTACCTGCAGTATTTCTTCATATCAACTTGTATAGCGTTGAACATCTTAAAGATCACAAGGCACCTCTGCATACACTGTTCATTATAATACAACTCCTAGCAATGTTCCGGCATCTGAGTAGCGGTGAAAAAAACCCACTGCATTTCTGATTCCTATTCATGATGCGCTTTACCCGTTGCCACATACCAGGGACATTTTGTGCTGCTCACAGACAGACATACTGCAGGTAATAGGCATTATCGTCACTTGGCAAAACACGTCTAAAATGATTGAAGTGAATGAGGTTTGTGCTGAAATCACCTCATTACCGAAAGAGGAGCATTAATATCTTTATAGTTGATTTCACAGCACGGCCTGAATGACTGTTGTGGTGATGTGAGGTCTAACATTATACTGAAAAAATCAATGATGAAGACTACTGAAATGTGACTACTAGAAATTTCATTTATCTCTTGATTTCCTGAGAGCTGTTTTCTATGCTTTGCTGAGAAAAAAAAATAAAAAACTCTAAAGCAACAAAACACTTTTAGAAAGGGGTCTGTTAAATGCCATTTTCATTGCAAATTATTTCTTCTTTAAAGTATGGATGGGCACTGAAACAAACAGCGGGCACCCTGCCCATGTCTTCTACCAGACCATATGCTACTTGGATTGTTGCCCATCTTTATCAGTTCCTTCTCTGGTGCCGTTGGTATCAAATAGTTATAATGAAGAATTATTAAAGCGAAGCTTCGACTGTGATTAAATGTGGAAATTAATCCAGAACGAAGCAGATCTGCCACCTTTGGATTATGTTTCCACTCCTTAAAATTTTATCTCTTTACATTCATTTTTTGTCAATGAATGTAACAATATGCAGGCTGCCCTGAAGCCTAGTGAGAGGCCTATTTATATAGAATGCAACCGAGAAATGCTGCTGTGGTCAGTGACACATTTGAAAGGCCAGTTGGGTCTTGGAAGATAAACCAATTCATAGAGAGGGAGATTTATCAAAACCTGTGCAAAGGAAAAGTTGCTGAGTTGCCCATAGCAACCAATCAGATTGCTTCTTTCATTTTGCAGAGGCCTTGTTAAAAATGAAAGTGGCGAGCTGATTGGTTGCTATGGGCAACTGGGCAGCTTTTCCTTTGCACAGGTTTTGATAAATCTCCCCCAGAGAGAGTAACAAAGTGCAAGTATAAATGGGTACTCCTGTGGAAATAAAAAATGTTTTCGAACCAACTGGTGGCAGAAAGTTAAACAGATTTGTAAATTACTTCTATATAATCTTAATCCTTCCAGTAGTTATCAGCTGCTGTATGATCTAAAATATGAAGTTGTGTAGTACTTTTCAGTCTGACCACAGTGCTCTCTGCTGACACTTTTGTCTATGTCAGGAACTGTCCTGAGCAGGAGAGGTTCACTATGGGGATTTGCTTATACTCTGGGCAGTTCCTGAACAGTTGCGCATGAACGTCCCTGTGCGTCGTCGTCAAGGCAACGTCACTTGTCCGGGGCAGGCCCGAAGCGTGGAGAAGAGGCCCCCCCGGTGAAAATGGACAGCCCGCAATGACTAACCATCCCCACCGGACAGTCCCTGCAGCATAGATGGCCCAGACCAGCTCACCCTAACTTCCTGCCGAGGGGAGGTGAGTACGAAACAAAAGGGGAGGGGTGGATGATAACGAAGGCCGCAGTGGTCTTCAACCTGCGGACCTCCAGAGGTTTCAATACTGCAACATCCAGCATGCCCGGACAGCCAATGGCTGTCCGGGTATGCTGGGAGTTGTAGCTTTGCAACATCTGGAGGTCCGCAGGTTGAAGACTACTGATGAAGGAATTGACAGGCGGTGATGATGAAGGGGGGGGGGGGGATGATGACGAAGGCCGCAATGGTCTTCAACCTGCGGTCCTCCAGAGGTTTCAAAACTACGACTCCCAGCATGCCTGGACAGCCGATGGCTGTCCGGGCATGCTGGGAGTTGTAGTTTTGCAACATCTGGAGGTCCGCAGGTTGAAGACCACTGATGAAGGGATTGACAGGCGGTGATGATGAAGGGGGGGATGATGACGGGGGTCTGGATGATGACGGGGGGGGGGGGGGGGTTGATGTATTTCCCACCCTAGGCTTATAGTCGAGTCAATAATTTTTATTTATTTTTTTCCTGTTTTTTTGGGGTGAAATTAGGGGCCTCGGCTTATCTTCGGGTCGGCTTATACTTGAGTATATACGGTAGCTTGAAAACCTATGTAAATGAGAGGCTAATAATCTACACTATGGTGAAAGCTTAAAATTAGCTACCTAAAACATATAGTAAATTCTATGAATACAATAAAGAGCAACAATTATTCACAAAGTTCTGCTTGATACATCTTGCCTATAATCTTCTTTTATATCGAGCCCTTTAGAGATCCTGAACATGACCAATAGTGTTGAGCGGCATAGGCCATATTCGAATTCGCGAATATTCACGAATATATGGAGAATATTCGTCATATATGCGCTAAATTCGCATAGTCGTAATATTCGCGTTTATTTTCGCATATGTAAAAATTAGCATACGCGAAAATTAGCATGTATAAACATTACCATAGCAAAAATTCGCATATGCGAAAGTTAACATATGTAAATTTTCGTATATGCGAAAATTCACACGCCAGTCTCACACAGTAGTATTAGAGCCTTCATTACTCCACACAAGCTGGAACCAGAGAGGGATGATCACTGTGATGTGTACTGTGAAAAAAAAAAAAAAAAAAAAAAAAAAGAATATTCGTAATTACGAATATATAGTGCTATATTCGCGAATATTCGCGAATTCGCGAATATGCAGTATTCGCGAATAAATTTCGCATTGCGAATATTCGCGAGCAACACTAATGACCAACAGGACAAGGCTTCAGCCAATTATCGAGTGCATGAAAATGTCCAATTTCTATAAAGAAAGTGCAAATACTAAAATATCTTCCCCTACAGCCAATCTGACAACTCTTCTGCTCCTCCTGCCTGAATTGGCCGTCACAATTATTTTTCGAGCCGCAGTTCATCAATCGTCATTATTTAAACCTTTTTACAGGCTGAAGATATTGCCCAGTGAACCATGTTTTATTAGATAATTATTTCACATCCCATCATTGAAATTGGAATACAATGCTAAACCTAAAGCTGGTAATTGTCTTGTGTGCCCTATGCAAGGAATAAAAATGATGCCCTTTGCAATAGTTTGATGGGGCAAGTAATGGATAACCTTTTCCCATATCCATGAATATACTTTGCCTAACTTCTCCCCATTCATTTGCAGTATCCTGAAAAGCTAGTGACCAATAGTACTTCTGCAGTGATAAAATGTGAAAAGGCTGCAATGCTAAGACAGTCCCCTATGAATTAGAGAGTCAAGGTACACCTTAAAGAGGATCTTTGGCCAGAAATGAGCTTAGGATACCCTTGAGAAAGTCATGCTGACGAAACGTGCGTCTGGGCGTCTGGTGGCAGCACTTCCAAGATGGGTGAGTTGACACTTGGACATGTTTATTGCGTTTGCATGTAGAAGTTAGAATTGAGCATAGCAGAGATCACAATAGAGAGTAGTGAGGACTATAGTAGCCCCTAAGTCTATTGGTGCATCTTATTATTTTGTATAGAAGGTACCCTGGTAATATAATAGTGATAGTGTCATCTTAACCCATTTCTATACCTTATATAATGGATCTGTTAAAGGGGTACTCCGCTGCCCTGCTTTGGAAGCTCCGCTCCCCAGCGTCCGGAAGTTTATTGTTCAGAACGCTGCGTGCGGGCTTCCGTGTTCAGGGCCACCCCTTGTGACATCACGCCCGCCCCCTCGTGATGTCACGCCCGCCCGCCCTCCCTCTCAACGAAAGTCTATGGGAAGGGGGCGCGACGGCCGTCGCGCCCCCTTCCCATAGACTTTCGTTGAGGGGGCGGGCGTGACATCATGAGGGGGCAGGCATGACGTCACGAGGGGCGTCCCTAAACACGGAAGCCCGCACGCAGCATTTGGAACAATAAACTTCCGGATGCTGGGGAGCGGAGCTTCCGAAGCAGGGCAGCGGAGTACCCCTTCAACCTGATACTGCGAGTCTTTCCTGGACTGTTGTTTTTATGGTTATTTTTTTGTTTGTTTCCTACTTACCTTTTTTTGTGTAAAGCCGGTGACCTGTAGCATTGTTGTGCAGGGATAAAATGTACTAATACAGTCCCCTATCAATTAGAAAGTGAAGGTATATAGTATCTTAAAGAGGATATATGGCCAGAATTGAGCTTAGGGTACCATGATCACAGACCTGTTTACAGTTTCTTGATACGCCCTCACGATCTCGAGATATGAGGGTTTATAGTTTGTCCAGCATTTCATGGAATCAGTCAGATGGGTCTGAACTTAATTTTATTAAAGAAAGGTGATGGGCAGAATTATACAGTCAGGGGATGTGAATATTTTACACTGAGGGGGGTTTCTTCCTAATACACACCCCCTGAATATAATCCCACCCATCACTTGATATTCACTCCCATCGTTAAAATTAAGTTCACGCCCATCTGACTGTATCCCTGAATTGTCAGACAAACAATAAACTCTCAAATCTCGGATTTAGAAGGATTGAACAAGAAACAGTTAATAGGTGTGTGATAAGGGCACCCTGAACTATTTCATGATAAATTTGAGATGTTTGTCAAAGGTCCCCTTTAATGCCCTATAACAGGTGGGATTATAAGCCAATTATTGCCCTATGTAAAAGACCCACCGATTAGCTAAGGAATAAGACATAAGCATAGCATTGATCAGTGTTATCAGTGTTCTGGTTCTCCAGCCTGTCAAAGCAGCCTAGAGAAACATAGAGAAGATCGGATGTCATGAAGGCCAGTAGGGACCCTCTTGTTGTCATGTGATCTGATCGGGACCCCGTGAACACCCCTTGGTGGTTCTGATCAGCCACCTCCAAACCCACTAACAACATTATTTTACCAGATTTAGGACCCACAATCAACTTTAATTGGGAGATCAAAAGGGTTTATAGCCTTGCAACTGTGCCCCTGGCTATTGATACAGGTCAAGGGCCGCCTGCTATGGAGCAGGATTATGGCAGAATCCCGCTCCAAAGGACATACCCATATGACCTGGGAAGGGAAGGCGTTAAGGAGAATCTGTCAGCTGTATTTACTGCTAAGAGCTACATACATTATTGGATAGTTTTTAGGGTATAAATGCTAACTGTTCCTTTGCTGGAGCTGATGGTGACTGCAGGTTCTTACTGTTCATATAATGACTTTTGGCCTAAAAAAAGGGAAATTACTTAAGCCAAGCCTAGAGTGTGGCCAGTGTTTCGCCTGGTGTCTGAGCCCATTGGGTCATCCTCCAGTGGGTCAGTCCAATGCTGTTCCTATGACATTACATAGTCATTGTCCCATACCATCCAATGCCATCCATTGGATACAAAAAAATCTATCCCAGAAATGATTTGAGCACTATAACTACTTTACCAATAAAGCCTTAAAGGGGTATTCCGGCTTTATACTCTTATCCCCTATTCAAAGGATAAGGGATAAGATCCATGATTGCAGGGGTCCCACTAGGACCCGCGCGATCTCAGTGCTGCCTCCGAGACGGGACGTCATGACCACAACCCCTCCCATATACATGAATGGAGGAGGCATGGCATGACATCAAGAGGGGGCGTCACGTCTCGGAGGCAGCGCCCTGTACAAAATGCTGGGGGCTGCACCGAGATTGCAGGGGTCCCAGCGGCGGGACCCCTGCAATCATACATCTTATCCCCTATCCTTTGGATAGGGGATAAGATGTATAAAGCCAAAATACCCCTTCAAAAATACACAGCCGATGTCACAACACATGGTTATAAATGGTTACTTCCCTTGGATTTTGAAATCTCCTCTTAACATAACTAAAGCCAAAAATGATACCGATCTTTTCTCAAGCTGCTAAATCTTCCTCTCCCTCTAAGCCAGTGTTTCCAACCTCAAATAGCTGTGACTATAGAAAGATTTGTAGCCTTATACATAAATATATTTCCCTGTAGCACCAGGATTTCATTTTATCAAAGATAAAAAGTGTAGAATATAAATCTGTATAAAAACATATACCAACACTGGGCAGCAAACTATCACCGGATTTGTTTCCAAAACTCACTGATGGCCGTCCAAGCACCACCCCGCAGCACGATTGTAAGTGTGTTTGTGTGTATGTGTGGGGGGAGGGGGGGGGGATTTGGTGATCAGGAGACAAGGATCAGGAGACATGCTGTCAATAGCAAGAATATCACCAGTATGTCTTCTGCATTTCTGCACGGTGATGCTTCCTTCTATACTTTTCAAGGAGTCAAAAAGGTACAACAACCAGTCTGTGGTAGGAACCACAAATTACTCACTTGCAGTTGCCAGGGGTGAAGAGTGGGGTGTACAGAGGCCCAGTGGGTGTTACTGAGATGATTAGGGTAGTAGCGTTTAGGGGTCACAGTAAAGTTCCTGAGTGGCTCCAGGGACCTGAGTGGCTCCACTAGCTCTTCTAGTGTCCCCTACAGAATTACAGGGTGTTTGCATTATGTTACATATGGAGGTAATGATTTCCCTTGGGGTACAGTTTGACATTTTGGGGTGTCCTGATGGTCAGGTGCAAGAATGAGGCCAGACACAGTGGGAAATTAAAAAAGACTCACTGTTTCATTACTTATTACTTGAAAAAAACACAGTTTAGTTCACAAAGAACTTTTTCTGAAGGCTTAATGGCCAATAAGGGTACATTCACACGGGTGGATTCACAGTGAATTTTACGCTGCGGATCCACCACTGAAGGACAGCTACATGCTGCCTGTAGATGTGTCTGCTTGGAGCGGCAACACGCCGCTACGAGCCGACACACTGAAGCATTGTGCGAGTCGCCGCTCCAGGAGCTAGGCCGAGAGGGAACGCGATGTGCGAGTACACAGCGCATGCACGCTGCGACTCACACTTCTAAAGGCAGCATGTAACGGTCCTTCAGCAGCAGATCCACAGCGTAAAATACCCTAAACCTCCAGAACACAGAAATAAGACTCATAAGGCACTACAATGACAAGCTTAGTGAACTGTTCATTGTATGAGCAGTGCTCCATCCTCAGTGTAGGCAAAACAAAAAACCATTGGAAACAGAAGTATAGATCGGAGACAATCATCACGGGAGCTCTGAGTATGGAGAAACAGAGAATGTGGAGACCCAAACAGCATAAACACATGTATTGCAAATTGTAACAGTGTTTTTTTTAAACAATAGTCTAAGAAACTGATATTCTAGAAACATGTTCACATTACGAAAACCATGATCTGCGATCCAACAGTAATCAAATAAGGTGGCCACCATCCAGAGATGCAATGCCCTCTATCTCTTAGCCTCAGAAACAGAAGGCCATCTTTATTTAGTGTTCATAGATTGTCCTAAGACAAAATAAAACAACATCTAGTTAGTCTGACTACTAAAAGGACAAAATAGGGAGGTTTTATAGGGTTGACATTGTTGCTAGGTGGCTGCCATATTTGTCCAAAAGATATCAGTACAGGCTTCAATAGACCTACGGCAGCAAAACGCATTGCATCCTGTTAAATAACATTTCTGTTCACCATTCCGGTTGTGTCATTTGATCCGGTCAGCGCCATTGTGATCCTGCCATTGGTCTATTGAAGCCTTTTCTGATCATCTGTTGTTCGGAGGCTGGAGGCTGCAGACGGGATGATTGTTGATTCAGCATTACGCACACATCAATGTTGTGTATGACGGTACACAACCAAACAGGGTAAGCAGCACTTGGTCTCTGATCATACTTACCCTTCCTCTGGTGTGTTACACTATGGAGCACTTTTCTTTGTTTCTCTAGATATTTGTCCAAAGACCGTTTCCAGGTCCTAGATTCCTGCAAAATGCTATTTGTTCTTTGCAGAGGTAGCCACCGATCAACAGCTGAAGAGTAGATTAGCCTTCATGAACTCGAGACATTTGTTTCAGATGCGCACCAATTGTGTCTAAGAAATGTTCTATTGGAGGACTGTCTGGTAGATTTCACGATGGTAAGGAGGGGAAGCCCTCTTACTCCGGTTTTGGTTGCAGCCACTCCTATTATAGAATGAGATTTGAAGATATTGGTTTAAAGGAGTGATTCAGGAATAGAAAAACAGAGCTACTTTCCTTTCAAAACAGCTCCACGTCTGTCTCCAGGTTGAGTGTGGTTTTAAAACTTTGCTCCATTCACTTCAATGGAACTGAGCTGCAGAACCACACCCAATCTGGGGACAGACGGGGAGCTGTTTTTGAAAAAAAAAGTAGCTGTGTTTTTCTTTTCCTGGATAACCCCTGTAAATCCCGTTTTCCCTCATAGTACCTAGAATCCAACCTCGAATGATGTTTGCTTAAACTTTTCAAAAAGGAGTTCTAGAGGCGATAGAAAAAAATTTAATCTTCCCTCTCTGAAGGTCTGACAGAGTTAAACACGTTTGGAAGGTATTGACCAAACAAAAAGAGGGTTCATTCAAATCTCTAATAATGTCCAATTCTAAAGGAGCCTCTTCGAATTGGGCTGTTTTAGTCCTGCCCTTAAGGGTCAGATAGAAAACTTGTAGTGTTTTAGGGAGCCAAGGTTCATGGATATGAAACAGGGTAAGCTCAGCAGTCCTTGATGCCATAGCCAGTGATAAAGTGAAGTGAGTAACTGTATCACATTTCTGGTCCACTTCAGACTGTATTTCAGAAATGGAACCATAGGGGAGAAAAATTGGGCAAACTGGCATGCTAGTTTGTGAAAATTTGAGGCAAATTCAGGTGTAGAGCTAGAGGCCTCAGGGTGACTGTTGGAGGAAAACACCACACTGAGAGCTGATGAAGCAAACGCACCTTCCTGAGGTGTTGCAGCATGTGCCCTTATAGGTATATATTGTATTTGTGAATGACCTGGGGCTTAGAATTAATAGCCCTAAAAACCCCTCTACCCACTTTATTATGTCTCCGACAAGATTGTTTACCCACTATGGCATGAAGATCTGGGTTCATCAGTGAAGAGTCCAGAGCAGAGTCTCTGACTGGATCAGGGATCCTGGTTTTCTTAATATTCTGCTATGAACTTTCATATTTCTAGAACATTCACTTCTCTTAAAAAAAAAAAAAAAAAATAGAAATCCCCATAACTTGTGTTTCTGCTGTTTGGATTTCGAAATCTCCCATACATGTGTTTATGCTGTTTGGATTTCGAAATCTCCCATACATGTGTTTATGCTGTTTGGATCTTGAAATCTCCAATACATGTGTTTGTGCTGTTTGGATCTTGAAATCTCCCATACATGTGTTTATGCTGTTTGGATCTTTAATGAAGAGATTATCTGTTTTTTCATACTCTGAGTTCATATGATACACCTATGTTTCCAATGGTTCTCTTGTTATGCCTTCACTGACGTTGGGATACTGCTCTTACAATACATAGTTCTCTAAGCTTGCCTTTGGTGAGTCCTATTTCTGTGTTCTGGGGTTTTGGCGGCTAGCTATAAAGTCCTCAGAAGAAGTCTTACAGAGAAGTCACATGATATCTGATGTCACATGATATCTGATGCCGCGCCTCTACTCATCAGGTTTTGATAGGTGAGTGCCTCCCTGAAGAACAAAGTGGTGGCTACAGCTAAGAGATGGCTTCATGACTAACTTTACACTGATTAAACTTCTTTCCTTTTAGTAGAGAGGCTGGACCAGATGCAGTTACAGAACAATATTACAAAAAAAGAGGGAAACAGGTGTAAAACAACACATATAAAAACACATATAAAACAAGGCACTTAGCAGAATACACCCAACCACAGGTCCTGCAGGAATACAGTGGGACACTGCAAAATGCAACATTTGAATATACCTACATAGTTTAAAGCATTACTGTTGCGGGCATGGTTGACTCATATATACATGTTTACACTGCTGCAAATAACAGGATTATATAGCTGTATATTATACAAAAGGGCTATTTGACCATGGTCAGACTCCACAGAATTGAAAAACAATCTCATTACTATGTTAGACATGCAACTCACCTTGTGCCGATTTATGCCATCCAATCTGAGAATGTCCATTTCTGGAAAAATCTGGACTGAAGTGATGGCCAATTTTCCACACTCATGGCTCCCCCAGTCAGTTTTACCCCTGAGATCTGCTTATTTGCTGTCCTCAATAAGGTGAAATGTTTACACCATATTAACATCTTTAAGTGTGAGACACTTTTTATGGGAGGTAAAGCTATTGCATTGCGATGAATGGGTGAGCAAAATAGAGGATGTCTCAATGGAAAAATTTGGTTAATACTGTAATTTCTTATAAAGTTGTGGTTTATACAGTAAGAATAAGGGACAGCCTCAGAAATTTCACAAAGTGTGTGGCAGGTGGTGTGACTCCTCATTGACACACTACATGGTGCTCTCTTTCCTCAATTCCTTGTCCTGACTTGAGGTTGTTGCCTAAATGGAGATTAGAGACCTATCTGACACTTTATGTTGTGTCCACGGAGTGCTCCTTTCCTTCCTATGATGATTGTGACCCTCCATTTAATTTCCTTGAGTCTCCTATCCTATTCTTTCCTCCTCCTACCTCCTTCTTGCCTCCCTATGCATATGCAGAGTAAATGATTCCGTAAGACACATGTGCCTTTTACTAGCTTAATTTTGCAAATTCTAATATGGTTTACACATTCTCTTTATTTCTAGTACGTTGCTGATTGTCTACATAATTGTTGTACGTTGTTCTCTGGCATCATTACCTTGGGTTTTCTTTATGTACCTGCATTTTTCTTCAATAAAACAAGTTAAAAAAATAATTACTGTCATTATAAAAAGGGTCAGAATATGATATGCAGCAATAATAGCAAATTTTAACTAATGATTTTGCTAAAGGGGGTGCAGCGGTTATTTTTGCAGCCAGTCCCTGGCACCTGAGTGGGTCTTTAGGTCTCTCTTTCACAAAGATAAATATAGAAGGTGATAATTGGTGATAATTAGTGTAGGAGGGGGGGGGTCGTCATATAGCTCTGTGACACCAACAAAACAATTGATGTCTGGTAGGAACAGGATATTATAAGCAGGTGTTAAATGTTTATACCCTAATAGATTATCGCATATGATACAATGTATATATATATATATATATATATATATATATATACACACACACACACACACACTTGTAAACTGTGACATCACATCACAGGCCCAGGTGTTCTGATGGAAACTAATGTGACTATGGCTTTCTGTTGCCTTATCTAATGAGGCGTAAATCTATTTAGCAGTAATACCAGCTCCCCCTCTTTACATCACTGTTCTTGTCCCCTGCTGACAGTTGGGGAGGGGTAAGGAGGGATGGGAGCTTCTGTATTCAGGGTCTGTGATGTGACGTCACAGCTTACATATGGGAAGGACACTGCTGATATATAAGATCAACAGGTCAATGGTCCCTATACTACTGAATATGCGAACTGGGCAGACACTATAAAGTGTAGTCAAATGGGCCAAGTCAGAACTAAACAAGCTATGACATCTGACATCTATGTCAGAATCAAAGGCAGAGGGATAACCAAAAACAAGCCAAGGGTCATAACCAAAGGGCAGCGATAGAAACAAGTCCGAAGACAAATACAGTACCACAACACAAGCCAGTCAGGTGGTCTTGTCTCTTCCAAGTCAGAATCCAAGGGTGAGGAGAAACATTCAGAAGTCAAAATTCAGGAGAGGAGATCCAAGAAGAACTCTGGATATAAGAAGAAACATGTGCTGTTTCATTGCACTTCCTGCTTCCAATAAGTCATAAGGACCGATACCTGGACAAATATAATAATGACAAAGTATTCATTGTATTAGTCCCATTCTAATACAATAAATCCTTTTTTTTTTTTTTTTTTATTATACTCTTCCGTTAATAGGTCCTTATGACTTGCTGGCAGTGGGAAATGCCATGAAGCAGCATCTGTTTCTTCTTATGTCCAGAGTTCAATTTTGATCTCCTCTTCACTATAGCATACCATTCCAGGCTCTGGGAGCGGTTGGACGTTGGCTTTCATTTTGCATATACCTTTGAAGCCAGAATTTAGGCAAACACATCAAAGAACTTTAGGAACACTAATGATGGTAGACAACTCCAATCACAGTTGACTGTGGACAGCCACCACCCGTTTAGGTCTGGCACTGTCAGAGCGTACAACACCAGCGACATACCTGATTGGCCCAGCGCCTGTGATGTCTGATAGAATAACCATAGCAATGGAGCAACGCCATAGACGCCACAGAGAAAAGAAGATTGGAGTGCGCCACTAGAATGCCACTGGGCAAGTTACGAAGAATGCATTGTATTTAATGTTGCAAAACTCTATTGAATATTAACACCAACTAACCAGCACCTACCTGACATTAGATGTCAGGTTTACTTGCGATGTCTGGCAGCATTCTGGTGCCTTTATCTTCACCTTTAAAGCCCTGAGACAGAAACAAAATTCATTAAACAAAATGCTAGAATTGATGTCCGCAGACCATAAATGTTAGGGAATAAATACGGTATACAACAATTACTGAAAAAATTTATGGCAGAATGACCTTTTTTGTACATGAATGTGAACAATTACAAATATTTCATGTATAGTTAGATGGTTACTAAAGATAGACCAAACAGAAAAAGACAAAGCAATACAGGACTATAGTAAAAAAAAAATATTTATCTAATACTACTTGATAACCAGGTACTGTATAAGAAATGTTAAAATTACTAAGAAAATGCAGCTTTTAGTCATCAGTGCTGACATCTCTATACAGAGGTCATGGAAGGGAGTGTAAGTGTCTATTCAGACGGCAGAATTTCCGCCAGCGGAATTTCACTTGCGGAATTCCCGCCAGCGAAATTTTGCTTGCGGAATTCCACCTCCTATGAAAGCCAAATACACTTCTACGGGATTCCACACTCCCGTCAACGGGAGTGCGGAATCCCATTGAAGTGAATTGGGCTTTCATTTAAGGCGGAATTTCACTGGCAGAAATTCCACCATGTGAATGTCTTTTGTTTCGGTCATGACACCTGCATACCTTAGAAAAAATGCTTTTTTTTTTTTCCCCAAGCTGCAGCTATTGCAATGTCCCACTTTGTGTGTTGTCAGTTATGTTGTGGTTGTTGGACAAGTCACCCCCATGTTTTTGTCTTTATGTTAATGTAACTTGTTGAGTTTTTAGCTTGTAATCTATCATTCTCATTGTCTATGCATGATTTATATACTTTGAATATTACTTTTGTCAAACTTATGGCAAGGTCAGAACAAGTGACTTTACTCATGCACCAGTTAGACACCTACACTGGGAGGGAAGGTCCTACAAGAAGTAAGGTCCTTGCCCACTCCAATCCCCCCAGTAACTGAGGGAGGATATCCTGTTGAGAGTGGGAGGAGTTAGTGTAGTATAGTGAGAATTAGAAGGTGGAAGTAGTTGGGCAGTATGTGGTGAAAGTGGAGAGAGAGACCTTGGGACAAAAGCCCTGTGGACAAAAGTGGAACATCAGTCCTAATCCAAAGAGTTTTACGCTTCTTATCAGAGAGTGCCAGTGTCAAGTTGATCAAAATGATTCTGACTGCCGATCAATATATATATATATATATATATATATATAAAATGTACAAAAAAGAAAGTTGCAACAGCACTCTAGGTCAAAAAATGGAGGCTCTTAGCGCACTTTTTGATCAAAATGTGTCACCCCGTCCACCACGCGGAGGTGGCCTCATATCGGATGGGACCCTAGCATGATAACTCACCTCTGCTGTGCATATAGCCTCTGACTGTGTGACATGTTGGATCAGCCATTGACTGAACCACCTCCAGTCTGAGAGGAGTGGGGTGCACGGCTAAAGAGGGTGCCACAAAGTAAAAACAAAAGGAAAAATAGCCAGCACAACAACCTAATACACAGGTGCCCGCTGCTGTGGCAAATACAAAATGTACAAAAAAGAAAGTTGCAACAGCACTCTAGGTCAAAAAATGGAGGCTCTTAGCGCACTTTTTGATCAAAATGTGTCCCCCCATATATATATATATATATATATATATATAAATACTTATATATTTATATGTCATTTCTAATGCTGAAAAAAAAGATATCTGTTACCTACTTTTTAAACTATGCACCATGTTCCTGAGCTTGCAATCTGCTTGTGACTAAATAACCTTGGAACAACGCTAGAAGGCCCAAGATGTAAGTCAAAACATTTGAGGAAGATGCAGATTGTATAAATAGGGCAAAGAACTGGAATTTTCCTGTAATAGAGTGAGAGGGCTGCATAAATGAACTTTGGCCAAGAAAGATATTAATGGACACTAGATATGCTAATATATACGGACACAATAATCGAATAACCAATCAAACTGTAACTTGCTAATTGTGATGTCATAACTAAACCTCCTTCTTTGTACAATGTAAAAACCAACTGTACTTCCTGGATTAAATCAGAACTCCTTGGGGGCAGCTCCTTAAGGAGTATGCTGAGAGAAAGGAGATATTATAACAACATCCTGTGTCTTGTGTAAATCCCTCGCACCGGCCCTCAGCCATATGCAGCAGCGGCCACTCACATTTTAATGCCTCACCTCGGTCGATTCTTGACACCAGGACCAAGTAAAGGAGGAACAACCATGGTGTCCTGTTGTTCATTCAACACTAAACTACCAAAACTTAATTTCTTTGTGGTCCTGTTTCAGCCCACACATGAAGCCCATGACCATGACCTGTTGTGACATGAGAAGGCCCGCAGATACCCGTTCCACCCGGGCTGTGATGCAAGTTTTGTCCAAGAAAGATATTAATGGACACTAGATATGCTAATATATACGGACACAATAATCGAATAACCAATCAAACTGTAACATGCTAATTGCGATGTCATAACTAAACCTCCTTCTTTGTACAATGTAAATACCAACTGTACTTCCTGGATTAAATCAGAACTCCTTGGGGGCAGCTCCTTAAGGAGTATGCTGAGAGAAAGGAGATATTATAACAACATCCTGTGGTCTGTGATACAAGTTTTGTCACACTATGGCAAGTGCCTAATAGGTCTCTATATTAACACCTTCTCTTGCCCCTCTTTTCACCTATAATTGGCAGCTCTAGAAGTCTGCTGTTTGAAGGCTAGAGCTGTCAATCAAAGCTGAAGGGAGAGGCTATGGAAGCTTTTAAAATAAAGACTTCTGAACATCTAATTCAAAGTGCTCATCTCCTGGGCATTTGCCATAGTGGCAGCCAGGACATCACTCAATGTTTTTATCAGTCATGCAAGCTGCCTTAGAATAGAGGACACTATTCCTGAATGGCCCTCAGCCCCCGTTATATATGAAGTATATTGTCTCCATACAAATGTCAAGTGAAGACCGGATTAGAATTTCTGATAAATGGGATATACGGAACCATATAATATTAGAGTAATCAACAAAGGGCGACATTTGAGGTCTTATTACCAACTGTTGAGGACAAATACGCGTCAACTAGAAATCTTCAACATGATTTAAACGAACCCGTCTCAAAGTAACTAGAGTCAGCACATCTATTATAGCTGAGTGTGGCATATAAAGGGAGACTAATGGATGTGATCGAGATTTTTATATGCATTAAGAAGTTTAGTAGGGAATTATTGAATATTTCTAAGCATCAAATTCTAAAGTAAAGCACTGAACTATGAAGATGCGAGATGGTGTCACTCCGAGGACAGCCATTAAAAGTGTAGAGAGTCAGTCAACCTTTTACTAATAACATTTTGTGCTATGTGCAGTATGTTGTTAGACTTTTCAGCTACATAAGGTCCTAGCAAGTTTGTTACTGGGAACGCTCACTCCGTTACTTCTTAAAAGGGCATCCTAACCTATTAATAGATGCTAATAGGAGCCATTACTAGGAGCATCATAGGACCTTTAATAGGAGCATCATAGGACCTTTAATAGGGGGCTCCAGTATGCCGTTTATCTGTGATATCAGTTTTTATTGATATGCAAATGAGGCTGTTTAGGGAACTGGGGCCAACTGCCATCTACACCTCTATTACATGTCCCCCACTTGCATCCGCCTACCATCTTTGATTGACAGCCGCTTGATGAAGTGGGTATTGGCTGGACTTATGTGTGCTCTTACTATGTTCCGGGACACCCTCTGGGCACTTTAAAAAAAAGGCAATTTTAAAAAGAAAGAAAAAAAAAAAAAGAAAGAAAGAAAAAGAAAAAGAAAAACATATCTTGCTCATGGAGAGAACTATGGAAACAAAAATGAATACCTGCATTCAAGATGACTAGCCCTATCCAGCCATTGACTTATTTACACCCCTGTATAGCTGATGATAGGTCCCTTTTAAGATTCAAGCCCCTATTTAAAGAGTACCTGTCACCAAATAAAACTTTTAATATAGTGCTCCTTGTGTAATTAGCAGACACTTTGCCATTCACTTGCTTTGACAATTATCAACATAAATGGGGGGGGGGGATTTATCATTTGTTTTACCCTGGTTTTATGGTGTACATCTGTCTCCCAGTTTGTCTCAGATGCTTTTTTGAGACTTTTCAGTGAGTTTGGTCTACTCCCGGCCTGGCAGGAGACCAAACTCAGGAAATGCTTCTCTGTTCGGAGCTTGATTGACAGCTGCATAGAACCTCACTGAAAGCTGCAAAGAGCCTCATTGAAAGATGAATGGACTTTGAGGTCTTCTATTCATCACAGCACTACAACAATGTGAGGGCGGAAGTGGTCCCCCAGCAGGTTTCAGTGATGTCATGCCTGCAGGGAAACATCCTCTTTCTCCTGCTGTGAGATTTCACAATGTGAGCAAGAATAAAGGTATGATACAGAGCTTTTCAAAGCTCTGAAATTTTTTTTAAGGGTGGGAAGGGTATTAGGAGTAGTTAGAGAACATAGCCTGAGGTAGTTTAAAAAAGTTTTTCTGGTGACAGATACTCTTTAAGGAAAGCTACCACTTAGTTGACTAATGAGGAAATGTGCAGATTTGCGGCCAACTATTGGTGATTGATTATTTGAGCAGGCAGTTCCTGAATGGTCAATGTGCCACAGGAACTAGAAAGCAGGGGTAAGCGGTGGGGATCGGGAGCCATCAGGGCTTTTCATTTTTTTCAGATTCATGTACTGTAGCATGCAATGTCAATCAGTTACTCCTAAGGTCAACCTGATACCATTGTATATTTAAAGGGGTACTCCGGTGGAAATCAACTGGTGCCAGAAAGTTAAACACATTTGTAAATTACTTCTATTAAAAAATCTTAATCCTTCCAGTACTTATTAGCTGCTGAATACTACAGAGGAAATTATTTTCTTTTTGGAACACAGAGCTCTCTGCTGACATCATGACCACAGTGCTCTCTGCTGACACCTATATCCATTTTAAGAATGCCCAGAGTAGGAGAAAATCCCCATAGCAAACATATACTGCTCTGGACAGTTCCTAAACTGGACAGAGATGTCAACAGAGAGCACTGTGGCCATGATGTCAGCAGAGAGCACTGTGTTAAAAAAAGAAAATAATTTCCTCAGTAGTATTCAGCAGCTAATAAGTACTGGAAGGATTAAGATTTTTTAATAGAAGTCATTTACAAATCTGGCACCAGTCGATTAAAAAAAAAAAATAGGTTTCCACCGGAGTACTCCTTTAAAGGGTCATCATGGACATAAAATTACCATTTTTTGAGATATAAGTGTGGCCTCATCTATAATATGTCGTTCAGTTCTGGACATCCTAAAAAGTGAAAAAACTAACATGGAACTTGAGTTTATTTAGTCATGATAAGACATCTAAGGGAAGACATAAGTTTGTATTAATATATCTTAAGGTTGGTGCAAAAATATAGTTAAAAAAAAAATGTGTGTACTCATAAGACAAGGGGCATCCCTCTGGAGTGTATAGAATGCTTTAATTGAAGAGGTTGTCTGGTAAAAAAAAAATTGTTTTCCTAAAAACATGGCTGAGCTGCCTTCTTAAGTAAAAAGGACCTATACTAACCCCCCTCGGCCCCCCCAATAACCCCCTCTCCCCTGTAGCCTCCGGTATCAATGCTCCCTGTCTCTGCCACAGTTCACTCCCTGGTACTGGGGCCCAATATATCAGAGTTTAACCCAGCCAACCATTGGCTGCAGTGGTATCCTGCTTCAGTGAGTGATTGGCTGGGCAGCACTATGATATATTGGGCCCCAGCATCGGGAAGTGGGTCACAGCAGAGACTGGAAGTAGCTATGCCAGTGGCCACAGGGGGATTGAGGGAGGTAACTATAATGTTTTTTTAGTTAAGCAGACAGCCTGGCCATGTTTTAAGAAAACATTTTTTGTTTGACAACCCCTTCAAGGTTGACCCAATCTCTTGAAGTAGGAAGGATTTTTTTTTAACATTTTACAGCAGACTGGCTCGTCCTCCAATAAGAGTGAAACAAAGTTCTAAAATTGCCCCCCCCACCCCTTATTTTATCCCTGTCCTTCCCTTAACTAAACTTGACAGACACATGCCTTTTTTTGTATCCATACCATGTGCCCTTCTTCATCTGACCTATAGCAAATTGCAGTTTTTATGTTCTTCTTTGAAGCGATATTCATAAAAGCAATTACAATGCTTCCACACTATACGACGAATAATTTGCACCAAATCACTATCATCTGGCGGTATTACATGAACATCTAATCTGCAAGGGAAATATTTACTTTAAACAATGTTAAACTGTGATATCATTAATGTAAAGGGTTTCATCTGATTCTAACTTTCTCTCTTTCTCTCTTCTCGTGAAAGGTGTAAAACAAAGGTGCCGAAGGAATACGCAACATGCCAGAGTTTTTTTCAGTTTTTTTTTTAAATCAGTCTATCATTGTGAGTAAAAATTTGTTTTAATTCTACAACGGGAACATCTCAATGTCTGCAGAACGCTATAATCTATGGATTCGGGTAGTAAAGCTGAGGTCGTAGTCAATCACGTCTATAATTACAGCTATCACTATGAATAGTGAACGCTCCTGTGATGTATAGCACGTCTTACGAGCTGTCAGGGAGACGGAAACAGTGCGCGCCATTATGTATGATCAGAATTATTGGTTGTTTGGGTTAAGACAGAATAACGGCTATAACCTGATTCCAGCCCAGATCTCCTTAGCTAATGTTTGATCGGCCCTGTCCGAACAGCGACGCAAGGAATTCCCTATATACAAATAATGGAATGAAGAAGCGGAAGGTGGGGATGATGAAGACTCGGTCGGGCGGACAGGCTCTGCAGTGCTCATTTTGTCCATGCTCCTCACGTTTCTTACCAGTTACACAGGGACTCGGAGATTTGTAATTGTGCTGCTGACTCCTGAAAGCTCCCGGCATCTGTGCACAAGGCAGTTTTGCGAGCGCAGGGAGGGAGGGAGGTGGGGGTGGGGGGAGTTTATGGCACTCAGAGCATCGGGGGATCGGGTAAACCAGCGGAGGACTGGGGGATTGATGCAGAGAAGATGCAAAGATTAGGAGTAGGAACACGTACGGTATAAGCCAGTATATGGTACAGTCATTTGCTCAGTGTTTGTTTGTAGAAATTCTCAGTAAGCGTGAGACTTTTAATGTCGCCGCAGTTGAACGGCAGAAACAAAACAAGTCTATGAGGCAAGAAGCCAAGAGGAGTGGATGATATCACTTATAATTCTGCAGGAAGGCCGGATCAGGATTTAGGAATCATCCACTACTCACATTGCATGTACAACAGTGGTCTCAAACTCTGACCCCCCCCCCAGATGGTGCAAAACGTCAACTCCCAGCATGCTGTGTGTTGAGGTTTTGCAACATCTGAAGGGACACAGTTTGAGACCACTGATGTACAAGTTGTAGTATGAAGTACACGTCTATAGACGAATCATGCCACCAAATCCTGGGCAAAAGGAATGGAGGATGTTCACCTAGCCCTTTAACTTGAGTGATATAGAAATCACAGCTATGATTCCAAACAAAGTTTAAAAAAAAAAAAAAACTAGCTGAACATTTTAGGCTTCATTAACTCTTTTACACCTTAAATGGGTACCCTGGTGGAAATAAAAAATAAAAAAAAAATCAGCTGGTGCCAGAAAGTTAAACAGATTTGTAAATTACTTTTATTTAAAAATCTTAATCCTTCCAGTACTTATCAGCTGCTGTATACTAAAGAGGAAGTTCTTTTATTTTTGAATTTCCTTTCTGTCTGGGCACAGTGCTCTCTGCTGACACCTCTGTCCATGTCAGGAACTGTCCAGAGCAGGAGCAAATCCCCAAAGCAAACCTCTCCTGCTCTGGACAGTTCCTGCTACGGACAAAGCTGTCAGCAGAGAACACTGGGGTCAGACAGATATAAATAAATAAATAACTTCCTCTGTAGCATACAGCAGCTGATAAGTATTGGAAGGATTAAGATTTTTAAATAGAACTTATTTACTAATCTGTTTAACTTTATGGAACCGGTTGATTAAAAAAAAAAATGTTTTCCACCGGAATACACCATCAAGGACGCAGCCCATTTTAATTTTTGCGTTTTCGTTTTTTCCTCCTCGCCTTTTAAGAGCCAAAAGGCTAGGTTCATACTGTGGAGTTAAGTGCAGCCAGCGCAAACTGAATCAGTAACCCCATAGATGGCAATGTATTCTAGGTGGCCACCGCCTGAAAGAATGACCAAGATCATTCTTTCGGCAGCAACATTTTCAGGCACTGTGCAGCGGCATTCCATTAACAGCAATGGAATTCTGCTGCACCAGAATTTACAAGTGTTATTTCACAGCAGAATTACACTGGAAAAATCCGTAGCCTTACTCAATTATTTTTCCATCCACTGAGGTGCAGGCAGAAGAAAAATTAGCTCAGTATGTGAAAAAAGGGGATAAGACATTCTTGAGATATACTGTATAAATGAAAAAAGGAAATTAAAACATGGAATAAAACAAAGGAAGGAAGGTATGTAGAAGAGAATAAAAGGCTAGCAGACTACCTTAAAGGGGTACTCCACCCCCTAGACACGCCTCCTCCCATAGACTTGCATTAAGGGGGCGGGCCGTTACATCATGGGGGCAGAGCCATGACATCACAATGCTCCTACCCCTGTATTGCACGTCATTACGCACAGAGCGAGTTTGCTCTGTGCAGTAATGACAGAGGGGTGCTGCAGCTGAGATCCCGGGGGTCCCCAGTGGTGTGACATCCCCGAGAGCAGACATCTTATAAGAAGTCTAGGGGCGGAGGTTGTCCTTGAGGCAGCAGCTGAGCCAGCAAGTTGGTAGAATGGTTTTAAGTCAGAATGGTGGCAGAAGTGGAAAGTCTGGAGCCAAATGTGCCCGGGGTAGACCGCCTGCTTCACGGCAGCCTACCTTCCCGGGAGGTAGTGCAACAGGGGTTCCGGGAGTCAGCGGCAGTAGCAGTCAATCAGTGCAGACTGTTGGTGGTAAGATCAGCTACTCGGCGGTGTGGCAGTTTTTCATCAAGCATCCGGAGGTTAACCTAGCCACATGCAAGATGTGTCGGCAGAAGGTGAAGCGTGGCCAGGGTCCCATTGTTGGCACCACGGCCCTGCGTCAACATATGCAACGTCACCATAAGGCGGCCTTGGAGAACTTTGGCTCCGATGTGGTGGTCCAGCCTGCTGCATCACCCAGTGGCACGCCGCTCAAGTTTCAGGCAGCCAATGCTCCACCACCTCAGCCAAAGGGAGCTGTGTGTCATACCCATCTTCTGTCGCTCCAGATGCTCCTGCTTCTCCTACTTAGAGTCGTTCATTCGAATCATGGCTTACTTCAGGAAGACTGGAAATGGGAACCATGGTGACCGACAACGGATAAAACATCTTGTCTGTGCTGCAACAAGGAAGCCTGAGACATGCGCCCTGCATGGCACACATTTTCAATTTGGTTGTCAAGCGGTTCCTGAAGGGAATGAAACTTTGCATGCACCTTAGCCACTCGTACATCGCAAAGCACACCCTCCTTGAGCTGCAGCGTCAGAACGGTATCCCCCAACATAGTCTGATTTGCGACATTTCCACTCGTTGGAATTCCACCCTCCATATGTTGGACCGACTATACGAACAGAAAAAAGCCATCACCAATTTCTTGATGATCCAAGCGGATATTGCATATGCGCGAATTCGCATATAGCACTATATATTCGTAATTACGAATATTCATTTTTTTTTTCACAGTACACATCACAGTGATCATCCCTCTCTGCTTCCAGCTTATGTGGTGTAAAGAAGGCTCTAATACTACTGTGTGAGACTGGTGTGCGCATTTTCGCATATGCAAAAATTTGCATATGCTAATTCTCGCATATGCTAATTTTCGCTTATGCTAATTTTGTATATGTTAATTTCCGCATATGTTAATTTTCGCATTCGTGAATTTTCGCTTATGCGAAAATAAAACGAGAATATTACGAATATGCGAATATTCGCGAATATATGACGAATATTCGTCCATATATTCGCGAATATTCGCGAATTCGAATATGGCCTATGCCGCTCAACACTATAGGGGAACTCCCCTGTTTAACTTCAATGTCAACCAGTGGCAGCTCATACGTGACACCTGTCGTTTTCTCAGGCCCTTTGAGGAACCCATGGGATGAACAATGGGATGAACAATGTCATTCCACTGCTTCATCTACTACAACATGTGTAGGAAACAATGGCTAGTCAGGGCACTGGCACTACATCTCACGGCCACATGAGTCCTGTGGGGGCTGAACTGGAGGAGGGGGAGGGGCACAGTGGAGCACAGTTTAGATTTTCGCGATATGGGTGGTTTTTCTAGTCATCTGACAGGAGAGGAGCAGGAGGAGCTAAAGGGTTTGTGGCAGTATGCAGTGGAGATGGAGGCAGGGAGTCCCTCCGAGTCACTTGCACAAATGGCACGATTCATGCTCACTTGTTTGCGTAGTGACAGCCGAATTGTCACCATTCGGCAGCGGGATGACTTCTGTCTCTCCTTATTGGACCCTTGTTACCGGCACAAAATGGGGGCCTTTTTTTACACCCACTGAGAGGGAGGACAAACTGACCTACTACAGAGAGATCCTACGTAGTCAGTTGGCCAATGCCTATCTGCGCCATTATCCTCTCGCAGGTCTGACTCGGGGGGGCCCTCTTAGCACTCCTTCCACTGACATGGCTGCTGGGGAGGGGTGGGGTAACAGGAGCAGTACCAGTTCCATCATCAGCAACCTGAGTCTACAGTTGCTGATTAGTAGCTTTCTTCACCCGCATAGTGAAGCAACTCATCAGCAGCAGGTAGACCTGGACCTGAACCAGCAGGTGGAGGCATACCATGACATGACCATGCCAACACACCTTGAAGATCCGCTGGACTTCTGGCCAGCCAAACTTGATTTGAGGCCGCAACTAGTAGAGTTTGCCCTGGAAAAGTTGTCCTGCCCAGCCAGTAGTGTGCCATCAGAGAGGGTGTTTAGTGCGGCGGGGGCCATAGTAACCCCAAGGAGAACTTGTCTGTCCACGAAAAATGAGGAGAGAGAGACTGACCATTGTGAAGATGAATCAGGCATGGATCAGCCAGGATTTCCACCCACCAATGCCTGATGCATCAGAGTAGATTGACCATGGTGCTACAGCAACACCTACATCACCAAGTATTGATGTGATGCAAAGACCTCTAAAAGGTGGAAGGGAACAACGTATGGTCCATTGTAACCGGTGGCGGTAAAAACTTCCCCTTTCGCATTATTCCCCTTTCCCTTCTTGACAAGTGTTACTCGCCCTAAAAAGGGCGGCCCCACAAAGGAACCTATCCCTATTTCCCTCTGCAAACACTGCCATTTCCCAGGGTTTTAGTTGGAAATAGAGAGTTTCCTGTGTGGGGCCACCCTTTTTAGGGTGAGCAACACTTGCCAAGAAGGGAATTAATAGGGCGAGAGTAGGGCCTTACAGGGGAAGTTTTCACCCCAACCTTCTACAATGGACAATACGTTGTTCCCTTTTTGAAAGGGCAGCCCCACACAGAAACCAATCCCTATTTCCACCTAAAACCCCTGGGAAATGGCAGTGTTTGTAGGTGGAAATAAGGAGAGGTTTCTGTGTGGGGCTGCCCTTTTTAGGGCGAGTAACACTTGCCAAGAAGGGAATTAATAATGCGAGAATAGGGCCTTACAGTGGAAGTTTTTACCCCCACAGATTACAATGGACCATACGTTGTTCCCTTCCACCTTTTAGAGGTCTTTGCATCACATCAATACTTGGTGGTGTAGGTGGCACATGGTGTTTTTTGCACACTTTCCCTTTTGTTTGATTAAAAAATTTTTTTGGGTCCATATATTTTATACTAAGTATATTATTAAAAGTTACGTTTTACGTAATGCATATCCTCAATACTAACTTGTGCACACTAACACTTGTACAAAAGAGACCGTTTTCTTCTGCCTACCTGCCTCAGCTACTATTCTGATTCTGCCACCCGCCTGATGCCACACATCTGATGCCAAGTTCTCCTTTTTCACCCACCTTCGTCACCGGGTACTGGTATTGCCACCCACTGCACAACTCTCTCACCAGGTCACTTTCAGGACTCCTGCTGCTGCCACCTCCAGGCTGTCTCATTCTGCCACCATATTTTCTCCTTGTGCTGATGCCAACTCCAGGCTCTCTCATTCTGCCACCATATGTTCTCCTCATGTTGATGCCACCTCCAGGCTGTCTCATTCTGCCACCATCATATGTTCTCCTCATGCTGATGCCACCCCCAGGCTATCTCATTCAGCCAATATATGGTCTCCTCATGATTCTGCCACCTCCCGGCTGTGTCATTCAGCCACTTTATGTTCCCTTCATTCTGCCGCCAACTTCAGACTGTGTCATTAAGCCACTATATGGTCTCGTCATGCTGCTGCCAACTCAAGGCTGTCTCATTCAGCCACTATATGGTCTCCTCATGCTTCCGCCACCTCCAGGCTGTGTCATTCAGCCACTATATGTTCTCCCCATGCTGCCACAAACTCCAGGCTTTGTCATTCAGCCACTATATTTTGCCGCCAACACCAGGATGTGTCATTCAGCCACTATGTGGTCTCCTCATGTTGCCGCCAACTCCAGGCTCTGTCTTTCAGCCACTATATGTACTCCTCATGCTGCCACCACCTCCCCGCTGTGTCATTAAGCCCCTATATGGTCTCCTCATGCTTCTGCCACCTCCAGGCTGTGTCATTTAGCCACTATATGGTCTCCTCATGCTGCCTCAAACTCCAGGCTGTGTCATTCAGCCACTATATGCTGCCGCCAACTCCAGGCTGTGTCATTCAGCCACTATAAGTTCTCCACATGTTGCAGCCACCTCCACGCTGTGTCATTCAGCCACTATATAATCTTCTCATGCTACTGCAACCTCCACGCTGTGTCATTCCGGCATTATATGGTCTCCTCATGCTGCCGCCAACTCTACCCTGTGTCCTTCAGCCACTATATGGTCTTCTCATGCTGCCGTCAACTCCAGGCTGGGTCATTCAGCCACTATATGGTCTCCTCATGCTGCCGCCACCTCCACGCTGTGTCATTCAGCCACTATAGGGTATCCTCATGCTGCCGCCACCTCCAAACTGTGTCATTCAGGCACTCTATGGTCTCCCCATGCTGCTGCCAACTCCAGGCTGTGTCATTCAGCCACTATATGCTCTCCTCATGCTTCCGCCACCTCCAGGCTGTGTCATTCAGCCTCTATATGTTCTCCTCATGCTGCTGCAAACTCCAGGCAGTGTAATTCAGCTACTATATGCTGCCACCCTCTCCAGACGTTGTCATTCAGCCACTATGTGGTCTCCTCATGCTGCCGCCAACTCCAGGCTGTGTCATTCAGCCACTATATGATCTCCTCAAGCTGCTGCCAACTCCAGGCTGTGTGATTCAGCCACTATATAGTCTCCTCATGCTGCCGCCACCTCCACACTGTCATTCAGGCACTCTATGGTCTCCTTATGCTGCTGCCAACTCCACGCTTGGTCATTCAGCCACAATATGGGTCTCCTCATACTGCCGCCACCTCCACACTGGGTCATTTAGCCACTATATGGTCTCCCCATGCTGCCACCAACTCCAGGCTGTGTCATTCAGCCACTATATGGTCTCCTCATGCTTCCGCCAACTCCAGGCTGTGTCATTCAGTCATTATATGTTCTCATCATGCTGCCGCCACCTCCACGATGTGTCATTTAGCCACTATATGGTTTTCTCATGCTTCTGCCACCTCCACGCTGTGTCATTCAGCCACTATATGGTCTCCTCATACAGATGCCACCTCCAGGCTATGTCATTGTGCCACTCTGCAACAGTGATTCTAAGAGCAATGCCTCTGATCTGCATGTCCTACTGAATTACAGTGTTATATCACTAACCCAGCACACACCCTATGCGTGTTACAGCAAGGCAAAGTGTCCTACACCCCTATTGATGCTCTCTGTAGGCCAGAAATAGATGTTTTTAATAGCAATTTGCCACAAATAAATTCAGACCTAAACAAATTCGACAAATCATCGCTCATCTCTACTTATCCCCTATCTTGTGGACAGGGGTTGTTTTTTTTTCCACGATACTTCTTCATTAAGCTTACACATTTTCTTGAATTTTTTTTTATAATTTTTAAAAGAAGTAATGCAACATAATTCATTGTAAGCTACCTACAGAATGCACACACACACACACACACACACACATATATGACTATAACGAGGTCAGGTCGCGTTTCTTAAACAGACTTTAGCTATGTATGTTCACTATTATCCATCCCACTATGAAGCTAAATTTTTATGTATATATTCACCACTGGATACAATTATATGTCTAAACAGGTTGGAAATTCTGTTTAGATAGTTTTTTTAGGCTTTTTATAGTATTTGGAGTTATATTTTTTAGATATAGAATTCTAAACTCCCTCCCAGTCATACATTTAAAGCATAACATGCTGGCTGCCTGTAAACACTGCTTGCTTTAGCTCAGCAGCTTACTGCATAATGTTGTACATTGGCCTCAATTATAAGACAGTGTGCGGTCCGCTCCAACACTCCTTCTGGTGGTGGCTGCAAGTAGCCAGCATGGTATCGTCTACATCGAAAATCTATAGCTCCTGACTGAATGTTTACTACATAATAATTATGTTTTAGTATTTGTGTAATATTACAGGCATTACAGGCAGTATCTACACTGTGCACACTGTGTATATGTATATCTATATATATAGATATAAAGACAGGTAGACATATATATATATATATATGTGGTGAGGGTGTGGTGAGGGGAGATGTTATTACCCTAGGGGCAGATGGCATTAACCCCTTGTATTTGTGAAGCCAGGGCGTGGTTAACCTCTGCACCACCCGATGGCCGCTGGATCCTGGGCTAGGCACGGTGGCAAATAATGACTCCGACGCAAAGTCACAGAACAATGGCAGTTTTACTTAGGCAGACAGATGGAATGGTCTTTGCAGCAAGGTTAGGCCAAGGAGGTGACCAGTGACTTTAGAGACTTGAGAGCTCACGGGGACTTGGACTTGGACAGAATGCTGCAGACCCATGCAGAATTTAGACAGACTTGACTGACTTGACTAGGACTGACTAGACTTCACCTCTTGTGTAGCTTACCAGGCTTTGACGTTCACCTGTGGGGCATTTGGCGATGGAAGCGTGAATGCGTGACTAGGCCTTGGGTCTCCTCAGGACACCAGACACTCTCTCAGGTCTCGACTTCACTGCACTCAGCAAAGAACTAACTAGCTAGCTACTTCCAGAGTTTATATGGGGGAAACTTTGGAGGGGTCCTATAGGTCACACACAAGTCATCTGGTAACTGACACCTTCCCTGGTTGCAAGACTTGGTAACAACATTTTAAGGTATATAATATTATAAAGGCATTCATTTGAGAGAGCATGGAAAATAAGTGGCACTCACCACAGACAGCTAGCGACAACTTCTTTATTTCTTGGGCGTGCAGTTAAAACATGCAGGTGCAGGGAGACAGGGACGCCGGTGAATCCGGTGTCCCTGTCTCCCTGCACCCGCATGTATTAACTGCACGCCCAAGAAATAAAGAAGTTGTCGCTAGCTGTCTGTGGTGAGTGCCGCTTATTTTCCATGCTCTCTCAAATGTTTGACTCATGACTCTGTCCTGGCTGAGCACCCCACAAGCAGCGACACACATACACACCTGTTCCACTAAGAGTGAACATCAGGCTGCACGGTTGGCTGTGCCGAACGCTGTTTCTCACTACAAGCATTATAAAGGCATTCTCATACATAACATGAGGCACTTGTTAACCATTTATGATACACAGATTAAGGGGGGACTCTCAGGGGACACTGAAACAGTGGCCACACAGGACAGCAATATATATATATATATTTATATATATATATATATATATCTTTTAAGTGGACCTATCAGCAGGAAAACAGGGAGGTGAATAAGCCCATGGCTAGATAGGGCTAGTCATCAGGATCCTGGAAATACATATTTATTTCAGTAGTCCTCTCCATTGGTGATATATAAGCCGTTTTAAAAATATGCAAATAAAGTTCAAGTGTCCAGGGAACCAAGTGTCCAGGGGACCAATTATCCAGCACATGTACTTTTTATCTAGTGGCTGTCAGTCAAATAGAGTAGTCAGATGAAAGTATGGGTGGACTTAGACCCTAGAACAACTGCACAGATATTTAGAATTTTTAAAATAATAAAAAGACAACAGGGTTGTCATATAGGGATAGAGAGGGTGGAGGATGAAGACCACGGAGTATGAAAATATTCAAAGCTTGGCTATCAGTGGTGTAAGTTTCCAAGAGTACCAGAGTTAATGTTTTAGAAAATTAGAATGTGTATGGGTTTCCCAACTGGTAATTTCTTGCATCCTACATATCTTTTGACTTATATGGATCCCTTCCAGATGTGACGGGTCAAGGGGTAGTTTGTAGCCAATGAAGAGAAATAAGCAGTTTCACTGTGGCTAGTAGGTGAGTTAAAGGAGTAGTGCAGTGAAATATAACTTATCCCCTATCCAAAGGAATGGCGATAAGTTATAGATCGCATGGGGACCCCCACGATCTCCTGAATGGGGCCGCCGCAGACTTCTGGGGCCCAGTGGTCGGACCACTCGTGACCTATAACTTATCCCCTATCCTATAATTCAATACAGAACTCTTTTAATGAAGTTGTCCGGTGACATTTTTTATTTCAGGGCTCTGTACACTGAGGACAAGCAGGGCTCTGTACACTGAGGACAAGCAGGGTTCTGTACACTGAGGACAAGCAGGGCTCTGTACACTGAGAACAAGCAGGGCTCTGTACAATGAGGACAAGCAGGGTTCTGGGCAATGAGGACAAGCAGGGCTCTGGGCAATGAGGACAAGCAGGGTTCTGTACACTGAGGACAAGAAGGGTTCTGTACACTGAGGACAAGCTTGGCTCTGTACACTGAGGACAAGCAAGGTTCTGTACACTGAGGACAAGCAGGGCTCTGTACACTGAGGATAAGCAGGGCTCTGTACACTGAGGATAAGCAGGGCTCTGTACACTGAGGACAAGCAGGGTTCTGGGCAATGAGGACAAGCAGGGCTCTGTACACTGAGGACAAGCAGGGCTCTGTACACTGAGGACAAGCAGAGCTCTGGGCAATGAGGACAAGCAGGGCTCTGGGCAATGAGGACAAGCAGGGCTCTGTGCACTGAGGACAAGCAGGGCTCTGTAAACTGAGGCTCTTTGATACGCTCCAGGCTCACACAGCAGGCTGTTTGTCAAGCCAGGAGCCTGCACAGAGCCCTGTCTGTCCTGTCCTCACTTCCTGTATTTGTCCCCACATAGAGACACACAGGCAATAGCTGCAGGGACAAGACAGCATTTATTTCCAAAAATATTCAATTAAAAAAATAAATGTATATTACAATTACAATTACAAAAATATACTTTACATAAAAAGTTTTTGAAAATGATAGATACACTTTAAGACTGGGACGAGTGAGACCAAAAAATAAATAAATAAATAAAATTTGCTGCGGCATGAGCTGCTACATTTCTACCCTTCTAGGTTTCAATCCTGCACCCACCCCTGGGTTGTCCTCATTGTAAGACTGAAGCGTGCTTTACATAGTGATTTATTATGTCTAGGTTTATTAACAATTATGCTGAAGTTTTTCATGGGAATTTTCAATTACTGCATGAAATGAACTTTGACAAACACTTTCATTAACCCAGTCACAGCTCTGACCATGTTTCATTACTTCTCATCTGCACAAGAACACTTGAACAGTCAGTCTGCATCAACATCTATCAATAATCCAGTCTAAACAAGGCATATGTCTAATTAATGTATCTCCACTGTAGACACTATTACTGATGTGATGGTTGTTACATGAAAAAACACTCACAATATTTAATATTATACTCACCTAATACATATGTAGTTTTTTCTGTATGCATGATCAAAATCGCACTATGGGCTGGCATCCTTAAAGAAAACACCTTATTTTAGTCCATAGCGGGGCAGGTGGTTTGTAGAGGCCTTGAGAAAAAACATTGTACAATGGTCTCCTTCCTTATTTTTATGGAAAGTAGCTAAGAAACATAAGGGCACAGTTAAAAAGCAAAGCTTGTGATTGATAAAAAAAATTTTTTAATTATTCAACTAATTGTACAAAAAATAAATAAATAAATATAAATAAATAAAAAATATTATTAATAATAATAATAATGTCAAGACTGTTTTTATGCAACCTAGAGGAACTTTATAGTATACATTGCCAGAATAATACAGCTATACAGTGCTCAAATAATAGTGTTATGTAGTCATTATATATTCAAATTAAAAGGCAAAGTCCATCTGGCACTGCACTATATATAACCGGGCATGGCTTCAACTACTCGGGTTAAACAGAAGATTCAGCTAGTCCAGGGGGGAGGCGGTGCCTCCAATACAGCACAAACTGCTTCAATTCACATGGAAATGTAAAGACAATGAATGGATAGCACTCACCCCTCTTCAGCGGTAGGTATTCTTTATTGCTTAGTATCAAACCGTGGCATGGTGCAAGATATAGCAGAAATAGCAGCGGGCAGCAACGCCGGGATGTTCCTGTAACTGGTCAGTTACATCTTTACATTGCTATTTCAGCTGTATCTTGCACCATACCACAGTTTTGATACTAAGCAATAAAGAATACCTACCATTGAAGAGGGGTGAGTGCTATCCATTCCTTGCCTTTACATGTCCAGGGATAATATATTACCACCTTATAATATTCCAAATCAGCTAATTGAAATACCCATTTAAAAGGGTTATCCAAAGATTAAAAGTAGAGATAAGCAAATTTTTGGACAATTCACTGAATTTCCCGAAAAAATTTGGTTCCCTCTGAATTTAAAAATGGCTATTTCTGGGCTACAGAGAGCCTCAATAGGGGTCATAGGGAGTGTGCTGTGTTAGTGAAATAATGCTGTAATTCAGTATGACATGCAGATTGTTTGGAAATGTCCTTCATGCCATGAGAATGTAGTGACAAGAGTTACCTTATATTCAGTACTTCTTATCTGGCTTTTATTTATCGAAATTATTTCTTTAAATTCTATTAAATTTTTATTTTTTATTTTACATGTCACTTTTCTACAATTATAAAACAAAAACGTATTTGACCCCTTAAAGATCCATTTTGGCCTTTTTTCTTTTTTCTGTCCCTGCCTATTGCCCATCTATCCCTAACCCCCTCTCTGCCTTTAATTTTTTTTTTACATATTAAAAATGCCTTTTGTCTGCCTTGTAGTGTGCTCACTACCAGGCAGACTTCCCCAGCAGGCACCACGTCACTGATGCCTGCTGGGGCCAACACTTCTGCCCGTAGTTTACCTATACAGGGTGCCTCCAGCTGTTTCCCCACTGCAACTCCCAGCTTGCCCTGACATCTATTGCCTGTCAGGGCATGCTGGGAGTTGTAGTGGGGAAACAACTGGAGGCACCCTGTATAGGTGAACACTGTATCTGTGATGGCTGCACATCCCGCTCCCTGCCACGCAGCCCACAACCCCTCCGGCCCCATCGTGCCGCTCAACTCACTCCCCCTCCCCCCTTAGTTCACCCATTCAGAGTACCCCTCCCCGCCGTGCTGCCCGCAACCCCCCCCCCGGCCCCACCGCACCGCACCGCTCCGCTCAACCCACTCCCCCTCCCCACCCCCCTTAGTTCACCTATTAAGTGTCCCTCCAGCTGTTTCCCCACTACAACTCCCAGCTTGCCCTGACATCTATTGGCTGTCAGGGCATGCTGGGAGTTGTAGTGGGGAAACTGGAGGCATATTTTATAGGTGAACACGCAACCCTCCCGGCATAATATTTCACCTTGTCCCCCGGTAGCC
Source organism: Hyla sarda (assembly GCF_029499605.1). Taxonomy (NCBI): domain Eukaryota; kingdom Metazoa; phylum Chordata; class Amphibia; order Anura; family Hylidae; genus Hyla; species Hyla sarda. The sequence goes on along the minus strand of NC_079199.1, from coordinate 27,216,910 downwards.
TGCGTGCATCCACTTCCTTCAAAGTACTCGCTCCCGCCTGTCTGATTGACAGGCAGGGAGTGAGTGCAGCCTGACTGAATTAGGACCGATGCCCAGCCGGGATCGGTCCTAATTCAAGCGTGACGTCACGCCAGGCTGCAGCCGGCCACTAGGAGGGAGACCCCTAGTGGCCGGTTTTTAAATGTAAATTAAACAATTTTAATGGAAAAAAAATTTATAAAAGTATATTAGAGATATGTTGTAGTACATAAGTACATTTAAGGACTCTGATTTTATTTTAACATTTTAGTTTTTTCCTCCTCACCTTCTAAAAATCATAACTCTTTTACATTTTCACCCATAGACGAGTGTGAGGGCTTGTTTTTTGCGCGACCAGTTGTTCTTTGTAATGACATCACTCATTTTACCATAAAATGTATTGGGCAACCAAAAAAATACTATTTGTGTGTGGAAATTGAAAAGAAAACAGCAATTTTACAAATTTTTCAGGAGACCATATAGTGGCTGACTAACAGAGCATGGAGGTGGCGGCAGCATAATTAGACCGTGTAGTGGCTGACTGACACAGCGTGGAGGTGGTGGAAGCATGAGGAGATTATATAGTAGCTGAAGGACACAGTGTGGAGGTGACGGCAGCATGAGTAGACCATATAGTGGCTGAATGACCTGGAAGTAGCAGAAGCATGAGGAGACCATATAGTGGCTGAATGACACAGCGTGGAGGTGGAAGCAGCATGAGGAGTCCATATAGTGTTTGAAGGACACAGCGTGGAGGTGGCGGCAGCATGAGGAGACCATAGAGTGGCTGAATGACACAGCGTGGATGCATAAGGAGACCATATAGTGGCTGAATGACACAGCCTGGAGGTAGCAGCAGCATGAGGAGACATATAGTGGCTGAATGACCCAGCATGGAGGTGGAGGAAGCATGAGGAGACCATATAGTGGCTGAATGACACAGCGTGGAGGTAGCGGAAGCATAAGGAGACCATATAGTGGCTGAATGACACAGGGTGGAAGTGGCGGCAGCATGACAAGACCATATAGTGGCTGAATGACACTGCCTGGAGGTGGCGGAAGCATGAGGAGACCGTATGGTGGCTGAATGAATGGTCAATCTACTCTGATGCATCAGGCATTGCTGGGTGGAAATCCTGGCTGATCCATGCCTGATTCATCTTCACAAAGGTCAGTCACTCTACATTTTTCTTGGACAAATGAGTTCTCCTTGGGGTTACTATAGCCCCCGCCGCACTAAACACCCGCTCTGATGGCACTACTGGCCGAGCAGGACAGCCTTTTCTGGCCAAACTCTGCTAGTTGCGGCCATAAATCAAGTTTGGCTGCCCAGAAGTCCAGCGGATCTTCAAGGTGTGTTGGCATGAGCATGTCAAGGTATGCCACCATCTGCTGGTCCTGCTCCAGGTCTACCTGCTGCTGATGAGCTGCTTCACTATGCGAGTGAAGAAAGCTACTCATCAGCGACTGTAGACTCAGGCTGCTGCTGATGGAGCTGTACTGCTCCTGCCACCCCACCCCTCCCCAGCAGCCATGGAAGTGGAAGGTGAGCGCAGAGGGCTCCCGAGTCAGACCTGCGAGAGGATGGACGATGGCGCCGATAGGCATAGGCCAACTGACTACGTAGGATGTCTCTGTAGTAGGTCAAGTTGTCCTCCCTCATAGCGGGTGTTAAAAAGGCCCCCCTTTTGTGGCGGTAGCGAGGGTCCAATAAGGTGGAGAGACAGAAGTCATCCCGCTGCCGAATGGTGACTATTAGGCGGTCACTACGCAAGCGAGCATGCATCGTGTAATTTGTGCAAGTGACTCAGAGGGACTCTCTGCTTCCATCTCCACTGCATACTGCCACAGAGTTTCTGGGTCCTTTGTCTCGCCTTCCTCATAACCCTCTAGCTCCTCTGGCTGCTTCTGCTCCTCCTCTCCTATCAGATGACTAGAAAAACCACCCATTTCGTGAAACCTAAAATGTGCTCTACTGTGCCTCTCCCCCTCCTCCTCCAGTTCAGCTCCACAGGGGTCATGTGGCCGTGAGATGTAGGCGCCACGTCTCCAGTGCCCTGACCAACCATTGTTTCCAACACGTGTTGTAGGAAATGAAGCAGTGGAATGACGTTGTTCATCCGTAATCCTGGCGACTGACTGATAATGTAGCTTCCTCAAAGGGCCTGCGCAAACGGCAGGTGTCACGTATGAGCTGCCACTGGTTGACATTGAAGTTACACAGGGGAGTTCCCCTATCCAATTGGATCATCAAGAAATCGTAGGAGGGTGGAATTCCAATGTGTGGCAACATCACAAATACAAACTATGTTGGGGGATACCGTTCTGTTGCTGCAGCTCAAGGAGGGTGTGCTTTGCGGTGTACGAGTGGCTGATATGCATGCAAAGTTTCCTTCCCATTGTTAGGATGTCTTGCAAATGGGGGGGAACACATCAGGAACCACTTGACAAACAGATTGAACACGTGTGCCATGCAGGGCGCATGGCTCAGCCTTCCTTGTTGCAGCACAGACAAGATGCTCTTCCCGTTGTCAGTAACCATGGTTCCCATTTCCAGTTTTCCTGGAGTAAGTCATGCTCCGATTTCTTTATGAATGACTTTTAGCAGTTCCTCCCCTGTGCGACTCCATTCACCAAGGCAAACCATGTGAAGAACAGTGTGACACCGCCGTGCCCTGCACACCTGGTATGCTGAAGGGCCACTGAGACTTGTCTGTGCAGTGGAGGCTGAGGACATGGTGGAGGATGACGAGGCAGAGTCGCACACTGTTACAGGACCAACAGCCTGAGAGCGTGGAGAAGGGAGCGGCGTGACCTGTCCAAGTTGCTGTTGTGGCTGTGCAGGAACCTCATTCACCCAGTGGGCCGTAAAGGACATGTATTGTCCCTGAGCATAGTTACAGCTCCAGACGTAGGCACTGCCTTGCACTTTGGTACACACCGACAGGCTCAAGGACTGGCCCACCTTCTCTTCCACAAAATTGTGTAGGGCTGATACTGCCTTCTTCGCAATGAAATGAAGACTTGGCACTCTCCACCTCGGCTCGGCACAACCTTTCTCTGAAAGGTGCAGAGTCCACCACTTGAAAAGGTAGGGACTGCAGCACCAGCAACTCGGACAGGAGCACATTCAGCTTCTGCGCCATTGGATCAGTGGGAGCATACTTTTGTCTCTTGGACATTGCTTTGCCGATGGATTGCTGGCGGAATGACTGACTAAAAGTAGGAGGAGCAGGAGCACACACAGCTCCCTTCGGCTGAGGTGATGGAGCCTTGGCTGGCTGAAAGAAGGAGGGGCATACCACTGGGTGATGCAGCAGTCTGTACCCCTACATCTGGAGCCACTGTTCTCCAATCCCGCTTTATGTTGACACAGGGCCGTGGTGCCAACATTTCACCTTGGCCGTGGTGCCAACATTTCACTTCTGCCGACACATCTTGCATGTGGCTATGTTAACCTCCTCATGATGCTTGATGAAAAACAACCACATCGCCAAGTAGCTAATTTTCCCACCAACAGCCCGCACTAATTGACTGCTACTGCCGCTGTCTCCAGGAACTCCTGTTCCACTACACCCAGGAAGGTAGGCTGCCGCAAAGCAGGTGGTCTCCCCGGGCACGTTTGGCTCCAGAATTTTCACTTCTGCCACCATGCTGACTGCCAACCATGCTACCTCCTTGCTGGCTCAGCTGCTGCCTCTAGAGCAACCTGCAACCCTCTTCTCCTGATTATCATGAAGCCCCTTCTGCACCCGGCTCCCAATTGCGACTGGCTTCATCATCAACAAGTGTCTGCACATCACTGATGTCCTCCTCTGGTTCCTCAACAGTGTCTGCTTCAGGACCCTGAATGCTGACCATACCACCTCCCATGTCACTCTCCTCATCACTACTTGCCGCCTAGCAGAGGAAGCGGCGGATGTCTCCTCCACTTCTTGGCTGGGCAGTAGCTGCTGACTGTCCTCTATTAGATCATCCTCACTGAAAAAGTGGAGCTGAACCCACAGCATAAGATACTTCTTTAGGGTAGGGAACAGCATGGGACAGAGGCAATGGGAGGACAGGTACTTCTCCCGGGTCATGCCAACTGAGGGTTGTGTCTGATGAACCCACCGACTGTTGACTTGGGGTATCAGATGTCACTTGTGATGAAGTGGATGACCGTGTTAACCAATCGATGACGGCAGATGCGTTGCTGGTCGAGACACAACCGCTAGCTGATACCGGGAGATCAGGCCTCTCGCTGTGACTCCTGCTGCCACTCGCCCCTAGTCTACTGCAACCTCTGCCTGAGCCTGATGAATTTATGTCTCTTCCACTCTGTGCACGTCCTGGAACTTCTCTGCCTGACATACTTAGTGCGTATATGAGGGGAGTACAATACGCTTCACTACGCTTTAAACAGTATTTGTCTAGAACAGCAGCAGGTGTGTACTTTTGGCTGTCCTTTCACAGTATCTAGGCCCTTGACAGATTAACATGCACAAAATAGTACACTACTTAGATGTAGATGTAGGTATGCGGTATGCACTTATGAGGGCAGAAAAATGCAATACAGTACACTTAAAAAACGTATTGGGGTAAAACACCAGCCGGTGATTACTTTTGCCTGGACTTTCACAGTATCTAGGCCCTTGACGGATAAACAGGTACAAAATAGTACACTACTTAGATGTACATATGTGGTATGCACTTATGAGTGCAGAAAAATGTGCTACAATACGCTTAAAAAACATATTTTCGCACAACACCAGCAGTACACAACAGTGCTGCAGCACACAATCGCTGTGTACTGAACCAAAAATTGCACTCTCTCAAAGACTATTAGGAATGGACTGCTGGGTATTATACCGTCTACACACTAGTATAACCAGCAGACCATTTGTTGTGGAACAAAGACACAGAGTTGTGTTGAAAAATGATTCCTCCATCCTCTGCTAAGGTTTCTCAAGCTGAGCCAGCTTGTTCAAATGTATGAGGCAACACACAGCTCTCTGCCCCTCTCTGTAATACACTGCTGTAGAAAGTGACTGTGAGGTTAATGGCTGCAGTTAAAATTATGTTCCTTGAAAAATGCACTGCTCTTTGTCCACCAGAATGCTGATGTGATTATGAGGTGAAACGCTGCTGGAAAAAGCTTGTCTGTGTAACACACAGCGCTGTCATATCTCTCTGCAGTGAAACGATGAAGTGAAGAAACGGAATATGGCTGCCGATTATATAGGGCTGTGACATCACAGGGGTGACTGGCTGCTGATAGGCTGCATGCTGCATGTGATTCAGGGTCATCCCGCCTACTCTTGTTCTTGTCTTCCCAGAGTTCCTTGCCCCATGTCCTCACATGTGGATCTGCCATTTTAGATGCCATTAGGACTGAACTAAATGGAGTTTAGATGCCTGGACTGAACTAAATGAAGTTTAATGAAGTGATTAGCATGATAGAATTGTGGTAATATTCACATTCGTTGCAAATAAAATCTTTCATGAAATTCGTAATGAATTCGGATTCGACAGATTCGATTTGCTCATCTCTAATCAGGGCATGTACTATAAAGCACTAAAGGTCAGCATACATGAACTCGATAAAAACAGATACAAGAAAAAGCCAAACAACATGGAGGAATACAGATCAGGATACCAAACAGGAATTATACAAAACCAAACTCCATCACATGGAGGAATACGGATCAGTATAACAAACAGGAATAATACAAAACCAAACTTCATAACATGGAGGAATACAGGTCAGAACTCTAAACAGGAATACTAAAAGCAGAGCCCGGGTACAAGCAAGACTCACAGTGTGAACACAGACTAAGATAACAAGGCTAAAGCAGACCGGACATACATAATCCTAAAATACTAAAAGACTCAAATCTATCATCAACAGACATAATAACCATAGTTAAAACTCAGATATAAACAGATAGACTAAAACAGTCAGAACAAATCAACAGCTCAGAGTTCCAACAGAGCTTGGGTTTTAAAACCACACCCGAGTGGCAATAGGGTGAGAGCATTAACTCTTTCAGCCCTGGGAAGAATTAGCACAGAAAACAGTTCATATACATCCTAGTGTCCAAACCAGAAAAACACCAAAACAGACATTACATGATGTCTGTCATTTCACCCCTTAAAGGAGTACTCCGGTGAAAAACAACTTATCCCCTATCAACATGATAGGGAATAAGTAGCTGATCGATTGGGGGTCTGACCGCTGTGCCCCCCCCTCCCATGATCACCGGTAGGGGACCCTGGCACTCTCAGTGAGGAGTGCGTCATCTACCATTAGATGGCACGCGCTCCATTTATTTCTATGGGATGCGCTGATGATACCCAAGTGCTGTACTCGGGTCTTTATGGCGCACTCATAGAAATGAATGGAGCCCCTTACTGTGGATAGGGGATAAGTTATTTTTTGCCAGAGCTCTCCTTTAGGTGCTTTGATCTTAAGAGAAAAGATAAAAGAAAATAAAAAAAATTTTAGAATGCTGAGTGTGGAATTGTCAAAGCTTTTAAAATATAAAATATTGATCCTTATATTGAACATATATGACAATAACATATAATCACATATCAGTAAAAATGTATAAAAACAGACCAAAAAGTCTTATCTAATCCAAAAAGGTAACAATTCAAACTAAAGATCATAGCACAAGAAAATGAGTTCTCAAACAATCCCATAAGCAGAAAAATGAAAAAGTTGGTAAAATTATACAAAAACTATTTAAATATGAATATTTTAATTGTATCAACAAACAGAATACAAATAACATTTCAGTTTTACTGTTAACTAGCTGAGTACCCGGCGTTGCCCGGTTTTTCCTTCCTTATCCTTGTTGGGGAGGAAAATCAACAAAGGAGGAAGCTTTTGACTTCATATCCCATCCCCTAATATTGTTGTCATATCCCAACCCCATATCCCGTCCTCATACCCCGATCTCCTATCCCGTCTTCCTATCCCGTCCTCCTATGCCATCCTCCTATCCCCTCCTCCTATCTCTACCTCCTATCTCAACCTCCTATGCCGACCTCCTATTCCGAACTCCTTTCCCCACCTCCTATCTCGACCTCCTATCTCGACCTCCTATCCCGTCCTCCTATCTCGTCCACCTATCCCTACCTCCTATCTCGTCCTCCTATCCCGACCTCCTATCCCGTCCTCCTATCCCGTCCTCCTATCCCGTCCTCCTATCCTCCTCCTATCACCTGGAGAAGTACATCTAGCTGGTCAGTTATGTGGAAATGATGGTGACGGTCTGCGTTCGCAAAAAGTTTGCAAACAATATGCATAAAAGGGCCCAAAAATTCAACAACAAAAAATATATACAACTAAATGGAGACTGAAACCAATGATAAATTGCCCCCCCCCCCCCCCATGTCTCTTAAAAGACAAGGATTAATAAAGAAAGCTCAAAAAAGAAAATGGGCCTAGTCATGAATGGATTAATTCTCTGCAACTCCATAGCCTGTAAGTTAAATTCTACTAAAGCAAGCAATAAACTCACTAGCCGGAAGTCTTATGGAAGTCTATGGGACTTCCGGAATATCCGTAGACCGCTCGCTTTTATGGCTTATTGGTATTCTAACTCAATTTAACATGATGTTACTGCTCTCTACATGGGAAGGGGGAGGGGGGGGGGGAATACTTGTGTGTGGCCAATGTTTGCCTGTCAGATGATAAGTATTATAGTAATAGCCCCATATTTCACAGAAGGAATTGTATTTTTCTTCACCATAGTAAAAGACATCTTAATCTGCATTGTGTCCTCAATTTCTCTGCTCCACTTTCCTTTTTTTACACTTCTAAATCTTCTCCAGAATTTCATTTAAAGCCCAATTTGCATATTATCTAATAAGTAAATTATTTTCCAGCCATGTTACTACTCAGCAAAGAATTATCTTCATGTAACACGCACCACAGACTGAGAAGACCACAGATGACACGGCTTTGTTCCTCAGCATCGCACTTCAATCTGTTCTGGGACATGCTGGGCTGCAGCAGAAAGTGGCGTAAGAAGATTATTACTCAGGGGATGATCATAGGATCAGTTTTAAAAAATAGCTAAATATAATGAAAAATATTTTACTAGTCTCCTTATGGCTATATTTCCAGCCATGCAAAATAACAATCCTGTACACAAAAAGGTCAGAGGTCTAACACTCTTTTTTCACTGCGTTTTTGGAACATAATTGTGGCTTATGCCTATGATAAATGTGTGATATTTCATATACATATTTAGGGTAGTGTCACACGTGCTGTATTTTGCTGCATATTTGATGCATATACTTATTGACCTCATGGATGGGAAAATACGCAGCAGAAAATACACAGCAAAATATGGCATGTGTGACCTTATCCTTAAAAAATAAGAGTGTTTACTTAGTTACTGCACTGAATGAATGGACAAAGAAAAGAGATTCGCTGATAGAGTAGCACACCAAGTATTCAATTTTTTATTCAGAAAAAAATGAACACACAAAAAAAAACAATTTACAGACATAATGGCCAATCAGTGCATGACACAAACAAATTAAAAACACTAAAATTCTGGCTTGCACATGCCAGTACACAACTAAGGGGAGGGGCCATGAACCCCCTCACCTAAACTGACACCCGTCCTCCTTACAATGCGTACAATCAGTAATCTATGGCCCTACTATCAACACAGTCTGGGAAAAATATACAATATATTATTAAGAGATACGACCCATAAGATGCTGCAAAATAGTGTAAAAAGTTTTTTAATGTTACCAGTGCCTGTGCAAAATAATGCAGATATCAATATAATAGAAATACCAAAGTAAATGCAACAGGTAAATATAAGACAGGTCACAGTAGTAAATGATTCAAGCTAGTGGGTGTAGTCTAATACTTAGCAGGAATAATCCATAACCAGAAGCGAGCGTCCCAGACTGAGATAGGGCTGATGTAAAGAATGATGGATAGAGGAGGACGGGGTCACCCGAACCCCACGCGTTCCGTTGCCTGGAGTGGCAACTTCCTCAGGGGTGTCACATGTTTTTCCCAGACTGTGTTGATAGTAAGGCCATAGATTACTGATTGTACGCATCTGTAATAGGTCCAAAAATATTAGAACCTAAACTGAGTATGACTACTTTGTAGGCTTGGGATATGGTAGGTAGGGGTAGTGTTAATGCATTGTTGTCATGATGTCATGGTCATGCCCCGCAATGCAAATCTATGGGAGGGGGTGTGATGGCTGTCCCTAGTTTCTATGAATTTGATGCCCATTGCTAGGGAATATCATTTTGATATGTTTGTAGTTAATTATGGTGTTTAGTGCAGAAGGGGTTCATGTCAATGATGTCAGAACTTCCTAGTTATAAGCTATAGACATTTGGTTGCACTCTATGATGTCTTAGCTCCCCTTTAGACATCTAGAAGACATTCCCTTTCTATCCTCTTCTTCTACTTTTACTTCCACTGGTTCATAGAATGTTGTGGTTGTTAAATGGAGCTCACTGCCAATTTTATGGCTTGTGCAATTTCTCACAAAATGCTTCTACACAGATGTTCCTATGTGACTACCTTCTCCCAGGGGAGTCAGACGATACAGTATGAGTCCAGAAGGTTCTAGACTTGTGCCCTAAAAAAAGGAGAAAATGCCCCTCTAAGAAGTGGTCTTCTATAGAGTTAGGAGGACGTTGAATGTAGGCCATGTCGCCGGTAACTTTACTGAGTTATTGTTCCCTAATATGAGGGTCCCAACTCTGTGCATGTGGTCTATAAAGGAGTACTCCACCCCTAGACATCTTATCCCCTATCCAAAGGATAGGGGATTAGATGTGTTATCACAGCGGTCCAGCCCCAGCGATCACGGTTGCGGCACCCCAGACATCAGGTGCAGTGAACTTCGCTCCGTGCCGGACGACTGGCGATGCGGGGTGGAGGCTTGTGATGTAACAGCCACGCCCCCTCAATGCAAGTCAATTGCAGGGGGCGTGATGGCATTGAGGAGGTGTGGTCGTGACGCCACAAGCGGGGCGTAGCTGTGACATCATGAGCCCCGGCATTGCACCAGATGATCTAAACGAACACAGGGTGCAGCAGGGAGATCGCGTGGGTCCACAGTGGCCGGACCCTGTGATCAGACATCTTATCCCCTATCCTATCCTATTTTGTTCATGAACTTTTTTAACCCAAGGTTAAATAAGTCAATGACAATAACCACAAAGATTGGCCGACAATGTCCCACTTTTCTTTTGACAGGGCTGTGGATTTGATTTCCTAGGAAGGTCCTGGCCCACGAATAGTGAAGTCAGACATAGAATATGTTTTTCGTTTACTGCCTGTTCAAGCAAATTGTTTTCACTTGCTCGGTTGTCGATGGGTTGCTTCTTGTCCTGTTTCTATTTTGAGCCATTTAGTAGTTTTCTTGAATGAGTTTTGCACTTGTAAGTCAGCGAGTTGATGATTTCCTCTATGTTGGCCCTCAGGGTTCTTCACAATGTCAGTTTTTGTTAGACTCCTTTCGATACCTAGCTGAGCAGTTCAGCATGCCCCTTTTAGCTTACTGTAAAAGACTGAAGGGCCCAAAATTGTTTTTTCTTTACTGGGTAGTGAAAATGACTCTATTTTTATGATCTTTTATTTGCTCAAAGTTGAACATGCTTTGGGAGTGTTGGGTTTATTTTTGGTGACAAAAAAATTGCAGTTCATTCTTTGCTCCTAGTACTTGCTTGTAGAGTGTTGCTCAGTGGGCATTTTCTTTTCAGGTGACTAGCCATGAGTATTGTGGGAATTTCTGTGAGCATATTATTAGGGCCACTGAGGATGAAAAGGGACATAAATCACTGAAAAAAAAATCACAGAAAATGCTGTTGTGGCAGCCACTGGGTCTTAGTAGGACCTACCTTGAATACTTTGTGATGCCAGGGCACCATTTATCAGAACCACGGTCTGAAGGTGGGAAGCAGTGTTCCTGAGCAAGACAGGTCAATGAAGTCAATAAACACACCGACGTAAGGTTATGGTTAACTGCTTTTACTGAGCTTGTGAAGTTGGTAAAACACAAACAGATGGCCTTAGAATGGGAGTGCAGCGTACCCCTTGCTAGCCTTGTTGCCGTTCTGAGACTTGTGGTACTTTTCACTGGAAAGAATTGTAGAATTTGAGGTTCTGGTAGCTATCTACCCTTTTTTTTTGTCTCTTTTGTTTTTTGTAGACTGATAAATCTGGACCTTAGTGTTTTGCTGTCTATATGCAGAGTATGTCTCCTCCAGAAAGTAGTGAGCTTGATCTCTGGTTTTACCTATTCGATGTATTGTCCCTGCAAGAAGTCAGTCCTTGACCCCTTGACCCCTTGAAAAATCTGGAGCAACAACCGGGGATTGTTGTGTAGCTGTTTCGGGCGGGGGGAGGTGGGGGGTTCCAGCTCTTCTTTAGAAGAGAATAGGGTTCTTGCTGGCTAGTAGAGAGGCCTTTGCTGTGGGACTGAGGGAAAAGCTCTCTTTCTTCCACTTGTTACATTTTTTTCAACTTTGCATGGTCTATGGACTCCACATACCCATTTGGCATCTCCTCAAGGAGAAGAAATCCACCCGGTCTTGGTGGCTCTATTCATCACGGTTTTCTATATTGACTTGACTTTCCTTCTCACCAGTTTTCACCCCTCCGTGTGGTTATTTAGGGACTCTTTAGCATGCTGTGTGGAGAAGATTGTCTGTTGGGCTTGTGGGTGCTAAATGTAACTGACTTGGTCTCTGGGGTCTGCAATGACTGCATGCTTTGCTTGAGTTGATTGAGCTGAGTAGGTACCCCATCAGTCTTCACAGTCCTGGTTTTCAGTGCTAGGGGTAATGACTTGCTCTGTGAAGTTCTTTTATCTCATCTAATTAGATTTTGGATGCATTTTCTTGCTCTTTTCTTCTCAGTTGGTTTTGATGTAATCTGAGAGGGGTCAGCATTTTGACCCGTATACCATGTCTCTCCTGGTATTTTGTTTTTTTTTATGCAGTTCTGCAAGACATAGAGCCAGGGACTACAGAAAATGCAAAGGGGTTAAAGGAGGGCACATAATTAATTTACGATGTGTAGTATACATGCTTAATTCAAAATGCTTATTTTCATATGCCTGCAGTACAGTACCACTTATAAAGAGGTTAATTATTGGAATATTAGAATAACTAAAATAATTACTAGAAATAATATCTCCTAATAAAATGTCTCCAAACGGAATTTGTGTGTGCCTATAGGACACATAGCAGAGTAGTCTTTGTTGCCCATTAACTCAGATAAGAACATTAGCTTGATGACAGTGACACATGAATATCGCACATGAGCTGGTGGAGTGACAGGAGCGGCATGGTGCCTTCATTACTTGGTGTCTTTCCAATGATAAGTACTGTCAATGACAAACTCCATACTAACAGATATCACACTGCTGCTACAACAATAAGAGGGAACCATGAAACTTAAATCCCAGTGTGGTGGCGTGAGTGCATGCATATACAGTAGATAACAAAACATGAATAATCATTAATATAACAAGAGATGCATAGTCTCATAACCTCATACAATGCATATGAGGTTCATAATACCGCTAACCTCTACGCGCTTCCCCCCAGATTTGAATGGTTACTGGGGTTCCTCAGGAGGTTTTGTGAAGTCATAGCCGATAGAAACAAACCCACATATGGAGGTTGACATCAAATGTTACATGATACACCTCAATGTTCCACAACTCCCATATGTATATGTCAAGAACAACTGTTTACATACAAGAATAGTTTTTTTATATATTATTTATAGCAATAAACATTCCCTAATATATATACCAATATGAGTTTTTAGGCCCAAGCAAGAATTCATCAAAAATTATTTTACAGAAGTCCAGGACATTAGAACCCAGACATGACCATTCCTCAACTGAGCCCAGTGAACAAACAATTATGTGCAAAAACAAGGATTAATTTTTGAGAAAAGAATTTCTTGGAATGTCTACTCAATAAAACATTGAAAAGATAACTGGTCATTGAGTCCATCTGGCGCCATACAGGCTAACCTAAAAATCCATTGGGTTTCCTTTTTTAATATGGTTCTATCCCAATCACCCCTTCTTAATTTTTTTCTGATGACCTCAATTACTTTAAAGCTTAGGCACTTCAGATCCCCACTGTGTCTTTCCCAGACATGACAAGAGACTGCTGTGTCTCGTCGAAGTCTGATGTCACCCAGGTGCTCACCCACTCTTCGTATCAACTCATGTTTTGTTTTTCCTACATAATTTTTTGAGCAGTTGCAGGTAATGAGATAAATGACGCCACGGCTTCTGCAATTGGCAAAATCCCGGGTGTTATAAGTTCGACCCGTGCGTGCATTTGAAAAAGTTTTGCCCAGTTTAATGAATGGACATGCTACACATCCACCACATCTAAAAGTACCCACTTGCCTACGGTCCAGCAAAGTGCCACCCAATGTATATGGGACATAATGGCTGTGGATAATCCTAAGACCTACCTCTTCTGTATGTTACTAATGGTCTTGGAGTCACAACTCCTGCTATTTCAGGGTCTGCCAATAACATTTTCAATGGTGTCTCAGAATGGGCATAACCATGTGATTTTAATCGTCATATGTGCCTATCAGGCGGATAAGATTTTCCTCTTCAGGTTTTGTATCAGAGGAAAGGATGGAAAGTCTGTCTCGTTCAACTCCATTTTTGTATGCCTGGGACAGCGGCTGAGTAGGCTAACCCCTCTCCACAAATCTGTCCTTAATTTCCAATGCTTGTTTGTGGAAAACCCTGAAAGATTAACAATTTTGACGTAGCATTATATATTGTCCCTTAGGGATCCTGATCTTTTGTTTTGGGGGATGGTAGTTATCCCATCTTAATAAACTATTTGATGCCATGGGTTTTCAGAAAGTTTTTGTGCAAAGGGAGCCATCTGATTTTTTTTCCTATCACCACATCCAAAAAGGGTAATTCAGTGTGGCTAAATTTGTATGTGAAACAAAGACCTATTGAATTGATTTTTAATTCCTCAACAAATTTTTAAAAGAAATATCTGTCCCAGACCACAAAATCAAAATGTTGTCGATGTAGTGCCCCCAGAAAATAATCTAGGGGGCACCACTACGGCTCACCCTCCCTAAAAACAACAGTGTCATCCCACCAACACAGGAGTATGTTGGTGTATGTGGGAGCACAGGGGCTCCCCATGGCCATACCCCTGAATTGGTGGAAGAACTTACCGTTGAATAAAAAATTCTTGTGGGATAAAATGAACTGAAGAATTGACATCACAAATTCACTGTGTGTTTTAAACTGATCTCCCCTGCTTTTGAGAAAATAATCCACACCTCTCAAGCCAAATTCATGTGGAATGCAGCTGTAGAGCTCCTCCACATCAGTCGACCTATGTATGTTCTCTGGGTCCACAACAATTTCCTCCAGTATGTTTAATAAGTCTGGTGTATCCCTGATATATGAATGGAGGCTTACAACAAACTGGCAGAGTAAAGTATCTAGGTAGATCCCCACATTCTGTGTCAAGGAGCCTACGCCGGAAACAATAGGTCTTCCTTTCAACAGTCGTACCCCTTGTGCACTTTTGGTAGTGCATAGAATGTGGGATCACCAGATATTTGGGAAGCATGAATGTAAGTTCATCTTCAGATTTAAATTTTTTGTCCAAAGCAGGGAGTTAAATAGACTCCAACTCTTCTAAGAAGGTATCCGTTGGGTCCCCCCCCCCCCCCAATATACCATATGTAGTGGAGTTATTTGAAAATGGGATAGATACCATACCCCAAAACAAAAGATCGAGATCCCTAAGGGACAATATCTAAGGCTACGTCGATATTGTTCATTTTTATTTTAGGCCTAAAAACTCATATTGGTATATATATTAGGGAATGTTTATTGCTAGAAATAATATATATAAAAAAAACTATTCTTGTATGTAAACAATTGTTCTTGACATTCTATGCATATGTCCTCTAGCAACCATAAGAATGATTGACTGAATATTCTCTAATTATGATATACCTCCGATGTACATTGTTTGTCCAAAATACATTTTCTATTTTTATACTATATCATAGTCTAGACTCTTATACTATCAGATTTAGATTCCGTCAATTTTGGAAAAAGTCATCTGTTTGAGTCTTTGTTTGCGTTCCAGGGCTCTGGAATGTATGAACTGCCTCCGGGCACTAGTGTGTGGCTAGCGAATGCGCAGTATAGAGAGCTCTTTATTATGGCCTCTGCGCATGCGACACGTAGACTTTGTGTTCCACAGCAGTAAGGTGCATGGAACTTGCGCTCCAAGTAGGGAAGTGCGTGGATGATATGCACATGAGTTCTACGCCACTTCTGTTATCGTGATTCCAGGATTGTGATGGAAGTAGACGCCACACTATGTGGCTGTATGGAATATACATTTTGTAAGTAGATCTATGTACATCAGGTGGGATAATTTTGTTTGGTATGCTGGGTGTAAATACTGGCTGCAGTCATTCCTTCCTTGGCATGCATTTGATACACATGTACCCCTACATATGGGAGTTGTGGAACAACGAGGTGTATCATGTAACTTTTGAAGTCCACCTCCATATGTGGGTTTGTTTTTATTGGCTATGACTTCACAAAACCTCCTGAGGAACCCCGTTAACCATTCAAATCTGGGGGGGGGGGGGAAGCACGTAGAGGTTAGCGGTATTGTGAACCTCATATGCATTGTATGAAGTTATGAGACTATACATCTCTTGTTATATTAATGATTATTCATGTTTTGTTATCTACTGTATATGCATGCACTCACTGATGAGATTGGAGACTTTGTGAACCTCATGTATATAATGTATATTCCTAACATGAGGTTATAGGACTATATATTGAATTTATTGAATTTTTTGACTCACAGTGGTGAATTATTTTAATATTTGTTTGCTATCTGGTATATGCATACAATATTAGTAATGAGTTATGATGATGCATCATCATAGGGGTTCCATGTATACACCGGTTTAGGGTTATATGAGTTCAGGGAGTAGACAGCCGTCGTCTTGAAGTGGGGGAGCCTCCTCCACTGTTAGGCCGGGATAGGCTTGCCTGTAGAAGTAAATACTAGGGATAGAATCAATATTACGTGATGTTATAATCTATTTATCCCCACTTCAGCTCCATACATCAGAAGGAAGACACAAGTCTGTCACTCCTTCAAAAAATGTGAGTTGATATCTATATGCTATATTTGAAACA
Organism: Hyla sarda; assembly: GCF_029499605.1. Taxonomy (NCBI): domain Eukaryota; kingdom Metazoa; phylum Chordata; class Amphibia; order Anura; family Hylidae; genus Hyla; species Hyla sarda. The sequence goes on along the minus strand of NC_079199.1, from coordinate 27,200,660 downwards.
TCTAAATTGTACTCACCCTTTTTTTCTGTGTATGTCAAATGCCTCATGATATGCTATGCATTGCTGGTTACTCTTGGTTTTTAATGGATATCTAATAAATGTTATGTTTTAGAGGGTACTAATATTTGGAGTTAACTAATGCATTATATGTAATCCCTTGTTCATTATTTTGTTGGTTAGATTGGGTTGAAAAGAGACATCAGGTTTCCAGCTATTTGGCATATCCATCAGAGACTTCTACCCTCCTCATAACTTGCACAAAGGAGCCCAAAAAGAAGGTAAAAATGTGTTGACTTGTGTTGTGTTATTACATCCTCTGGGTGCTTTGCGGCAATGTTATAATTAGCAAATGACTCTAACTATTAAATGCTTATAAATAAATTGCATGTACCCCAAAATTATGCCACTTAAAAATACAATTTGTCTTGCAAAACACAAACTCTCATACAGCTACATTAATGGAAATATAAAAACAACTACAGCTTTTGAAATGTGACACAGAAAAAACTAAAACAAATAAAGGGGTTCTTCTGTGAGTTACTTTTTGTTAGAAGGGTCCCTTGACTTTACGCTATTTACAAATTGTACTTCTGATAGGATCCCCACAGATTAGCTGTGATATGTGAGTAAACCTGGCAGTAGGTAATCAATTTTCTTGCTGCCCCACCACAGGAGAAATGAGGCATTAGACAGTGTATGCTGAAATCAAAGGGCAGTCTGTGTAATGAAGAACAGGACATGTCCTCCACAGCAAAAGTGCACTCCATCCAAGATATGAGCATCCTATAGAGTGAACCACTCTCTATTAACTCAGAGTTCACTAATTGGGTGTATTAAAATGGGTATACAAAACTGCATGCCCCCTGTAATGAGTAGGACCTGGTTCTCGGCAAAGGTTTTATTGTTCTGTTGTTTGACTAAACATCATGTAGCTGCGGCAACGGTCGATCCTATCAGGGAGCTTGGACTTAGAGCTTATCTGCTCCCTGCATCCATATCCTTCTAAGGTGCATATACATTTCCAGACACCATGCCATTCATTGCTTGTGTTTGTTTGTCTTTATAAGCACTTGTTCCCGCTTTGCTACACTGTGTATATTTGACCATTGGCTATTGTCTCCTGACCATTCTTCTGTCTTTATTATTGGTACTGCATTGCTCTCTCTGGTAAAGACCTGGCCTGTTGACTCTGATTTTATGTTTTTTTGTGTGTATTCCCTTTCTGTCTTTTGTCTTTAGTCTTTTGCCTGTTAACCCTTCGTTTCCTGACCTATTTTCCTGACCATTGTACCTTTCTGTTTATTTTACAGTTCATTTAATTTCAAAGCAGGGACTGTTGACCAGTTGTGGTGGATACGTAAGTAGGCAGGGAAAGAGGTACTGGGTGAGTTCAGGGCTGCACTATTACCTGCCCTACGTGAAACCTCCTTTATATATTTATTTGAGAACCCAAAAATGTTATGGCTCCTGAATGGAGCCTCTGTCATAGATTCCATTTGTATTACAGAACGAAAAAACAACAAGCACAATTTTGGCCAGTAAAATAATGAACATTTTACTGAAAAAGACAACAGACCCCCATTAAAGTCAAAAGGCTCTCTTGGTGTCCACCTGTGCAGCCAATCTGCCTGCTCATTTTTTTTTTAGTTCTTCCGCTCCCACGCAGAGCAAATTAATATAAGTAAAAATGAGACTTCCAAAGCATATGTGAACATAACCTAAAGGAAGGGGGTTTCACTGGTAGATGCAGTTCACTACTGCGGCCAGTGATTGGCTGAGGGGAATTTTCTGCATGAACAGAAGGTCATCAGAAACAGAAAGAAGGGGAGAGCACTATGGACTTAATGCCATCAAAGTGACAGGGGTGGGAGTTTGGGACATGTGAATTTGACTTATGTTATGTTCTTATAAAACCTGAGGGTATTTAAAAAAAAAATTTTTAAATCCTCCCCCTAGAGATTATTCTCTCTCAAAAATGGAGCTTAGCTTTAAAGTATTTTTCTGTTTGTTACTTGCTTTTCTGTACAAAAACACTATTCCCGTCTATTAGCTGCAATGTCTGTGTTCTCTGATTAAATCTAGCCTTTGTATAATTCAGAACTTTTGTTCCTCCCTTAAGTAATGTATTATTAAAGGGTAAAGTAATTGTTATGTTATAGTTGCTTTTTTAAATGTTTTTTACATATTCGATAGAAGTTATTCACTCCGTATTTCCCTTTATTAGATAAAAATTGTTGTTTTTCAAGAAACTTGCTTCAATAAGAGAACTTCTACAGCAGTTTACATCTAACAAGTGAAAATCACATTGGACAATAGTTTGCACTTTAAAGGGGTTATCCAGGAATAGAAAAACAGAGCAATTTTTTTTTTCAAAAACAGTTCCACGTCTGTTCCCAGGTTGTGTGTGGTATTACAACTTGACTCCATTCACTTCAATAGAACTGAGCTGCAGAGCCACACCCAACCTGGAGATGGACGGGGAACAGTTTTTGAAAGAAGTCCTCAGTTTTTCTATTCCAGGATAACCCTTTTAAATTTCTTTGTGTGTAAACATAGGAACAATAAACCAGAAGAGACACTTTTGACTTGTATGATAGATTTTTCTAAGCATTCTCGGTGACCTCTGTGCAGAGGTCATTTTGCAGGGAGGGGGAGCTGCGACCATCACCTATTGTGAATGATTAGCTTATTTATATACTGATATCACCTTTTATTGTAAGTCTGCCTGTGATGAAAAAGAGGACACTATTAAACATTTCAGGATTATTTCATAATGTAGATATCAAAATGGAAATTTAGAAACGACTTTTTGATCGCTTTTTATTAATATCTTTATGGTATATGAAGTGACCAAAAATGCACAATTTTGGACTTATTTTTTTTTACGTGTACGCCATCGACCGTGCGGTTCAGATAACCTCATATTTTAATAGTTCAGATATTATGCACGCGGCAGTATTACATATAATTATTTATATTTTTTATTACATTATTTTATTTAAAAAATGGGAAATGGGGGGAATCAAACTTTTATTAGGGGAGGGGCTTATTCACATTTACTAACTTTTTATTTTATTTTATTTTTTACACTTTTTACTATTTTTTTAGGGGGCTATACCATGCAATCTTCTGATCAGTATATGCAATCAAAAGATTGCATGGTATAGCCCCCTATAGCCCCCTATAAAAATAGTAAAAAGTGTAAAAAAAAAAACAGGCATAGCATAGCATTGATCAGTGTTATCAGTTGCTATGCTGCTCCAGCCCGCATGGCAGGCTTGGAGCAATAGAGAACCGGACAGTGAGAAGGAGGTAAGTACCCTCCTGCTATCCTCTCAGCTAATCGGGACATTGCGATTTCATCTCCGCTGAGCTGCTGGGACATTTTTACTTTCATTGTAGACACCGCTATCAACTTTGATCGTGGCGTGTAAAGGGTTAATGCGCTGGTGCCTGGCATTAACCCTGGGTCATGGCTGCTGACAGCAGTCGGGACCCATGGGGTTTAACCCCTTAACGACGCAGGACGTATATTTACGTCCTGCGCCGGCTCCCGCGATATGAAGCGGGATCGCGCCGTGATCCCGCATCATATCGCGTGGGTCCCGGCGCTAATCAACGGCCGGGACCCGCGGCTAATACCACACATCGCCGATCGCGGCGATGTGCGGTATTAACCCTTTAGAAGCGGCGATCAAAGCTGACCGCTGCTTCTAAAGTGAAACTGAAAGTATCCCGGCTGCTCAGTCGGGCTGTTCGGGACCGCCGCGGTGAAATCGCGGCTTCCCGAACAGCTGATCGGACACCGGGAGGGCTCTTACCTGCCTCCTCGGTGTCCGATCGACGAATGACTGCTCCGTGCCTGAGATCCAGGCAGGAGCAGTCAAGCGCCGATAATGCTGATCACAGGCGTGTTAATACACGCCTGTGATCAGGATGAGAGATCAGTGTGTGCAGTGTTATAGGTCCCTATGGGACCTATAACACTGCAAAAAAAAGTAAAAAAAAAGTGTTAATAAAGGTCATTTAACCCCTTCCCTAATAAAAGTTTGAATCACCCCCCTTTTCCCATAAAAAACAATAAAACAGTGTAAAAAAAATAAAAATAAACATATGTGGTATCGCCGCGTGCGTAAATGGCCGAACTATAAAAATATATCATTAATTAAGCCATACGGTCAATGGCGTACGCGCAAAAAAATTCCAAAGTCCAAAAAAGCATATTTTGGTAACTTTTTATAACATTAAAAAATGAATAAAAAGTGATCAAAAAGTCATATCAAAACAAAAATCATACCAATAAAAACTTCAGATCACGGCGCAAAAAATGAGTCCTCATACCGCCCCGTACGTGGAAAAATAAAAAAGTTATAGGGGTCAGAAGATGACATTTTTAAACGTAAAAATTTTCCTGCATGTAGTTATGATTTTTTCCAGAAGTGCGACAAAATCAAACCTATATAAGTAGGGTATCATTTTAACCGTATGGACCTACAGAATAATGATAAGGTGTAATTTTTACCGAAATATGCACTACGTAGAAACGGAAGCCCCCAAAAGTTACAAAATGGCGTTTTTTTTTCGATTTTGTCGCACAATTATTTTTTTTTCCGTTTCGCCGTGCATTTTTGGGTAAAATGACTAATGTCACTGCAAAGTAGAATTGGCGACGCAAAAAATAAGCCATAATATGGATTTTTAGGTGGAAAATTGAAAGGGTTATGATTTTTAAAAGGTAAGGAGGAAAAAACGAAAGTGCAAAAACGGAAAAACCCTGAGTCCTTAAGGGGTTAAAGCATTCTCCGCTCGTGAGAAGCCTTATACCCTGGTAACGGGACTCAGGGTTCACAGTACACCTTGAGGCCTTAAGGACTCTGGAACGGGGGAGTACCCAAGGTGTTAAGTGATAATTAAGCCTGATTTGTTTGGTTACAGAGATCACAGACGTGTATGATTGTGTGCAATGGAACAATGTAGTTCTGATATACTGACAGGTGAATTTAAATTGTGAGCCCCAACAGGGACAGGGACCAATTTGAGTGTACAGAGCTGTGGAATGTGTGTGCGCTATATATAAAGAAAAGTATTATTATAAATAGCGCCCATTGTTCCCACTGTAGAGAATGTGGCACTTATCTACATGATGTATATCCTTTTATAGAGTAGGGACATTGTATTTCCAAATATATTCCGCAAAAAGGTTAGTGTATTAGGTGCCACTATCCTTTTAGAGAAGGTTCAGGGAACCATTCTAGATATGGCTTTGTTTGAATCTCCTGGACCTGATGATCGCTATGTGATCGCCTGGGGGATGTAGGGTATGGGGAGTGTAGCTGTGCAGTAACTAAAGGGTGCTTGTTAACCCTTGCTATTCGTGACCACAGGGTGAGGGCTCCTCAATAAAGCTTGTCCTACCGCCACCCTTCCCAAGAGCGATAGAGTGGTAGATGAGAAGAATAGATTGTCCACAACCGGAGAGTTTCTGAAACAGCATTAACGTTTACTGAAGATTCTCTGCAAGCTTCAACACTACAACAGTCTCTGAGTATAACAACAGCTTTTCCTTGATGATTGACAAAGGTTGGGACTTTAGCATTAAGAGTCTTTTGATACTATGTTTTGCTCCACTGGATTTAGGGGTTAATTGCAGTCCAGTAGTCACGCTAGCATTAGCGGGGATTTAGATTTTAACTCATAGTTTTGGTTCCGCTGAGGCCGGAGGTTTTGAAGCCTAGCGTGTCTTTGAAAGTTGCGGAAATTGCGTCCTGTTAGTCCGGCATCCACGAGAGCAGCAACCCAAGAGAGCGATAATTGGACGCAGCTCCCTTATAAGGGCAGGGGCTGGACTAATGCTAATTGGTCCAAACTGATGTCAATCACCATTACAGAGACTTGTGAGTAACACATGACCCAAGGACCTAAGGTCCTACAACATACCATAGAGGTTACTAGCATGGTCACATGACTGTTACGCCGAGCGCTCCGGGTCCCCGCTCCTCCCCGGAGCGCTCGCTTCTCTCTCGCTACCGCAGCGCTCCGGGCAGCTCCACTGACCCGGTGCGCTGCGATACCGTCTCCAGCCGGGATGCGATTCGCGATGCGGGTAGCGCCCGCTCGCGATGCGCATCCCGGCTCCCGTACCTGACCCGCTCTCCGTCTGTCCTGTCCCGGCGCGCTCCCTAGGGCACGCGCGCGCCGGGTCTCTGCGATTTAAAGGGCCACTGCGCCGCTGATTGGCGCAGTGGTTCCAATTAGTGTGTTCACCTGTGCACTCCCTATTTATACCTCACTTCCCCTTCACTCCCTCGCCGGATCTTGTTGCCATTGTGCCAGTGAAAGCGTTTCCTTGTGTGTTCCTAGCCTGTGTTCCAGACCTCCTGCCGTTGCCCCCGACTACGATCCTTGCTGCCTGCCCCGACCTTCTGCTACGTCCGACCTTGCTTCTGTCTACTCCCTTGTACCGCGCCTATCTTCAGCAGTCAGAGAGGTTGAGCCGTTGCTAGTGGATACGACCTGGTCACTACCGCCGCAGCAAGACCATCCCGCTTTGCGGCGGGCTCTGGTGAAAACCAGTAGTGACTTAGAACCGATCCACTAGCACGGTCCACGCCAATCCCTCTCTGGCACAGAGGATCCACTACCTGCCAGCCGGCATCGTGACAGTAGATCCGGCCATGGATCCCGCTGAAGTTCCTCTGCCAGTTGTCGCCGACCTCACCACGGTGGTCGCCCAGCAGTCACAACAGATAGCGCAACAAGGCCAACAGCTGTCTCAACTGACCGTGATGCTACAGCAGCTACTACCACAGCTTCAGCAATCATCTCCTCCGCCAGCTCCTGCACCTCCTCCGCAGCGAGTGGCCGCTTCTGGTCTACGACTATCCTTGCCGGATAAATTTGATGGGGACTCTAAATTCTGCCGTGGCTTTCTTTCCCAATGTTCCCTGCACTTGGAGATGATGTCGGACCAGTTTCCTACTGAAAGGTCTAAGGTGGCTTTCGTAGTCAGCCTTCTGTCTGGAAAAGCTCTGTCATGGGCCACACCGCTCTGGGACCGCAATGACCCCGTCACTGCCTCTATACACTCCTTCTTCTCGGAAATTCGAAGTGTCTTTGAGGAACCTGCCCGAGCCTCTTCTGCTGAGACTGCCCTGTTGAACCTGGTCCAGGGTAATTCTTCCGTTGGCGAGTACGCCGTACAATTCCGTACTCTTGCTTCAGAATTATCCTGGAATAATGAGGCCCTCTGCGCGACCTTTAAAAAAGGCCTATCCAGCAACATTAAAGATGTTCTGGCCGCACGAGAAATCCCTGCTAACCTACATGAACTCATCCATCTTGCCACTCGCATTGACATGCGTTTTTCCGAAAGGCGTCAGGAGCTCCGCCAGGATATGGACTTTGTTCGCACAAGGCGTTTTTTCTCCCCGGCTCCTCTCTCCTCTGGTCCCCTGCAATCCGTTCCTGTGCCTTCCGCCGTGGAGGCTATGCAGGTCGACCGGTCTCGCCTGACACCTCAAGAGAGGACACGACGCCGCATGGAGAATCTCTGCCTGTACTGTGCCAGTACCGAACACTTCCTGAAGGATTGTCCTATCCGTCCTCCCCGCCTGGAAAGACGTACGCTGACTCCGCACAAAGGTGAGACAGTCCTTGATGTCTACTCTGCTTCTCCACGTCTTACTGTGCCTGTGCGGATATCTGCCTCTGCCTTCTCCTTCTCCACTATGGCCTTCTTGGATTCCGGATCTGCAGGAAATTTTATTTTGGCCTCTCTCGTCAACAGGTTCAACATCCCAGTGACCAGTCTCGCCAGACCCCTCTACATCAATTGTGTAAACAATGAAAGATTGGACTGTACCATACGTTTCCGCACGGAGCCCCTTCTAATGTGCATCGGACCTCATCACGAGAAGATTGAATTTTTGGTCCTCCCCAATTGCACTTCCGAAATCCTCCTTGGACTACCCTGGCTTCAACTTCATTCCCCAACCCTGGATTGGTCCACTGGGGAGATCAAGAGTTGGGGGCCCTCTTGTTTCAAGGACTGCCTAAAACCGGTTCCCAGTACCCCTTGCCGTGACTCTGTGGTTCCCCCTGTAACCGGTCTCCCTAAGGCCTATATGGACTTTGCGGATGTTTTTTGCAAAAAACAAGCTGAGACTCTACCTCCTCACAGGCCTTATGATTGTCCCATTGACCTCCTCCCGGGCACTACTCCACCCCGGGGCAGAATCTATCCTCTGTCCGCCCCAGAGACTCTTGCTATGTCGGAGTACATCCAGGAAAATTTAAAAAAAGGCTTTATCCGTAAATCCTCCTCTCCTGCCGGAGCCGGATTTTTCTTTGTGTCCAAAAAAGATGGCTCTCTACGTCCTTGCATTGACTACCGCGGTCTTAATAAAATCACGGTAAAGAACCGCTACCCCCTACCCCTCATCTCTGAACTCTTTGATCGCCTCCAAGGTGCCCACATCTTTACCAAACTGGACTTAAGAGGTGCTTATAATCTCATCCGCATCAGAGAGGGGGATGAATGGAAAACGGCATTTAACACTAGAGATGGACACTTTGAGTATCTGGTCATGCCCTTTGGCCTGTGCAACGCCTCTGCCGTCTTAGATTGGCCACGCCCCTCCGGACTCCGTGCTATCCAACGTTTTTTGGGGTTCGCCAATTATTACAGGCAATTTATTCCACATTTTTCTACCGTTGTGGCCCCTATCGTGGCTTTAACCAAAAAAAGCCAATCCCAAGTCTTGGCCTCCTCAAGCGGAAGACGCCTTTAAACGGCTCAAGTCTGCCTTTTCTTCGGCTCCCGTGCTCTCCAGACCTGACCCATCTAAACCCTTCCTATTGGAGGTTGATGCCTCCTCTGTAGGAGCTGGAGCGGTCCTTCTACAAAAAAATTCTTCCGGGCATGCTGTTACTTGTGGTTTTTTTTCTAGGACCTTCTTTCCGGCGGAGAGGAACTACTCCATCGGGGATCGAGAGCTTCTAGCCATTAAATTAGCACTTGAGGAATGGAGGCATCTGCTGGAGGGATCAAGATTTCCAGTTATTATTTACACCGATCACAAGAACCTCTCCTATCTCCAGTCTGCCCAACGGCTGAATCCTCGCCAGGCCAGGTGGTCTCTGTTCTTTGCCCGATTTAATTTTGAAATTCACTTTCGGCCTGCCGATAAGAACATTAGGGCCGATGCTCTCTCTCGTTCCTCGGATGCCTCGGAAGTTGAACTCTCTCCGCAACACATCATTCCTCCTGACTGCCTGATTTCCACTTCTCCAGCCTCCATCAGGCAAACTCCTCCAGGAAAGACCTTCGTCTCTCCACGCCAACGCCTCGGAATCCTCAAATGGGGTCACTCCTCCCATCTCGCAGGTCATGCAGGCATCAAGAAATCTGTGCAACTCATCTCTCGCTTCTATTGGTGGCCGACTCTGGAGACGGATGTCGTGGACTTTGTGCGAGCCTGCACTGTCTGTGCCCGGGATAAGACTCCTCGCCTGAAGCCCGCTGGTTTTCTTCATCCTCTGCCTGTCCCCGAACAGCCTTGGTCTCTGATTGGTATGGATTTTATTACAGACCTACCCCCATCCCGTGGCAACACTGTTGTTTGGGTGGTTGTTGATCGATTCTCCAAGATGGCACATTTCATCCCTCTTCCTGGTCTTCCTTCAGCGCCTCAGTTGGCTAAACAATTTTTTGTACACATTTTTCGTCTTCACGGGTTGCCCACACAGATAGTCTCGGATAGAGGCGTCCAATTCGTGTCAAAATTCTGGAGGGCTCTCTGTAAACAACTCAAGATTAAATTAAACTTTTCTTCTGCATATCATCCTCAATCCAATGGACAAGTAGAAAGAATTAACCAGGTCTTGGGTGATTATTTACGACATTTTGTTTCCTCCCGCCAGGATGATTGGGCAGATCTTCTACCATGGGCCGAATTCTCGTATAACTTTAGAGTCTCTGAATCTTCCTCCAAATCCCCATTTTTCGTGGTGTACGGCCGTCACCCTCTTTCCCCCCTCCCTACTCCCTTGCCCTCTGGTTTGCCCGCTGTAGATGAAGTGACTCGTGATCTTTCCACCATATGGAAAGAGACCCAAGATTCTCTTTTACAGGCTTCATCTCGCATGAAAAAGTTTGCCGATAAGAAAAGAAGAGCTCCCCCCATTTTTGCTCCCGGAGACAAGGTATGGCTCTCCGCTAAATATGTCCGCTTTCGTGTCCCCAGTTACAAACTGGGTCCACGCTATCTTGGTCCTTTCAAAGTCTTGTGCCAAATTAATCCTGTCTCTTACAAACTTCTTCTTCCTCCTTCTCTCCGTATTCCTAATGCCTTTCATGTCTCTCTTCTTAAACCACTCATCATCAACCGTTTCTCTCCCAAATTAGTTTCTCCCACTCCTGTCTCCGGTTCTTCTGACGTCTTCTCAGTGAAAGAGATACTGGCCTCCAAGACGGTCAGAGGAAAAAGGTTCTTTTTGGTGGATTGGGAGGGCTGTGGACCTGAAGAGAGATCCTGGGAACCTGAGGACAACATCCTAGACAAAAGTCTGCTCCTCAGGTTCTCAGGCTCTAAGAAGAGGGGGAGACCCAAGGGGGGGGGTACTGTTACGCCGAGCGCTCCAGGTCCCCGCTCCTCCCCGGAGCGCTCGCTTCTCTCTCGCTACCGCAGCGCTCGGGCAGCTCCACTGACCCGGTGCGCTGCGATACCGTCTCCAGCCGGGATGCGATTCGCGATGCGGGTAGCGCCCGCTCGCGATGCGCATCCCGGCTCCCGTACTTGACCCGCTCTCCGTCTGTCCTGTCCCGGCGCGCGCGGCCCCGCTCCCTAGGGCGCGCGCGCGCCGGGTCTCTGCGATTTAAAGGGCCACTGCGCCGCTGATTGGCGCAGTGGTTCCAATTAGTGTGTTCACCTGTGCACTCCCTATTTATACCTCACTTCCCCTTCACTCCCTCGCCGGATCTTGTTGCCATTGTGTCAGTGAAAGCGTTTCCTTGTGTGTTCCTAGCCTGTGTTCCAGACCTCCTGCCGTTGCCCCCGACTACGATCCTTGCTGCCTGCCCCGACCTTCTGCTACGTCCGACCTTGCTTCTGTCTACTCCCTTGTACCGCGCCTATCTTCAGCAGTCAGAGAGGTTGAGCCGTTGCTAGTGGATACGACCTGGTCACTACCGCCGCAGCAAGACCATCCCGCTTTGCGGCGGGCTCTGGTGAAAACCAGTAGTGACTTAGAACCGATCCACTAGCACGGTCCACGCCAATCCCTCTCTGGCACAGAGGATCCACTACCTTCCAGCCGGCATCGTGACAATGACCGAAGGTCCTACGACGCTGAACAAGGTAAGTGCTATACATTACTATAGAATATATATAATTATGAAATATATACATTTATTATTATTAAAGATAAACTTTAGGAGAGGCGACTAGGGGCTGTCCCACCTGAGGAACCCTAACTCAACGTAGTTACTCTGACTTTGGGGACCTCTACACTAGGTACTGTATGCATTACTGTACCGGGACACCACATCTCATTAGAAAGTTATAGAAAATATATAGACCAGATATCTCCAACTAGATAAGTTGCAAAATGTCCTTAAAAAGACTATGATTCTACAATTGTAATAAAACTAATAGTCAGTTAACCCCTCTAGAATGTAATTTTGATTGGTCAGTGGTCACTATAGAATATTGACAAACTCATCTTTTCTACCATCACATGATCATGGTAAAGTCAATATTTGCTATAACACCAGGAAGGGACATCAGGTTCTGGCGATATTGTTCCTACACAAATTGTGAGGCCTCTTTAACAGACATGATGGCCCAGATTTATCAAACTGTGTGAGAGAAAAAATGGGTGATTTTCCCAAAGCGACCAATCACAGCTCAGCTTTCACTTTACCACAGCTCGCTAGCTGAGCTGTGATTGGTTGCTATTGGAAAATCCCTCCATTCTTATCTCACACAGTTTGCTAAATCTGGGCCCATGAGTTGACAAACAACACTGATAAGCTGCCGATGCCTGAGCCTCAAACACCTATTCACTGCTTTTCTGAAGTGTTGTTTTAGATTATCGGTGTTCCAGTGTTTCTAAATTCTTCCCAGAATATGGATGAGCGAATCGAATCAGACGTATCCGAATTTGTTGCGTATTTCAGGAGAAATTCGATTTGTAACAGATACAAATAGCTCTGTGATTCGATCTCGCAAATCGCTTCATTAAACTCCATTTAGTGCGGTCCAGGCTCCAGGTGCCAGGTATCTAAAATGGCAGATCCACATGTGGGAACATGGGGCAAGGAATCCTGGGAAGGCGGGAACAAGGGTCGGCGGGATGACCCTGAATCACATGCAGCATGTAGCCTATCAGCAGCCAGCAATCCCTGTCACAGCCCTATATAATCGACAGCCATCTTGCAGCCAGTCATATTGGCCTTCTATTACAGAGAGAGAGAGAGGGTTAGACAGAAGTGTGTGTTGCACAGAAAACCATTTTTACAGCAGCGATTCACCTCCCAGTCACATCAGCGTTCTATTACAGAAAGGGACAGAGAGTAGGTGTTGCACAGAAAAGCTTTTTTACAGCAGTGATTCACCTCAAGCCTAAATACAGCCTAGAAGCACTGATAGGGAAGGGAGTGAAATTGAGAGAGAGAGAGTGCAATTTTGGGCATAGTACACAGCAACTGTGTGCTGCAGCACTGGTGTGTACAACAACTGAAAAGCTAATAGTAGCCAGCCAGTTAGGGTGAGCAGAGCACTAAAAGCATGTTGTCCTCTATTAAGTGTAACTTGTGCATACATCTAAGTGGTGTACCATTTTGTTCCTGTTAAAGTATTAAGGGCCTAGATATTGTGAAAGGCCAGGCAAAAGTACACTCATCGTGTCTTGACCATTAGCCCATCTGCCGTCATTGATTGGTTAACTTGGTCCTCCACTTCATCACAAGTGACATCTGACACCCCGAGTCAACAGTCAGTTGGTTCCTCAGACACAACCCTTAGTTGGCATAGCCCTGGAGCAATCCCTGTTATCCCATTGCCTCGGTCCTATGCTGTTCTCTCCCCCACAGAAGTATCTTATGCTGTGGGTTCAGCTCCACTATTTAGTGAGGACGATCTAGAGGACAATCAGCAGCTACTGCCCAGCCAAGAAGTGGAGGAGACATCATCCACTTCCTCTGCTAGGCGGACAAGTAGTGATGAGGAGAGTAGTGTGGGAGGTGGTGTTGAGACCGTTCAGGCTCCTGAAGCAGACACTGTTGAGGAACCTGAGGAGGAATTCAGTGACGTGAAGATACAACTCGATGATGATGAAGCCGATCGCACTTGGGAGCCGGGTGCAGAAGGGGCTTTATCATCATCAGGAGAAGAGGGTTGCAGATTGCCTGTGAAGCAGTAGCTGAGCCAGCAAGATGGTAGCATGGTTGGGAGTCAGCATGGTGGCAGAAGGGGAAAGTCTGGAGCCAAATGTGCCCGGCGTAGACCACTTGCTTTACAGCAGCCTACCTTCCCGGGAGGTAGTGGAACAGGGGTTCCTGGAGTTAACAGCAGTAGCAGCCAATCAGTGCGGACTGTTGGTGGGAAAATCAGCTACTAGGCGGTGTGGCAGCTTTTCATCAAGCATCTGGAAGATGTTAACCTGGCCACATGCAAGATATGTCGGCAGAAGGTGAAGTGTGGCAAGGGTCCCAATGTTGGCCCTGCGTCAACATATGCAGCGTCACCATAAAGCAGCCTGGGAGAACCGTAGGTCCGATGTGGTGGTCCAGCCTGCAGCATCACCCAGTGGCACGCCGCTCTCTCCTTCAGCCAGCCAAGGCGCCATCACCTCAGCCGAAGGGAGTTGTGTGTCATACCCATCTTCTGTCGCTCCAGATGGTCCTGCTCCTCCTACTTTGAGTCAGTCATTCCGGCAGAAATCCATCGGCAAAGCCATGTCCAAGAGACATGTGCCCACTCATCCAATGGTTCAGAAGCTGAATGTGCTCCTGTCCAAGTTGCTGGTGCTGCAGTCCCGCCCTTTTCAAGTGGTGGACTCTGCACCTTTCAGAGAACTAATGGCTTGTGCCGAGTCAAGGTGGAGAGTCCCAAGCCGTTGATTCTTTGCGAAGAAGGCAGTACCAGCCCTGCACAATTTTGTGGAACAGAAGGTGGGCCAGTCCTTCAGCCTGTCGGTGTTTACCAAAGTGCACAGCAGCACTGACGTGTGGAGCTGTAACTACGGTCAAGGACAATACAAGTCCTTTAAGGCCCACTGTGTAAATGTGATTCCTGTACAGCCACAACAGCAACTTGGACAGATTGTGGCCGTTGGTCCTGTCACAGTGTGCGACTCCGCCTCCTCATCCTCCATGTGTCCTCAGCTTTCACTGAACGGACAAGTCTCACAAGTCTCAGTGCCCCTCCAGCATATCATTTGTGCAGGGCACGGCGGTGTCACTCTGTTCTTCACATGGTTTGCCTTGGCGAACAGGGAGGAACTGCTAAAAGAAATTCATCAAGAAATTGAATCATGGCTTACTCCACTTGAAAACCTGAAAAGGGAACCATGGTGGCTAACATCAGGAAGAACACACCCCTATTGAGGCTCTATGTAGGCCAAAAAAATTTATTACCATTTTTTATACATATTCACAGCGAATAAATTTGGGCCGAACCAAATTTATTTGGAAAATTCGTCGAATCAGCCGAATCAAATTTTTCTAAAAATTTGCTTACCTCTAATTCAGACCATCACAGCAGGACAATGATGTGAAAGCCATTTTTCTGCTGCAAGACCAGAAAAGATTTTTTAGCATCACAGGGTGAGTTAAATTGGGATCATACTCTTCAATGCATTAAGGGACCTTTTCGTGCATGAAAAGACCCAGGCAGAGCAGTCGAGCAAAGCAAAGAGCATTTGTCTGTATTCCCAAAAGTATTACAGGGACAATGATTTTCTCGGTTGGAGGTAGCAGAGGAAAGCTATGATAGTGGGTGCTTTTCTGCTAGATGCACAGCTGTAATTTTTCCAGGCTACCCACTATAAGTACATGAGGTGGACACGGTGTGACGATATCTTTCAGCACACCTATGATGACAAGGTGCAATAAAATCAGCAGATGGCGACTGTGTTGCTGATGCAAACTTAGAGCAGGAGGACTATAAAGGAGGCAGGTATTGAAAACTGAAGGCTTATGTATTGCTTTTCAGCCATTTAAGGTGGTCTCACCAGCATTGCTCCATGACCTTTGCTTCATTAATAGGAGCCAAGGAGGCTGCCAAAGTCCTATTATCTAAGTATTGGAAATCAACCACTGTACCCACAATTAGTGAGTGGGTCAATAAGGTAGATCATATTTATGGGCTAGAAAAGATGGTGGACTGCAAGTACAGATCACTTTTTTCTTCTTTTATTTAAATGGATGTGAATTGATCGTATCTAGCTACTAGAGATAAGTGAAAAGAGTCCGGCCAAACCAGTCTTGTAAAGAATTTTCGAGTGATAGCAGCTCGACAAACTTTTGAACATTGCTAGGCTCGGCTCACGTGAGTCTGGAAATAGAAGTAGAAGGGATGAGGAACAAACTGGCCCTGATTTACTATTGTAAACCCAACCTGTTTTGTCGGATTGTGTGTCAAAATGTGACGCAGTGTGCCACAAATTGTCTGAGTCAAAATTCATGACAAAAAACAAACAAACTGATAACCTCTTTTATTTTCCTTGGAAAACCAAAAAAGGGGGTGTTGTTGCCGGAAATGGGGCGTGTCCATGACATTTTTGAAACATACCAACGTATTTACTAATGTTTCCCCAGAAAATGTGGTGAATTTGAGGTCTTAAAAACCCCACAGTTCAGAGCAGTTGTAAAAAAGCAAAATGTACAGAAAAGTGCAAAATGTAGGGAAAAGTGCAGAGAGTAGGGAAACATTAATAATTATCCTGAAAAAATATCTGTTGGGAAAAAAACCTACAGAAAACTCCACTCCTTTCTAAGTAAATCAGGGCCATTTTGTTTGGCAACTGAATGAAAGGAGAAAGGACTGAGAACACTGAGATAACATCAGGGTAGCAAGATCACATGACCCCCAGATATCCAATTATTGCTTTGTATTATTTGCCATACAGCTCCTAGGCCAATGAGGTCATGGCATAGGAGTCGGTATAAGAAGCTAATAAAGTCCAAATGCACTGCATCGCAGCTGCCATTTTGGAGAGAGAAAGCTGAGAGAGTGCAAGAACTACTGATCCCAGAAAGATTTCACAAGCTGAGCGAGGCATTGATCAGTGGGCTGACCTCAGATAGTGACCTCCTGTCACCTACAGTGCTATGTACAGTTGGTGCACTACAAATACCAGCCATCAGTGAACAAGCTTATAAAAATACACAATGTCTAGCAAGCTCAGCAAACCTGTGGGCTGATCTGACCCTAAAACCACTTAAAAACGACTAAAATACATTCCTAGGTGACCCAGGCATTGTTATACATGGCTTTAGAAATCTAAGGCAGTGTTATATACTTATTTTTAGTCTTATATGATTGTCGATTTGTGGAGAACCTGTTCACTGCAAAACCAAACTTTTAAAACGTTTGCTCAACTTTACTAGCTACTAAGGAATATGCAAATTGTTTAAGGTGTTGTTATTATTATTATTATTATTTTTTCTTTTGTACCAACATATTAGTTCACACACACTTTCAGGGAAAAAAAAGCGTGTGAACTTAACCTATGCATGAGAGGACAGCAATTGTGCCCTTTCAGAATTACATCATGTACAGACTGCTCATTGGGAATAACCTTAAATTCATGTTTTTATTCTAACTAGAAATCTAATAAAACCAATGTAATGGAATCCAATAATTCAATTGCATTACCATTATTACCACTAATTAATATATTATATGTAGGGAATTATAGTAATTTATTTCAAAGCTCTATATGCAATGAAAAGAATTTTATTCATTGAATCATGCCGTATTTGAAAATCACACGGTGTCTCCACTAGATAAAAGTGTCTAAGAAGGCTAGTCCACATATGCAGAACTGAGTTTGCTATTTGGCATACAACAGCTCTTAGCAGTTTCCCATTGTGTTATCTGTTAGTAGTATAGTAACATAAGGGGCCAAATTTATCAAAATTTTTCTGAAGTTGCGGCGAACATCAGCTGAATTTAAGACTTTCACCAGCGTTAATGACCATTTTGTAGACCTGGTTTGGAAGTGGTTTCCAATGTGCACAGTTTATGAGCTGATTTATGATGGGTAACACAGTCGCACAGTTTTGCACAACAGCCATTCCAGTCAGAACCACACACACACCTAGCTGCGGCATGCTGCCCATTAATCATATATCACTCTGTGTGCCGGCTTATATGTATGGCATACTGCCATGTATAGTCCCTGGCTGTATACTGTACAGGAAAGGGACTCTTGTCACCTTACTGTGACTATACTGCCGCAGGTTTAGCTCGGCTGAGCAGGAGGCATACATTCTATGCCTCCTGCCAAATCAGGAAAGACTGAAGAAGTGATGCTGTGCATAACTACTTAACTCTTTGGGGGCATACAGTAACCAGCAATTTCTATAGATCACTGGTTGCTGTGCCCACTCCCCCGCCCCTCCCTAGCCCCTCCCTAGCTTTGCTGAGTGCTTTGTGCTGGCCCAGCGGGAAGGCATTAACTAGTGATGTTGAGCATTGCTAATTAACTCCTTAGAGATGAGGTCCCTAGAAGCAGGAATATAGAAGGACACCCTTATAGGAAATTTTTCATTAGTATCACCTGCACTAATCTGTAATTTTGACATTATTGCTCGTTTTCCAGGTATGCAAATTAGATCCTTGGGGGGCATGTACAGCGCATGTGCTGCTCAGTAACACGTCGACATGAGCAGGGAGGGAGTTATGCACATGGATGAGCCAGACAGAGCACCCGCCGAGCTGAAGATTATGTCAGAGTGCACGGAGCTCTGGTCGGAGCGCCGCCCATGCCCCAAGAACCTAATTTGCATACCCCGAAAATGAGCAATAACCGCAGAATGGCTGGACACTTCTGGACGCCATAAGTATAATTTTGATCAGCATCACCCGCACTACAAACCTGTATGACAGTTTAGTGTGGGTGATACTGATGAAAGATTTCCTTAAAATGTACTGTACTAACCATTTTTATGTTTTTCCTTTTTTCTTATACATATAGATAAATGCAGAGGACTATGTTGGATTCAAGGACTACAGTGATGAGCAGCATGAATGATTAACAGTTATAAATGATAAACATGTTGGTTCCTAGGCTGAGGCTTGGAATTAGGCAGTAAAAGGCCATGAGCATCAAAATCCAATGTATTCCTCTGCATACACATATATGAAAGATAAAAGAGAAAACGCACAAAACACACACAAAAAATGAATGGTTAGTACAGGGGAGCAGAGGAGAGCACACTGAAAGTGATTGAAGGCTCTGTTCACACATAACATTTTTAACATGCCTTTTTAAGGGGTTCTCCAGCAAACAAGATTTTATGCATTTGCTCATGGAGTGGGTAGTTAAAAAACAAACAGGGCTTAGTCAATCACGTGACCCTTAACTTCATCATTCTAGGCTGCATATTTCCTGTGTACACATAGAAATGAATAAACCAAAATAAAAAGTCATACAAGGGTAAAGTGCATTCTGGTGGCAGCTTATCCACCCAAAAGTAAAAAAAAAAAACTTGCCAGTTAAAATCCAACATGACCTCCTATCCCGAGACAAAATTTTTTGTCTGGAAGCCCCCATAAACATTAGACACCAGGCTTGGTCTGTCAAAATAGGTGTGTTTTGTTAGCTTTTCTCTGAACTGTATGGGGGGCCAAATGTCACCAATCTTTACGCACTTATTTCTCCTATACGTAGATGAAATTTACATTTGCTTATTAGTTTCCATGCAGAAATGCCCCCCATTTAACTCTCCTGAATAATAGCTGGATAACCAGGAAGTTTTAATTACTTACCATTATAATGTATAATTAGGAGATTTTAATTACTTTAGTGTTCATGTTCTAAAATTCTATGTTATACAGAATAATTCAATCCCTATAAGTCCAGTGCTCCCAAATGGATTCCCTTATCGGTTCAGTCCACAAAAGGTACATTTTATCTCACTTTTCCCAGTTAGGATATATTGAGCGCATACAACAAATTATTTAGTAGCAAACTGAATATTTCCAGTTACAAAGTCAAATAAAACTTACTGCTACTACTAAGATGCATAGTTTTCCTCGACTATGTTATTGTTAGACTCACCACAAGTCGACTGGAACTCGGGAGGAAGTTAATCCGCTGGACCACAGTAGTCTGAAACAGGAGAGGTTGTAGATCTGCTGGACCTGTGTTGTTTATGACGCGGGCTATACCAGGGAGCGGAGACTAAGGTGCCACTGGTTTTTACCAAAGCCCGCCACAAAGCAGGATGGTCGGCAGGCGGCACCCAGGTCGCTACCCCTGGCACGACTCGACCACACAGGCGGCTCAGGTGATGCGAGGTACAGAAGGGATGAGACAGGATGTAGTCTGGATAGCAGGAGGTGAGGGCAGGCGGCCCAAGAGCGTAAAGAGGAACATAGCAGGCGGCAAGGTACACGGTCCGGTCACGGAATGCAAGGTAACACAGTATAACGCTTTCACTAAGGCACTGGGGCAAACAAAGATCTAGCAGGGGTATGTGGGAGTTGCAGAATCTTATACGTGTGACTCAGGTGCAAACCATAATTATGGGTGCACTGGACCTTTAAATCTAAGAGCTCCGGCGCATGCGAGCCCTAGGAGGCACGGGCATGCGCACCGGAGCTGAGAGGAAGCAGCAGATGACTGAGGTGAGTGACAGCTGGGTTTCGCATGCGGGTGCATCCCGTGATGCAATTCCCAGCCCCGCCGGTTTGGGAAGAGAGGAGGTCAAAGTGCTCAAGGCCAGAGTGAGTGGCCAGAGCGCAAGTTGTCACAGTACCCTTGGTGTCCCCCTCCTTTTGGGGCTGAGAAAACGTTTGAGGAAAACACGATCCAGGATGTTCCCCTCAGGCTCCCAGGATCTCTCTTCAGGACCAAATCCCTTCTAGTCAACCAAGAAGAATTTTTTACCATGCACAGTCTTCATGGCCAAGATCTCCTTAACACATGGAAGGAGTTTGGAAAGTGAAGAAGGTAAATTGATTTTATATGAGACTGGGCTAATTCTTTGCAGGACCTCGAACGGACTTAGGAAACGAGGACCCAACTTGTAACTGGGAATTTTGAAACTAATGTACTTGGAGGATAACCATACTTTATCACCAGTAGAGAAATACGGAGGAGAGCTTTTTTTTTATCTGCCTGGTTTTTCATGCGAGAGGAGGCTTGAGACAAAAAATGCTGAGTCTGTTACCAGATAGAAGAGAAGTCACGGACCTGAAGAATAACAGCTGACAGATGGAAACAGAAACTGGAAGAGGAGGACGGAGGTGATGTCCACAAACAACAAAGAACGGGGAAGTCCCCATGGATTCAGAATCCTTATGGCTGTAGGAGAATTTGGCCCAAGGAAGAAGATAAACCCAATCGTCCTGACGAGCTGAGACAAAATGACATAAGTAAGTTTCCAGCATTTGGTTAACCCTCTCCACTTGGCCATTGGACTGAGGGTGATAGGCAGAGGAGAAGTTCAGGCTGATGTCAAGACAGGAACAGAGAGCACGCTAGAACTTTTATAGAAACTGAATTCTGAAAAGGATAGGGGATAAGATGTCTGATCGCGAAAGGCCCGCCGCTGGGACAAAACCCCCGATCCCCATGCATCACCCGTATTCTTATGTGGGGCTGCTTCTCCAGTCTTGGAAACCTCCCATTAATGTCTAAGGAAGGGGGCGTGATTGCCATCATGCCCCCTCCCATTCATTGGGAATGAAAATTCCTATCCATGTATAAGGGCTTGAAAGGGGTATTCTGATATAGCTAGGGCTGTAGAAAAATAGAAAAAAAGCTATACTTACCTACCCCTAGTCCCCCATTGCTTCCATTTGGCTCCTTCTGGTCCTCTTATGCTTCTTGAAGCTTACCTACCTTTCTAACTAATCACTGGCCACAGCATTATTCTGTCTTGGCCAATGATTACTCGCACATTGGAAGGAGATGAATGAGATCTGTGTGTGACCTGCGGGGGACCTGGGGTACGTAAGTCTAGCTTTTTATCTAGTTTTCTACAGCCTCAGCAATATCAGATTTTTTTTTTAATGCCAGAATACCCCTTTAATTCCCCCATGATATGTTATGATCAAAAGAAATGTTATGAATTTGGAAAAACTATCAGAAATCTATGGTTGTAATGTACTTACAGTACCTAGCCATGGTACAAGGGTGATCCCAATCTTATTATTCTTCCACACCAACAGCAAGATGGGCTGGTTAGTCTATCAGGGAGCAGGGACGCTGGGTCAATTAGGCACATCGCCAGTGCCCACCACTGCCTGCTGATACTGGATATAAGCAGGGGACTGCGGTTTGACTCTGCTTGTATTTAAACCTGCCGTTACATCGTGGTTCTGACCTCCTTCATCTTTTTCCCTATTCTCTGGTTCTTATTCTTTCCTGGTTGTCCCCATCTAGTTCTGACCTGGTCGGTCTGTCCTTCTCATTCTTAGGCTTGGCACCAAGCACATAGCTAAGGTAAGGACTATTGCCCAGTTAGGGTCACTATGTAAGGCGAATTGTCCAAGAATGTAGGAACAGTGGTGTGGAACAGTGGTGTGGGTGAGGGCTGCAATGTCCCTCCACATTACAACGTTGATCATAAGGATTTTCCATCACTTTGCTGTAAATCTTCACCTTCTAACAACTTATGGAGTCATCAACAGATATCTTGGCTGTAGATACCATTAGTGATGAGCGGCATTGCCCATATTCAAATTTGCGATATTTTGTGAATATATAGATGGATATTCATCTTATATTCGCGAATTTCGCGCATTCGTTATATTTGCATATACGAATAT
Source organism: Hyla sarda (assembly GCF_029499605.1). Lineage (NCBI taxonomy): Eukaryota > Metazoa > Chordata > Amphibia > Anura > Hylidae > Hyla > Hyla sarda. The sequence continues at coordinate 27,178,653 of NC_079199.1, read as the reverse complement.
TTGAATATGCGAATATTCGCATATTCGCTTATTCGAGGGAGAAAACAGTGAGGGGGTGGGCAAATTTACTATTGGTATGTTGTTGATAACCACTGACAAGTGTATTTGCATCATTCTAATTGGCCCACAAGTGAAAAAAAGGAATATGTGAAGATTCACATATGCGAATATGCGCATATGCGAATATGTGCATATGCAGAAAAAAGTAAATATTCATAATTTCAAATATATAGCGGATATATTCGCAATATTGGCGAATTCGCTAATTTGTGATAATAATTCAGTCATATTCTACATTATCATTGTCCATTTCCAGTGTTTTCACTTCTGAAATGTCAAGATTAATTGTTTTTCCTAGTACAGATTGTAATAATAAGTTAAAACAACAAACTTTAGAAACCGAGTTGTCTGCTATCCACTGTGTTAGAAGCTTTCAGTGCCAGCAGAGACTCATAACAAATAGTTGCGCAAAAACTAGTTTGGTGAGGGGAAGGAATATGGCAGAAAATCAGAGAAAGCCAATGTTTGCTGTTATACCTATCATACAGCATTTTATTAGAAGAAAACACCCTGGTGAGCAGTAAACAATTTAAAACAGCAAGATAACAATAATAATAAGCAGTATTGTAAGTAAATTATCTTCAATATGAGACACAATGACCATAAATCAGATAGGTGAGCACTTTTTTTTTTAAAGTACTCCACTGGAAAACATTTTTATTTTTTTTAAATCAACTGGTTCCAGAAAGTTAAACAGATTTGTAAATTACATCTATTTAGAAATCTTAAACCTTCCAGTACTTATCAGTTGCTGTATGTTCCAGAGGAAGTTCTTTTCTTTTTGAATTTCCTTTCTGTCTGACCACAGTGCTCTCTGCTGACACCTCTGTCCATGTCAGGAACTGTCCAGAGCAGGAACAATTCCCCATAGAAAACCTCTCCTGCTCTGGACAGTTCCTAAAATGGACAGAGGTTACAACAGAGAGCACTGTGGTCAGACAGAAAGGAAATTCAAAAAGAAAAGAACTTCCTGTGAAGCATATAACAGTTGATATGTACTGGAAGGATTAAGATTTTTAAATAGAAGTAATTTACAAATCTCATATAGCAAATAGTAGATACACGATTCGGCACTGCTGTATATACGGCAAATAGGCAGCTACAGGTGGTTAATGCGAAGTAAAACCAAATCTTGCAGTGCTCAATCCAAGACTGATAGACAAATCCAAATGTACACGAGAAAAGAATGGAGGATGGCACTCACCCAGATGAAAGCTTCAAATATTCTTTATTGTACAAACACAGTGGCTGCACGCTGAGGCCCTCAGCATTCCTGTTTGTTGACCTGTCCGCCACCGCCACCGTGTTTGTACAAATATTTGAAGCCAAGTATACACATTTCTACTGAGGAAGGGGTCGGAGGTTCATGTTTCCCAGTACCCCGAAACGCGTTTAGAAATCTGGCACTGTTCACACAGTTACCATCAGTGTCCATCTGCAAACATTTTGGTAACAGAGGAGTTAAATCTGTCTTACTCCGCCCTGCCTGGCTGCAACTTTGCCATCCACTGCATCGCTTAGCCTCACCTCCTGCTTCCACGTGGGACGCCAATCCTGGACTTTCCACCGCTCCCGGCGTACCATCACCGCCAGACCCGTTGCCGCATCTGAGCCGACTGACACTCCTGCCGGAGTGCCAGACTAGTGCCATCTGAGTCAAGCCGGCCAGCGAACGAGGTCCCCAGCGCTGAAACTGCTGCATGCTCCTCCGCTATTGGAGCTCACGGTACGCAATATCCATTTGCGCCCCCCTGCCAACGGGGCTGCTAAGGGAGACATACCAACCTGTGCCCCCTTCCACTATATTGGGGCACACGAGGAACATAAGGCTGTGATTCATCCATCACAATTCATCAAGCCAGAAGCAGTGGTGAGAGATACTCTGTATCAACCATTCATCAACTTTTTTATTGTCTTTATGTTACAATTATTTTGCCATAAACCCAAACATCTATCCACACCTTTTGCGGATTTATTTTATTTTTATTTTTTATCTGCAGATTTATGGACTCATTAGAACATCAATTTATTCACATATCTTTTTTATACTTTATTTTGGATATCTCACTAGGGCCCAGTGAGATTTTCATTAGATAGTGCCAGTGTAATGTGATATTTTGTTATTGTTTTACATATTTATATATTCTATTTTATATTTTATATTCTGAATTAAAAAAATTTTTTTGAGTAAACGCTGTTATATCTATCATTGCCCATACCATTATGCACCATTGGTGAGGTCCTAGAGGCATAAGCTATAGGTTTTCATTATTTTACATTATTGTTGCCGGTGGGGTCCGGCTTTAGCTTTAACCGCCTCGGTCCTTCTGTTGTGAGCTGCACCTTATTTTAAGATTTGTAAATTACTTCTACAAAAAAAATCTTAATCCTTCCAATAGTTATTAGCTTCTGAAGTTGGGTTGTTGTTTTCTGTCTAACTGCTCTCTGATTACTTACGTCCCGGGAGCTGTGCAGTTCCTAGGGGGATATTCTCCCATCATGCACAGCTCCAGGGACGTGACATCATCATTGAGCAGTTAGACAGAAAACTTCAGAAGCTAATAACTATTGGAAGGATTAAGATTTTTTGATAGAAGTCATTTACAAATCTGTTTAACTTTCCGGAGCCGGTTGACATATATAAAAAAAAAGGTTTTGCCTGGAATACTCCTTTAAAATATCAAGGTTAGACATAGACATGTAACAGAATCATATAAAGATTACTATAAAACAATACCCAATCTGTATTGCCGTGTGAACCATGGACTTAGATTTGCGGCACAAGTTCTTGATGTTTGGTGAAAAGTTGGATTTACAGTTCGTATTAGCGGAGAGAGATTGGAGGTGTAGCTTGTACATTCTCTCTGCTAGATCTGTATGATAAGGACCGTCCATCATTGACAGTCTCTCAGCTCTAATAAAGAGCTTTATATTCTGGCTGCTGTATTATATATAATACTGCTCACCGCTGAACACAAATGGAACAAAAGAAAACAATTTCTGGACTGCAGTGCAGCAAATAACCCCAGAACATTCTCAGATGTTTTAGAGAAAGTCACTGGTGAGTAGAAATACATTTAATGCCAAAAGCAGCTCTATAGATACCATTATGTCTAATGCAGGTTTAAAATGTCTTGTCTACGGAGCCATAGAAAACTCCTATAATAGCTGCTTCTCTAAAAACAGAACCAATCATAGGAGGTGCGTATAACAAATAAAGGGATCGTCAGAGATAAGAAAAAAAATTGCCTTTCCCCCCCCCCTTAGAAATAGTGCCACACTTGTCTATGGTTGTGTCTCGTATTGCATCTCAGTCCTATTCAAATGAAAGGGGCTAAAGATGGCCATACAGATTACATAAAAGTAGGTTGATGGTTGAATAGTTGAACAATTACCGTATTTTTCGCCCTATAGGACGCACCGGCATAAAAGACGCACCCTATTTTAAAGGTGCAAAATCTAGAAAAAAAAGATTCTGCACCCAACAGTGATCTTCAACCTGCGGACCGCCAGATGTTGCAAAACTACAACTCCAGGCATGCCCGGATAGCCGTTGGCTGTCTGGGCATGCTGGGAGTTGTAGTTTTGCAACATCTGGAGGTCCGTAGGTTGAAGACCACTGGATAGGAGGTAATACTCACGTGTCCCCGCCGCTCCGGACCCGTAACCGCTGCCCTGGATGTCGCTCCATCGCTGTCGCCGCGTCCCCGTGGTGTCCCTGACGCTCCGGACGTCTTCTTTCCCGGGATCCACGCTCTCCGTCGCCATCATCACGTCGCTACGCACGCCGCTCCTATTGGATGACGGGACGGCGTGCGCGACGACGTGATGATGTTGAAGGAGAGCGCCGACCATGCAGGGGATCCCGGCATGGAGCAGACACCGAGGAGGCAGGTAAGGTCCCTCCCGGTGTCCTGTAAGCTGTTCGGGATGCCGCGATTTCACCGACGTGGTCCGAACAGCCCAACTGAGCAGCCGGGTTAGTGTCACTTTCGCTTCAGACGCGGCAGGCAGCTTTGATCGCCGCGTCTGAAGGGTTAATACAGGGCATCACCGCGATCGGTGATGTCCTGTATTAGCCGCGGGTCCCGGCCGTTGATGGCCGCAGGTATTCGCCGTATAAGACGCACCAACTTTCCCCCCCCCCAGTTTTGGGGAAGAAACAGTGCGTCTTATACGGCGAAAAATACGGTATCTTACAAACTATTGTTCCACAGATGCAGCCAGAAACATTTTTGTCCATTTTGGCCTTTTAAGAGGTACTCTGTTGCTAGACATCTTATCCCCTATCGTGGGGTGTCCCACTGCCGCTTTCCCCGTCACGCCACCTCCCATAGACATGAATGGATGGGGCATGATGACACGGCCACAGCCTCCCATATTCGGTGTTCTTAAAATAATTTTCAGAACGCCAGGTGCTGCATGGAGATTGCGGGGGGTCACAGCGGCAGGACCCCTGTGATCAGACACCTTATCCCCTATCCTATGGATAGGGGATAATATGTCTGGCAACGGAGTACCCCTTTAATCATAAATGGAATATTCTCAGAACGTTATGAGAATATTCTTTTACGAACATTCTTTCTTTCACTTACTGTCTGAAAATCTCAGGTGTCTAACTTCTTTTCGGGTGATAACTTTTTTATTGTTATGGAGATGCACCAAAAAGATGTTTGGGTTTAACAAATAGATAACAAAATAACTTTCATCTACATAGTTAGTATGGTTGAAAAAAGACATACGTCCATCAAGTCCAACCAGGGAATAATCTATCCTATCTAGGGATAATAAAATCTAAATAAACAAACCCTTCAGTTGCAGAAAAGTATTTTGTAAGTAAATAGAAATCATATATTTTATACATCAGCATTTTGGCATATTTTTTTTTTTTTTAAATTAATACGGGATTATAAACATTATATTTTAATATTTTGGACAATTCTACATGCGGCGATACAAAATATGTTTATTATTTTTACTTATTTTTTGTAAAATGAGAAAAGAAGGGGGATTTCATTTTTTATTATGGAATGGGCAATTATATAATTTTAAGAATATTTTTACCTTTTTTTTAATTAACACTTTCATATGCAGTCACTAGATTGCATTCACTGCTGCATTTGCTTTGCTTAGCTTATAGTCACTTAACGCTCCAGGGAGTACAGGGACACCCTGGTGCGTTAAGTCCAAGATAGCAAGGGCATACAGGTACACCCAATGTTCTCTAGCAGTTAAGTCACATACGTAACAGAAATCTGATACTTGTGGATATAACCATACAGTGGAAATGGCGCGAATGGTCATGGTCACTTTGTCTACAAGCCTGCTAGTTCACATTACACTTGTCATCGTGCCCGCTCATTCCTGTCATACTGCAGAGACAGAATGAGAGAGATAGAGAGAAAGAGAGAAACAGAGGGTGATATAACAGTGTGTGTGTGAGAGAGAGAGAGAGAGAGAGAGAGAGAGAGAGAGAGAGAGATGGAAAAGAGGGAGAGAGGGATATGAGAATGTGAGTGAGAGAGAAATAAAGAGAGAGAGAGAGCGCCAGAGAGAGCGGGAATGAGAGAACAAGAGAGAAATATAGAGAGCAAAAGAGAGAGAAAGACAGAAAGAAAAGTAAAGAAAGAAAGAGAACAAGAGAGAGTGAACACAGAAAACACAGAGAGAGAGGGAGAGAGAAAAAGAGAAAGAAAAGAGAGAGAGAGAGATAGAGAGAGTCGGAGAGGGAAAAAGAGATAGAGATGCAGAATAAGATAGAATGAGAAAAAGAGAGCAAGTGAGAGAGAGAGAGAGAGAGAGAGAGAGAGGGGAGAGGGAAAAAAGATAGATACAAAAAAAAAAAGAGAGTGAATGAAAGAGGGTGAGAGAAAGAGAAAAAAAGAGAGAGAGGGTGTGAAGAGAGGGAGACAGCCCGTAATGATCATGTGGATGTTGCTGTGCTCAATAAACCATATTAGCTCTTTAAGCTCCATTGCTGCCACACAAAACAACTTGTAATTCCATGTTTCGTGAGATGTTCAGATTCTTCTAGCTCTATCGCCATCACTTATCCTCTATCTATCTGGCTATTCATCTCTGGGTCTCTTTCTGCAAGAAGGAACTAAGAGACTGCAGTAACTCATGTCTCCCCCTACCTCGTGGTATGTTGAAATATATGTAGCGTGCAGCCTGCAGCTGACTGAAGTTAATAACCAGCAGATTTTAATTCCGGATTACAAACGTGAATTTACATACAGAGGTGTCTATCCCGAGAGGTTGTTAAATGGATGACTGGATCCAGGGGTGGATTAAGGATACTATGAGCCCTGGGCTGAATGGCAAGTGTGGGCAAGGCAGTATGTTAAAATGGCTTGTCACACTATGAATGTAGCTGCATATTCATATATCCTTATGCACACTGACTTCCCTATACACATATCCACATTTTTTTTTTAATTATTTATACATACACCTATATAGTCACCTTCAATTCATACAGTACATACACACATTCACTACTTAAATACATATGTATGCTTCACCTTTAAAGAGTACCTCTCATGATCTGTACATTTTATAATTCTCCCAGTTCACTTCCCCCATCATGATAAACCACCCCCTGCCTTTATTTTTATTATTTGCTAGTTTCCTACCTTGATATTGCTCTGTATTTTCTGCTCAGTCTCAATCAGAATCACAGACTGGGAAGGGGCGTTCCCCAGCAGGCGTGAAATCATCTGAAGCCATACAGGGGAGAATTTCCTCCCTCACTCTGCTACACACAGACCAGAGCAGTTCAGTGTATGAGATTAGCTATAATTGGATAAAGCTGCCCCCCCCCCCCCCTCAGCATTTCCACCAGGAGTCCAAAGTCTGTGCCAAAGATGGGGGGGGGGGGGGGTGCTCTGGACAAGTAGGGAGACACCTAGTGGCAGTTTTTTTAAACACAAATAAAACATAGGAAATTTCATTTTTTTTTAACAAAGTACATTAGAAAGATTTTTTATTTACCATAAGGAGTGCAGTAGCAAAAATTAGTTTTAATGAGAGTGCCCATTTAAGTATATATAGTAAAGTACAGTAACCCAGAAACTAAATTTGTCAGGGACCAAGTGCCATTTGACTCCATAAGTTCTGCTTAGCACACCACAGCAGAATGTTTAGGATAAATAAATTCCTTATCCATATTGAACATCTAAAGCTCAGATTGCTATTCCATCATGAAGAAACAAAAACAATATTGATTTTATTTTATGACTGGAAATATATTCAGACGTGACACATCAGAGAAAGGGAGCAAATGCACACTACATGCAGAAAACCACAGCTGATTCAGCCTTTGCCCACATTCCCTAAATGGATAGGTTTAGTAAACAAGCTTTAAAAAGAGATACAGTAACAGAACCAAGTCAAAGCTCAGTGAACAGATACATTTCCAGAACCAAGCAAAGTGCAGCGTTACTGTAACAAGACCATGTGTAGACCTTACATACTCTAACACAGTGTTTTCCAACCAGTGTGCCTCAGGCTGTTACAAAATGGGAGTTTTAGTTTTGAAAATAGTTTTGTAAATATATTCAGACATGACACCTCATTTATAAGGACAGAAAGTAGAGATGAGCAAATCGAATCGGACTATTCCGAATTCGTTCCGAATTTCATGAAAAATGTGATTCTGACCGAATCCGAATTTTTACTCGATTCGAAATTCTGAATTTCTTAAAAAATAACATTTTTATGTTCTATAATAAAATTGTAATTCATTTTTAAACAGAGATTAATTTATGTGGACGGCAGGGACCTAAAAATTTTGCTGAAAATAATAAAAATTTAGAAAGAGGCCATTTAATTGTAAATTTTTTTTTTTTTTTTAGAATTAATTTTGTTAAACTTTTTATTAATAACATATTTTAATAATGTGTTCAATAAAGTGTGTGTGTGTTTTAACTTTTTTAACTTTTTTTTTCTTAATTATTTTTTTTAGGTTGTACTACTACTCCCATCATGGAACATACTGTTCCATGATGGGAGTAGTAGTACATGTACTAATAGACAGATCACGTTGGGGTCTGACACCCGTTGCGATCCTCTTATATAATATATAGATGCGGGCGACCGTCCGCTCTTCTGCCTGATACTGCACTATGCTCTGCAATGTAAAATTCTTCATATCACAGATTAATATTTCCCGCAGAGAGCTGTGATTGGTCAGATGGTTCCAGCCAATCACAACTCTCTGCGGGAAATATGAATTATATATATATATATATATGTGTGTGTGTGTGTGTACACATATGGCAGTACAGGGCACCAGAGAAGAGCGGCCGTGCCCTGCATCTACACATTATACAGTATGATCGCAGTGGGTGTCAGGAGTGATACCTGCTGTGGTCTGTCCTTAACAGCAGGTACTACTCCTCCCAACATGGAGCACACTCAGCTCCATGCTGAGAGCTGTGATACCTGCATTAATAGACAGATCGCAGCGAGTGTCACTTCTGACACCTGTTGTGATCTGTCTATTAAAGCAGGTACTACAGCTCCCAGCATGGAGCTGAGTGTGCTTCATGTTGGGAGCAATAGTTCCTGCAGTTAAAGCGCAACTGTCACAGATTTTAACCCTCATAAACTAGCCTCAGGATGGAAAATTGTTAGAAATTACAGTTCAAGCATACCTTTTGAAGCTTTCTAGCAGCTTTAATCGGGCTAAAAAATGCTTTTTATGAAGGTCAGCAACAGTCGGATTTCCCCTGTATGTCAGTGCTTGGACCTCTGTGTGATTGACACACAAGTCCCAGCGTATAGGCCCCTTATTCTTATATGTAGGTAACGACTTGCTCCCCATGGGCAGCATAATGCTGTAGAGGAGGAGCTGGCCAAGCGCATCGCATCACTGCTGTTCACTCTACAAAGACAGGAGAATGGGCGGCCAGCTCATTCCGCTACTGCATTACGCCGCGCATAGGGCCTTAAGGACCAACCGCTTGGTATGGCCGCCCACATCGCATTACTGCTAGGCACAGGAGAACGGGCACTGTTTATGAGCTACCCGCATATAAAAAGAATAAGGGGCCTATGCGCTGGGACCTGTGTGTCAATCACACAGTGGTGCCAGCGCAGACATACAGGGAATAACCGACTGTTGATAACTTTAATAAAAAGCATTTTTTTTACCTGATTAAAGCTGCTAGAAAGCAGCAAAAGGTATGCTTGAACTGTAATTTTAAAGGGGTATTCCGGGAAAAAACATATTATCCCCTATCCATAGTACCCCCCCCCCCCCCCCCCCCCCGTTATTTCCCTGCAGCACCCACATTCTATGCAGGGCTGCATCTCCAGTTTTGGAAACCTCCTGGTTTCTGGAACCGGGGACGTGATGTCACGCCACGCCCCCTCCATTCATGTCTATGGGAAGGGGCGTGATGGCCGTCACGCCCCCTCCCATAGACATGAATGGAAGGGGCATGCTGCAGGGAGATCAGACATCTTATCCCCTATCCTTTGGATAGGGTATAAGATGTTTTTGCCCAAAATACCCCTTTAGCAACTTTGTCATCCTAAGGCTAGTTTATGGGGGTTAAAATCCGTGACAGTTGCGTTTTAAGGAAAGATCGCCCCAAGTGTCACTTCTGACACCGGTTGCGATCCTCCTGTATAATGTATAGCTCTTCTATGGTCAAGTCATGGCCATAAATGTTTGCACCCCTAAAAATTTTCAAGAAAATTAAGTATTTCTCACATAAAAGGATTGCCGTAACACATGTTTTGCTATACACGTTTATTCCCTTTGTCTGTATTGGAACTCAACCAAAAAAGGGAGGAAAAAAAGCAAATTGGACATAATGTTACACCAAACTCCAAAAATGGGCTGGACGAAATTATTGGGACCCTTAACTTAATATTTGGTTGTACACCCTTTGGATATAAAAAATAACTGAAATCAGTGGCTTCCTATAACCATCAATAAGCTTCTTACACCTCTCAGACGGAATGTTGGGCCACTCTTCCTTTGCAAACTGCTCCAGGTTTCTCTAATTGGAAGGGCGCCTTCTCCCCAACAGCAATTTTAAGATCTCTCCACAGGTGTTCAATGGGATTTAGATCTGGACTCATTGCTGCCACTTCAGAAATCTCCAGAGCTTTGTTGCCATCCATTTCTGGGAGCTTTTTGATGTATGTTTGGGGTCATTGTTCTGCTGGAAGACCCAAGATCTCAGACGCAAACCCAGCTTTCTGACACTGGGCTGTACGGTGCGACCCAAAATCTGTAGGTAATCTTCAGATTTCCTGATGCCTTGCACACATTCAAGGCACCCAGTGCCAGAGGCAGCAAAACAACCCCAAAACATAATTGAGCCTCCACCATATTTCACAGTAGGTACTGTGTTCTTTTCTTTGTAGGCCTCTTTCTGTTTTCAGTAAACAGTAGAATGATGTGCTTTATCAAAAAGCTTGATCTTGGTCTCATCTGTCCACAAGACGTTTTCCTAGATGGATTTTGGTTTATTCAAGTTTATTTTGAAAAAATGTAGTCTCTCTTTTTTATGTCACTGTGTCAGCAGTGGGGTCCTCCTGGGTCTCCAGCCATAGCGTTTAATTTCATTTAAATGTCGACAGATAGTTCGCGCTGACACTGATGCTCTCTGAGCCTGCAGGGCAGCTTGAATATCTTTGGAACTTGTTTGGGGCTGCTTATCCACCATTCGGACCAGCTTCTATCAATTTTTCTCTTCCGTCCACACCCAGGGAGATTAGCTACAGTGCCATAGGTGGCAAACTTCTTGATAATGTTTCGCACTGTGGACAAAGTTAAAGGGGTACTCCGGTGAAAACCTTTTTTCTTTTAAATCAACTGGTGCCAGAAAGTTAAACATATTTATAAATTACTTCTATTACTATTAAAAAAAATCTTAATCCTTCCAGTACTTATTAGCTGCTGAATGCTACAGAGGAAATTCCGTTTTTTGGAACACTGATGACATCACAAGCACTGTGCTCTCTGCTGACATCTCTGTCCATTTTAGCAACCGTGCATAGCAAATGCATGCGAAAGGCAGCATGGTGGCTTAGTGGTTAGCACTGCTGCCTTGCAGTGCTGGGGCCTTGGGTTCAAATCCCACTAAGGACAACAATAAATAAAGACTTATTATTATAACGTCAGCAGAGAGCACTGTGCTCGTGATATCATCAGAGAGCATTCCAAAAAGAAAATAATGTCCTCTGTAGTATTCAGTAGCTTCCCACAATTTTGGTTCTCAAGTCCTCAGACAGTTCTCTTCTCCTCTTTCTGTTGTCCATACTTAATGTGGCACACACAGAAACACAATGAAAAGACTAAGTGAACTTCTCTCCTTTTTATCTGCTTTCAGGTGTGATTTTTATATTGCCCACACCTGTCACTTGCCCCAGGTGAGATTAAAGGAGCATCACATGCTTGAATCAATCTTATTTTTCCACAATTTTGAAAGGGTGCCAATAATTTTGTCCAGACCATTTTTGGAATTTGGTGAAATTTTTTTCCTCCCTTTTTTTTGGCTTAGTTCCAATACACACAAAGGGATTAAACACGTGTATAGCAAAACATGTGTTACTGCAATCCTTTTCTGTGCGAAATACTTCATTTTCATGAAAAATTTCAGGGGTGCCAACATTTATGTCCATGAGTGTACATACACTTATTCATATTTCCCACAGAGAGTTGTAATTGGCTTGAACCAGCTGGGCCAGCTCATCCCACTACTGCATTATGCCGCCCATGGGGAGCGAGTGCTTGCTGTGAGAGCTGCCCACCAGCATCGCATCACCACTGTGCACAGGAGAACAGACACTGTTAATTTTACAGTAGAAAACTTGCCACCCACATATAAGAATAAGGGGCCTATGCGTTGGGTCCTGTGTGTCAATGACACAGAGGTCCCAGCGCTGAAATACAGGGGATATCTGACTGTTGCTGACTTTCGTAAAAAGTTAAAAGCAGCAAAAGGTATGCTTGAACTGTAATTTTGTCATCCTGGGGCTATTTTATGGGGGCTAAAATCCGTGGCAGTTGCGACTTAACTGCAGGTCCTACTGCTCCCAACATGGAGCACACTCAGCTCCATGCTGGGAGCTGTAATACCTGCATTAATAGACAGATCACAACAGGTGTCAGAAGTGACACTCACTGCGATCTTTCTATTAATGCATGCACTACAGCTCCCAGCATGGAGCTTAGTGTGCTCCATGTTGGGAGCAGTAGTACCTGCAGTAAAGGAAAGATCACAGTGGGTGTAACTCCTTACACTCACTGCGATCGTACTGTATAATGTATAGATGCAGGGCACTGCCGCTCTTCTCTGGTCCAGTGCACTGCCGTTAAAAAAAAAAAATACATATAAATATATATATATATATATATATATATATATATATATATATATACATACAGTACCCATTTTTCATATTTCCGGCAGAGAGTTGTGATTGGCTGGAGCCATGTGGCCAATCACAGCTCTCTGCGCATAATATGAATCTGTAATGTGAAGAACTTCACATCGTAGAACATAGTGCAGGATCGTGCAGAAGAGCAGCCGCCCGCCCACATCTATATATTATATAGGAGGATCGCAACAGGTGTTAGACCCATGGGGCGATCTGTAAATTAGTACAGGTACTACTACTTCCATCATGGAACAGTCTGTTCCATGCTGGGAGTAGTAGTACTACCTAAAAAAAATAAAAAAAGAAAGAAAAAAAAGTGAAAAAAAGCTAAAAACACACACACTTTATTACATCGATTCGCTGTTAATTTATTCGTATCGAAACAAATTTTTCCCAAAAATCTGGCCAATCAGCCAAATCGAATTTTTATAAATTTTGCTCATCTGTAACAGAAAGGAAGGCAATGCACACTACATGCAGAAAACCACTACTTATTTCTAAGCCTTATCCCATAGGTTTGGTAAATAGACATGGTTTCAGAAGCATGCTTTTAATATAGATACAGTAACAGAACCAAGCCTATGATTAAAGTAACAAGTCAAAGCATAGTAAACAGATACATTACCAGAACCAAACTCAGTGCATAGCTACTGTAACTAGACCATGTATAGACCTTACATATTCTGACACAGTATTTCCCGAGCAGAGTGCCTCAGGCTGTTGCAAAACTACAACTACCAGCAGGCCCGGACAGCCTTTGGCTGTCCGAGCCTGCTGGAAGTTGTAGTTTTGCAACAGCTGAGAGCACACTGGTTGGGAAACACTGCTCTAACAGAATTACGTTTAGTGCATGGAAATGTTAAAATAACCAAACTTTTGTATAAAATTCAGTACCAGCACCAATCTCAGTGCATGGATACATTAGCATTCAAGAGAATTTCACATGGATTCCTAATACATTAGCTTGGTAAAATCTTTCTTTTATTGCCAGCAAGATAATGCGTTTTGGGGGCTTATTCCTTCAATGGCATGCCTTTAAAATAGTTGTGCAAACAATACGATTATAAACATCCAACCACTGGCAATTGCCATGGGATAGTACCTTACATAGGAATTGTGCATCATGTAACATGGTGCCTTTGCCATGGAATACAAAACAAGGGAGACTTATGGGTCCATATGGTATAAAAAGACCCCAAGATGTCCAGGACCTACATAAATGATATCCTAGTATTTTACACCATTGTCCATGTAATCCTATCCCCTTCCAAATCATTGGTGGGTATTTGACCTTTATGGCCCTGACCAATCACAAAAATGGGAGTCTTTGTAAATGAAGAAGCAGTATTTTTTTCTTCTCATTTTTATGACCTCATTCTAATAAATTTATGAAATATTTGTCAAAAGCCCATTTCACCCCCAAGATAAATTTCTTGAGGGTGTGATTTCCAAAATTGGGTCTTTTTTTTTTTCTTTGTTTCTTATGTTTTGCCATAGTGCACTGCTTGACTGACACACATGTTTAAGAAAAAATGGAGCACCCTATGGATTTTGGGGCCTTTTTCTTAGGTTGTTTTTAGGCACCTTATTAAGTTTGCGAAGGAGTTGAGGTACCAAAAGACCCCATTTTGCAAACGTAACCCTTAAAAAATTTATCTTTTGATGTAGTATGATTTTTAAAGCATTGATGTTTCAATTTTTTTTTAAATAGCCTTTAAAAATAAGTAAGAAACTGAAATACCTCTGCCTACTTCACAACGGGGCACTCAGGACCGAAATTTTTTGGGACAGATCGAGGTCACAGTGTTTGGATTCCCACCAATCACTTATTATCTATCCTGCGAACATTATGGATGAGCAAATCGAATATGGAAAATCCGAATTCGTTACGAATTTCAGGAAAAATTCATTAAACACATTAAAGGGGTACTCCGGTGGAAAACTTTTATTTTTTAATGAATTGGTGCCAGAAAGTTTAACAGATTTGTAAATTACTTCTATTAAAAAAAAATCTTAATCCTTTTGGTACTTTTTAGCAGCTGTTTGCTACAGAGGAAATTCTTTACTTTTTGAATTTCTTTTTTGTTTTGTCCACAGTGCTCTCTGCTGACACCTCTGTCCGTGTCAGGAACTGTCCAGAGCAGCATAGGTATGCTATGGGGATTTTCTCCTGCTCCGGACAGTTCCTGATATGAGCATAAGGTGTCAGCAGAGAGCACTGTGGACAACACAAAAAAGAAATAAAAAAAATTAAGATTTTCCTCTGTAGCAAACAGCTGCTAAAAAGTACTGAAAGGATTAAGATTTTTTTAATAGAAGTAATTTACAAATCTGTTTAACTTTTTGGCACCAGTTCATAAAAAAAAAAAAAAAGTTTTCCACCGGAGTACCCCTTTAAACTCCATTTAGTGTGGTCCAGGCTCCAGGGCATCTAAAATGGCAGATCCACATGTAAGGACATGGGGCAAGGAATCCCAGGAAGGCAAGAACAAAGGTAGGCAGGATGACCCAGAATCACATGCAGCATCAGACAGTCACCACTGTGATGTCACAGCCCTATATAATCGGCAGACATTTTGCACCCAAATCCAGCCTAGAAGCAATGATAGGGAAGGAAGTGAGATTGAGAGAAAAAGTGCAATTTTGGGTGTAGTACACAGCGACTGAGTACTGCAGCACTGGTGTGTACAAAAACTGAAAAGCTAATAGTAGCCAGCCAGTGAGGGTGAGCAGAGCACTAAAAGCATATTGTCCTCTATTAAGTGTTACCTGTGCCTACATCTAAGTAGTGTATGATTTTGTTCCTGTTAAAGTCTTAAAGGAAAACTGTCACATATTTTCTCCCGCACTATCCACCGGTATTGGTAGATAGTGCGGGAGACGCTGATTAAAACGAGCCCTACCTTGGTCTGATCTGCACCGCCGTTCGCCCGCACTTGTAGTTTTAATCTCTGTGTATATCCGGCTGTAACTGGCAAAGGCGGTGCTTCTGCAGGCTAACTGACACTGACGTCAGCGCTGCTCATGAATATTTATCACTCCTGTTCTCCCTCTCTTTGTCGCTCCTAACCAGAGGGAGGGATGAATATTCATGAGCGGCCCGCAGAAGCCCCACCTTTGCCAGTTACAGCCGGATATACACAGAGATTAAAACTACAATTGCGGGCGAATGGCGGCGCGGATCAGACCAAGGTAGGGCTCATTTTAATCAGCGTCTCCCGCACTATCCACCAGTACATGTGGATAGTGCGGGAGAAAATATGCGACAGTTTTCCTTTAAGGGCCTAGATACTGTGAAAGGCCAGGCAAAAGTACACACCTGCTGGTGTTGTACACAAATACTGTTTTAAGCGTACTGGAGCGCATTGTCCTCCCCTCATAAGTGCATACCCCACACGTACACCTAAGTGGTGTACTATTTTGTTCCTGTTAAAGTCTTAAGGGCCTACATACTGTGAAAGGCCAGGCAAAAGTACACACCTGCTGGTGTTGTACACAAATACTGTTTTAAGCGTATATGTACTACAAATACTGTTTTTAGCCTAAGTATGTCAGGCAGATAAGTACCAGGACGTGCACAGAGGAGTGGCAGGGGCTTAAATTCATTAGTCAGAGGTTGCAGCAGACTAGGGACGAGTGGCAGCAGGAGTCGCAGCGAGAGGCCTGAGCTCCCGGTATCAGTTAGCGTTCGTGTCTCGATCAGCAACCCATCTGCCGTCATCGATTGGTTAACACAGTCATCCACTTCATCACAAGTGACATCTGACAACCCTTAGTCAACAGTCAGACAAAACCCTAGGTTGGCATGGCCCGGGAGCAGTCCCTGTCCTCCCATTGCCTCTGTCCTATGCTGTTCCCTCCCCCACAGAAGTATCTTATGCTGTGGGTTTAGCTCCCCTATTTAGTGAGGACAATCTACTAGAGGACAGTCAGCAGCTGCTGCCCAGCTAAGAAGTGGAGGAGACATCCGCCGCTTCCTCCGCTAGGTGTGGGAGTTGGTGTTGCGAGCGTTCAGGCTCCTGAAGAAGACACTGTTAAGGAACCTGAGAAGGACATCAGTGACGTGCAGACACAATTAAATGATGATGAAACCGATCGCACTTGGGAGCCGGGTGCAGATGGGGCTTCATCATCATCGGTTGCAGGTTGCCTGTGAGGCAGCAGCTGAGCCAGCAAGGTGGTATCATGGTTGGCAGTCAGCATGGTGGCAGAAGTGGATAGTTTGGAGCCAAACGTGTGCTGGGTAGACCACCTGCTTTGCGTCAGCCTACCTTCCCGGGAGGTAGTGGAACAAGGGTTCCTGGAGCTGGCGGCAGTAGCAGTCAATCAGCGCGGACTGTTTTTTTTGGGAAAATCAGCTACTCGGCAGTGTGCCAGTTTTTGATCAAGTATCCGGAGGATGTTAACCTGGCCACATGCAAGATGTGTCAGCAGAAGGTGAAGCGTGGCCAGGGTCCCAATGTTGACACCACGGCCCTGTGTCAACATATGCAGTGTCCCCATAAAGTGGCCTGGGAGAACCGTGGCTCCGATGTGGTGGTCCAGCCTGCTGCATCACCCAGTGGCACGCCGCTCCCTGTTTCAGCCAGCCAAAGCTCCACCACCTCAGCCGAAGGGAGCTGTGTGTCATACCCATCTTCTGTTGCTCCAGATGCTCCTGCTTCTCCTACTTCGAGTCAGTCATTCTTGATGAGACAACAGCATGCGCCCAATCATCCAACAGCGCAGAAGCTGAATGTGCTCCTGTCCAAGTTGCTGGTGCTGCAGCCCCGCCCTCTTCAAGTGGTGGACTCTGCACCTTTCAGAGAACTGATTGCTTGTACTGAGTCGAGGTGGAGAGTCCCAAGCTGTCATTTCTTTGCGGAGAAGGCCGAACCAGCTCTACACAATTTTGTGGAACAGAGGGTGAGTCAGTCCTTGACCCTGTCGGTGTGTACCAAAGTGCACGGCAGCGCCGACATCTGGAGCTGTAACTATGGTCAAGGAAAATACATGTCCTTTACGACCCACTGGGTGTATGTGGTTCCTGCACAGCCACAAGAGCAACTTGGACATGTCACGCCGCTTCTGCCTCCACGCTCTCAGGCCATTGGTCTTGTGACAGTGTGGGACTCCGCCTCCTCATCCTCCACCATGTCCTCAGCCTCCACTGCTTGGACAAGTCTCAGTGCCCCTCCAGCATACCATGTGTGCAGGGTACGGCGGTGTCACGCTGTTCTTCACATGGTTTTCCTTGGTGAATGGATTCACACAGGGGAGGAACTGCTAAAAGTCTTTCATCAAGAAATCGAATCATGGCTTACTCCATGAAAACTGGAAATGGGAACCATGGTGACCAACAACGGGAGCAACATCTTGTCTGCATTGCGACAAGGAAGCCTGAGACATGCGCCCTGCATAGCACACGTGTTCAATCTGGTTGTCAAGCGGTTCCTGAAGTGTCCCCCCCCCCCCACTGCAAAACATCCTAACAATGCGAAGGAAACCTTGGATGCACTTCAGACACTCGTACAAAGCAAAGTACACCCTCCTTTAGCTGCAGTGTCAGAACGGTATCCCCCAACATAGTCTGATTTGCGACGTTTCCACACGTTGGAATTCCACCCTCCATATGTTGGACGAAACAAACAGAGAAAAGCCATCACCGATTTCTTGATGATCTAAGTACTCCCCTTTGTATCTTCAATGTCAACCAGTGGCAGCTCATATGTGACACCTGCCGTTTGCTCAGGCCCTTTGAGGAAGCCACTTTATTAGTCAGTCACCAGGATTGCGGGATGAACAACGTCATTCCATTGCTTCATCTACTACAACACATGAGCCCTGTGGGGGCTGAACTGGAGGGGGAGGGGCACAGTGGAGCACAGTTTAGGTTTTGCGAGATGGGTGCTTTTTCTAGTCATTTGACAGGAGAGGAGGAGCAGGAGCAGCTAGACGAGCTAGAAGGTTATGAGGAAGGCGAGACAGAGGACCCAGACACACCGTGGCAGTATGCAGTGGAGATGGAGTCAGGGAGTCCTTCCGAGTCACTTGCACAAATGCACGATGTATGCTCACTTGCTTGCGTAGTGACCGCCGAATTGTCACCATTCGGCATCGGGATGACTTCTGTCTCTCCACCTTATTGAACCCTCTCTACCGTCTCTCTGAGCTCACCTTCCACTGCCATGGCTGCAGGGGAGGGGTGGGGTGGCAAAATCAGTACAAGCTCCATCAGCAGAAGCCTGAGTCTACAATCGCTGATGAGTAGCTTTCTTCTCCTGCATAGTGAAGCAACTCATCAGCAGCAGGTAGACCTGAAGCAGGACCTGAACCAGCAGGGAGTGGCATACCTTGACATGCTGGTATATGGTCTCCTCTTGCTGCCGCCACCTCCACGCTGGGTCATTCAGGCACTATATTGTCTCCTCATGCTGCCACCACCTCCATGCTGTGTCATTCAGGAACTATATGGTCTCCTCATGCTGCCGCCACTTCCACGCTGTGTCATTCAGGCCCTATATGGTCTCCTCATGCTGCCGCCACCTCCATGCTGTGTCATTCGGGCACTATATGGTCTCCTCATGCTGCCGCCACCTCCATGCTGTGTCATTCGGGCACTATATGGTCTCCTTATGCTGCCGCCACCTCCACGCTGGGTCATTCAGCCACTATATGGTCTCCTCATGCTGCTGCCACCTCCACGCTGTGCAATTCAGCCACTATATTGTCTCCTCATGCTGCCGCCACCTCCATGCTGTGTCATTCAGGCATTATATGGTCTCCTCCTGCTGCCGCCACCTCCACGCTGGGTCATTCAGGCACTATATGGTCTCCTTGTTAGAGGCAAGGAGGTAGTAGATCCGCTGAGCCTGTGTGAATGATGGCTTGGGCCATGTTAGGGAGCGCAGTCCAAGGTGCCACTGGTTTTCACCAGAGCCCGCCGCAAAGCGGGATGGACTTGCTGCGGCAGGCATCACTGAGGTCGCTAACCTTGACACCACTTGTTCACACAGGCTGCTGAGGAGAAAATGTGGTACAGGAGGAATTTGGCAACTCGTAGTCAGGATAGCAGAAGGTCAGGGCTGGCAGCACGGTAGCAAGAACAAGGACATAGCAAGAGGTTAGTAGGCCGGCGGCACAGGAGCATGGTCAGGTCACGGAGCAGGTAGGTCAGGAACATGGTAAGACAAGACATAATAAACGCTTTCACTAGGGCACTGGGCATACAAAGATCCGGCAAGAGTTAGAGGGAGGTGCACATACTTATAGAGAAGGAACAGGTGCAAACACCAATTAAGGGCGCACTGGCCCATTACATTTTTGAGATCCGGCGCGCGCATGTCCCCGCCGCCGGCGGTGTGAGAACCTCGTGGAAACAGAAGAAGGAGGAGGTGAGTGACGACCAGAGATTCGCATGTGGGCGTGTCCCATGATGCGAATCCTGGGTCCGCCTGATGGCAGAGGAAGAGAGAGGTTTGACCGGCCCGAGCACTCGCCGTAACACTCCTCATGCTGCCGCCACCTCCACGCTGTTTCATTCAGGCACTATATGGTTTCCTTGTTAGGTGCAAGGAGGCAGTAGATCTGCTGAGCCTGTGTGAATGATGGCTTGGGCCGTGTCAGGGTGGGCAGTCTAAGGTGCGGCTGGTT
This sequence comes from Hyla sarda, assembly GCF_029499605.1. NCBI lineage: Eukaryota > Metazoa > Chordata > Amphibia > Anura > Hylidae > Hyla > Hyla sarda. The sequence continues at coordinate 27,158,559 of NC_079199.1, read as the reverse complement.
TTCACAAAGCGGGATGGACTTGTTGTGGCAGGCGTCACACAGGTCGCTAACCGTGACACCACTCGTCCACACAGGCTGCTGAGGAGAAAACGTGGTACAGGAGGAATTTGGCAACTCGTAGTCAGAATCAGGATAGCAGAAGGTCAGGGCAGGCAGCTCGGTAGCAAGAACAGGGACATAGCAAGAGGTCAGTAGGCCGGCGGCACAGGAGCATGGTCAGGTCACGGAGCAGGTAGGTCAGGAACACGGTAAGGCAAGACACAGTAAACGCTTTCACTAGGGCACTGGGCACACAAAGATCTGGCAAGAGGTAGAGGGAGGTGCACATACTTACAGAGAAGGGACAGGTGCAAACACTAATTAAGGGCGCACTGGCCCTTTAAATCCCCGCCGGCGGTGTGAGAACCCGGTGGAAACAGAAGAAGGAGGAGGTGAGTGATGACCAGAGATTCGCATGTGGGCGTGTCCCGTGATGCGAATCCTGGGCCCGCCTGATGACAGAGGAAGAGAGCACTCACGGCCTACGTTACCAGCCGGAGCGCTCGCCATAACACTCCTCATGCTGCCGCCACCTCTTCGCTGTGTCATTCAGCACTATATGGTCTCCTCATACTGATGCCACCTCCAGGCTCTGTCAATGTGCCGCTCTGCGACAGTGATTCTAATAGCGACCCCTCTGATTATTTCACTAACCAAGCACACACCCTATGCATGTCAAAGTCTTCTACACCCCTATTGAGGCTCTCTGTAGGCCAGAAATAGCCGTTTTTAATAGTGATTCGCCGCAAATAATTTCCGACGAAACAAATTTTTGCGGAAAATTCGGCAACTCGGCATCTGTAGCGAATCTGCCATTAATTATTATCTTTCGATAGCCTTGTAATAATCCTTATTGTGTTGATTGTATTCTGAAAGCCATAACTTTTTTTTTTTTCTGTTGATGGAGTTATGAGAGGGCTTGTAGTTTTTAGTGATACCATCTTGGAGTACATAAGACAATTTGATAATTTTTATGGAAAGTTTTGTCCAACCAAGATAAAAATAATTCAGTTTTTTTTGCATTCATCGTGTCGTGTCAATAAAATGTTATCTTTATCCTGAGAATCTGTACAATTATATGTATGTATATATATGTTGTGGAAAGTGTCAGGGATCGCCCTTTGCTGAGGGAAAGGGACACGTGTCTGTCTTTATCCAAATCAGGCAAACAGCAGCAAGTTCATGCAATCTGACTCTTGGTCAGGTTTATTAGAAAGGTTGCAAGCCAAATAAAAATAACAATACAGGAACAAAAGAAAAACCTTGCCTGTCCGGCACTAACTATACAAGTGATGACCCTCACTACCAGCTGGAGAGCTTCTCTCTGTCAGCTAACAAAAATACTTTCAGCAACCTTTACTCACATGAGTCTCTCCACAGACAGGCGTTCTGTGTCCTCAGCCAGAGAGAGAGAGAGATCTGACCTGCTGGCTTCTCTTTTATATCCACCCTCTCATTCCCATTAATTAATCACCCTGCAGGTGAGAGGCTCTGGAGTTACCTCACACAGGAAAGGAACCAGGGAGAAATATACCTCCCCTCCACCACCAAACCTGCATGAGTGTCACAATATATACTGTATATAATGTTTTAGAAATTTTCATAATCGTATAAAACAAGAACAAAACTTTTTTTTTTCTGTAGCTTTTTGTGGGACATGCTGCAGTTTTTGTTGGTTTCCTCTCTGCAAGTGAAAACAGATTAAAATAAAGCAAATGTATATAATATCTCAAAGCTGCACAAAAATAACTGACTCTATCCACACTACAAGTCCCACAAGTCCCACTCAGCAAGAGTAAAATATACTTAGGTTCACAAATGCAAATATGTCTCCTAAAATTTGTGGCACTAAACACAGTAATATAAATTAGATACACATAGTTAGTAGGACAATGTCCACTTCATGCCATACAGCGTACTCCCCGTCTGGCGGAAGATGTGTGTCCCAGGTTTGGCTAGTATTCCCAGTCATGCAACACAATTTCTAATGTGCCAGACAATAAACAGAGTAAGTTCCTATTGGTGGCCCTTCATCAGCTAGATCTAGTATAGAAAAATCAGTACTCATCAAAATCTTACCAATGTTACCATGGCTGACACCATTGGCACTCGATGACCCCCACTGACTTACATTGGGGTTCAATCACGTTCCATAAAGATTTTGGCATCTTGATTGTAAAAAATGGTGCACATTCCGAGAATATAAGGCTCAAAACTGAGCCACTGAAGCAGCTGAGAAGACAGCCTTACCAGTTTAGATTGTAGCATAGTGCGGGCTTACATTGTTGCTAGTTATTTTCTCAACACCTGGTATTGTGTATTATATAAAGAAACAATATATATTTATCTACAGAACAAACACTCAATGCCCTTTTACAATGCCCGTTTACAAATGTAACTCAACCTGATGCTGAAATACTAACATAATGATGCTGAAAACTCTGATTTCTGATCAGGCTGCTGTAATCTGTTCATTTTCTCTGCCGCCAGTATGTTCACGCAGTACATATACCTATTGATGTGCAGAAGCATGTCTATAATGCCCCAGTGGCACGTCATTGCATTCTTTATATTGCTGTGATATGCAAGAGGGGAGGGTTAGATGTAAGAGAGGGACATGGGGTCTTTACTTTCATCCCTCGGCAAGATTACATCTGACTTCACATCTGCCTCTCCCTGCCCCAGTGGTCCTGCAGTCAGTAATCCTCTGCGCTTTCAATTAGCCGTGATGCAGTCGCTAAGCAACTGACCTGTGGTGAGGAATACATAATGTCCTCTCTCTCCCCCTCCACCCACCTAGTAGTGTCAGGGTAGAATGTGAGGAGATTGCATTGATTTCTAAGCAGGTTCAGATTTGTCATCTCAGCTGTCCTTGGGCTGTACAGATGTGAATACAACCCCAATAAACTGCATTCTGCTTCTATTTTAGGTTCTTCTGTTGTAACAAATAACAACATGTTTTGTTTTTAATGATTGCCGGTCTGACCTGTTAATGTAGGACACAGAAGAGAGATAGGATGAGGTTATTAGGGAGACTAGAAAGACAGCCTTTCCAATTCCCCCCACAATCAGCAGAGCCCCATGACATGACCTTATTGGCCGTCACATTTCTTAGCTGCGAACATGTGCCGTGACTAACAGAAGAACTACATTTAATTGTCGCTGACATTCTCACAGTACATACAATATACTATATAAATGAAAAATAATTACTTTTATTGCCTTTAGGTCAGAATTAAGACCACCTACGATTCTACAGAGCTTGGATAATAAGTGAAATGAATTGCAACTAGTAAGGGAACACAGCACAGATTATTTATACTTTAGAATAACCCTATGTAATGGTTATGGGGCCCATGAGAAATAGGGGGATACATTTATCATTTTGCTATGTGAACTTGTACAGTCAAGTCAAGGTAGCAAGAGGTTTAAAACCTTCCTGAGAATGTGTTGGTAAGGGGTATAATCCCTTGGGATCTTCTTGTTCAAGGATAAAAAAAGGTAAGGATATGAACCAACACCAACACCAGACACGGTAAGGACATGAACCAACACCAGACACGGTAAGGACATGAACCAACACCAGAATTGGTAAGGATATGAACCAACACCAGACATGCTTACGAGATGAACCAACACCAGACATGGTAAGGATATGAACCAACACCAGACATGCTTACGAGATGAACCAACACCAGACATGGTAAGGAGATGAACCAACACCAGACATGATAAGCAGATCAACCAACACCAGACATGGTAAGGAGATGAACCAACACCAGACATGTTAAGGAGATGAACCAACACCAGACAGGGTAAGGATATGAACCAACACCAGACATGGTAAGGAGATGAACCAACACCAGACAGGGTAAGGATATGAACCAACACCAGACATGTTAAGAAGATGAACCAACACCAGACATGGTAAGGATATGAACCAACACGAGACATGGTAAGGAGATGAACCAACACCGAACATGGTAAGGAGATTAATCAAAACCAGACATAGTAAGGATACGAACCAACACCAGACATGTTAAGGAGATGAACCAACACCAGACATGGTAAGGAGATAAATCAAAACCAGACATGGTAAGGAGATGAACCAACACCAGACATGGAAAGGAGATGAACCAACAACAGGAGAGTCCAATGTTATATGTCCTAATACATACATGCAAAATCCACTTGCAAAACCATTATGTAGCAGATATTGGCTATAAGTCCATGTTCACACTTTGGAATTTCTGTGCGGAATTTTACTTGGAATGTCCACACGGAAATTCCACTGCAACTGGGTCCTATTGAATTCAGCTGCATTCTGTTGCTCTGTGCACACAGCGAAATTGCATTTCCGTGTCAGCACAAAGAATGAACACGTTTTTGTACGGGATGCATAGCCGTCTATCAGACGGCACATTCCTGTGCGATCCTAGCGCCTGCATGTTTATGCCGGTGCCCAGCAGTGTCCGGAATATCTGCATGGAGATTCTCTGGGCGGACATTCTGACATGTGAACATAGCCTAAGGCTCTTATAAGTGGTGTCCAGTGGGGGGTCCCAGCGGCCAGATTCCTTGCAATCTAAAACTTATCATCTATTTATTGAATAGGGAATAGATTTTACTGCACTGGAGTACTCTTTTAATAAGGCATAGTACAAAGTCCACCCTTGAGGTCCCCCCCCCCCCCCCCCCCAGAGGTATTGCTGGCTGGTCATAGGCAAGAATAATGACACTAGATCATTACAGGTATTAACCAAAGTACTTAGCTAAATTAGTAGCAATAACTGTAATAAAATAAAAAATTCTAGACAGACATTGCGTTTTGGAGGAAACGATAACTCCTTTATCAGACAAAATAGGCAGCAGAAGAAACAAAAACGGAACTTATTCCAAGCGCCAGATCCCTTGAGGTAGTCAGTCTGGTAGGTTTCAGCTGCAGTCCTGTTTGTGGCTGTTTCTCCTCTGTCTCTCCAGCAATCAGCAGCCACCAAGGTGGCTGCTGATTGCTGGAGAGACAGAGGAGAAACATCCACAAACAGGACTGCAGCTGAAACCTACCAGACTGACTACCTCAAGGGATCTGGCGCTTGGAATAAGTTCCGTTTTTGTTTCTTCTGCTGCCTATACCATTACCGGACCAGACGCTGCCTTGGATCAGGGGAATCAAGCTGCAGGATCCCACTCTATGATGTATGCGATACCAGAGGTTGTGCTTTGAGCGCAACACCACAGGGTGAGTGTTATTACCAGCATCTCCCTACCTGTGCCTAACGTACTTCACCAGGGGCGCTATTGTGTTCCTTTTTCTCTTTATCAGACAAAATGACTTACAGAAGCAGGTTTTGTTTTTTCCCATATCATGCATACTCACCAGCTTTAGTCCTACAGCATCATCTTTTTCATTTAAGCAGAGCTGCATTCATGTTTTTTTTTTTACTGCAACTGGGTCATGTGATCACCAGCCTAACCCACTCTGTTAAATGAAGAGGAAGTGGTCCGTCTTGGGTCAGCCGACTTCCTGTGAACTACAGGATGATATCATCACCTACCAGACTTTTCTGGTTGGTAAGTGCCTCATTTCTTTTTACTTTCTTATTAGTTTTGAGAGTTTATTGAGTGAACAATAGAGTGGATGCTCCAGGCACACACATCCATTCTGAAGTATCTTCAATGTATTGGCAATGCTTTGAAGTTGTGTTGTAGCAAGAGAGAGTTAGATGTGCTCTGTTAGTGTATGGATTTAAATACATGAAAGGAACAGCCCTCTATCCCATTTCCTTTACTGCTTATTAACCCCTTAAGGATGCAGTGATTTTTTATTTTTGCACTAACATTTTTTCCTTCCTCACCTCCTAATAGCCAAAACACTTTCAAATTTTCCCCTTCATAGCCCCATATGAGGACTTGTTTTTTTTTTTTTTTACACCACCACCGGTTGTACTTTGTGAAGACATCCCTCACTTTTCCACAAAATGAGTATAAAACAAAATATAATTTGTGGGGCAAAGTTGAAAAAATAAATAATAAAAATAAATAAATAAACCCCCCTAAAAAAACACACCATTTTGCAACATTTGGGGGCTTACGTTTCCATGCAGTACAGTTTTGGTAAAAAAATGACATGTTATCTTTATTTTGTAGGTCTATACGGTTACAACCATACCCAATTTTATAGGTTTTAGTTTATTTTATTATTTTTAAAAAGTTAAACTTTTTGTATGAAAATGAGTATGCTTTAAATTGCCCTCTTCTGATCCCTATAACACCGTGATCAGTACCATTTTTGTTTTGATGGGACTTTTAAATCACTTTTTAATAAGAACATTTCTGGACTTGTTTTTTTATGTTTACACTATTCCCCATGCAGTTTCATTAATGCTATATTTTAATAGCTTGGACATTTACAAATGCAGCGAAATGTCACATGTTTATGTTATTTTTGTATACATTATTTTATTTGAAAAGTGGAAAAAGGTGATTATTAAAAATTGTATTAGGAAAGGGGCTTATTCACATCTATTAACATTTCTTATTAACATTTTAAATACATGAAAGGAACAGCCCTCTATCCCATTTCCTTTACTGCTTATTATCCCCTTAAGGATGCAATGATTTTTCATTTTTGCACTAACATTTTTTCCTTCCTCACCTCCTAATAGGTAAAACACTTTCAAATTTTCACCTTCATAGCCCCATATGAGGACTTTTTTTTTTTTTTTACACCACCACCGGTTGTACTTTGTGAAGACATCCCTCACTTTTCCACAAAATGAGTATAAAACAAAATATACCGTATTTATCGGCGTATAACACGCACTTTTTAGGCTAAAATTTTTACCCTAAAGTCTGTGTGCGTGTTATACGCCGATACACCCCCAGGAAAGGCAGGGGGAGAGAGGCCGTCGCTGCCCGCTTCTCTCCCCCTGCCTTTCCTGGGGTCTAGAGCGCTGCTGTCGGCCCTTTTCACCCCCTGGTTATCGGCGCCGCTGCCCGTTCTGTCCCCCTGACTATCGGTGCCGGCGCCGATAGCCAGGGAGAGAGAAGCGGCGCTGACAGCCAGGGGGAGAGAAGGGGCAGCGGCACCCATTGCCGGCGCCGCTGCCCCGTTGCCTCCCCCCATCCCCGGTGGCATAATTACCTGAGTCCGGTCCGCGCTGCTCCGCTGCTCCAGGCGTCCCCGGCGTCATTGCTATGCGCTGAACGGCGCGGCGCATGATGTCAGAGCGCCGCGCCGTGCATAGCAACGACGCTGGGGACGCACGACGGAGGCCTGGAGCAGCGCGGACCGGACTCAGGTAATTATGCCACCTGGCTACCAGGGGGTGAAAAGGGCCGACAGCAGCGCTCTAGACCCCAGGAAAGGCAGGGGGAGAGAAGCGGGCAGCGACGGCCTCTCTCCCCCTGCCTTTCCTGGGGGTATATCGGGGTATACACGCGCACACAGGCACCCTCATTTTTTCATGGATATTTGGGTAAAAAACTTTTTTTACCCAAATATCCGTGGTAAAATGAGGGTGCGTGTTATAGGCCGATAAATACGGTAATTTGTGGGGCAAAGTTAAAAAAAAAATAATACATTTTTTTTATAAATAAATAAAAAAAAAAACCCCCCTCAAAAAAAAAAAAAAAAAAACAAACAAAAAAAAACACACACCATTTTGCAACATTTGGGGGCTTACGTTTCCATGCAGTGCAGTTTTGGTAAAAAATGACATGTTATTTTTATTTTGTAGGGCTATACGGTTACAACCATACCCAATTTTATAGGTTTTAGTTTATTTTATTATTTTTAAAAAATTAAACTTTTTGTATGAAAATGAGTATGCTTTAAATTGCCCTCTTCTGACCCCTATAACACCGTGATCAGTACCATTTTTGTTTTGATGGGACTTTTAAATCACTTTTTAATAAGAACATTTTTATGTTTACACTATTCCCCATGCAGTTTCATTAATGCATATTTTAATAGTTTGGACATTTACAAATGCAGCGAAATGTCACATGTTTATGTTATTTTTGTATACATTATTTTATTTGAAAAGTGGGAAAAAGGGGGATTATTAAAACTTGTATTAGGAAAGGGGCTTATTCACATCTATTAACATTTCTTATTAACATTTTATTCACAATTTTTAGTCCCTATAGGAGATTATTACCTGCATACACTGAACATTGCTGTGTCTCAAAGAAGCTGTTTTATCCTTGGCTCCTCGGGAGCGCCTCAAACCCCTTCCCTGCACTTCCCAGTCCCTCTAGGGACTGTGAGGTAGACTTGCAGTTGTCCAGCCACGGCCCCCCGAAAGGAATTCTGAGTAAGGTTCTTCCACTTCTTGCCTGTAAAGGCGTTCCATAATCCTATCAAGCTCAGACCCAAAAAGCCTACCAGGCTCAAAAGGGAGACTACACAAATTATATTTTGATGTACTGTCGGCTACCCAAGGCTTAAAGCTCAACTGTCATCAGGAGTTACATACTAGAGCTATACACAGCATGTAAAAGCTGTGTAGCACAGTAATGCAGCCATACCTTTCTTTGTCTAATTGGTGGCTTTATAAGTCTAAAAAAATCCTTATATCCAGAGTCATGAACAGTCAGAGAGGCATGGCTGGGGGGTCTGCAATGCCATCCCTCTCTTGAACAACATCACTGCCTTGGCCCTGTGTGAGTGACATAAAGCTCCTCTGTGCATAGTCTCTGACCAATAGAGGCAGAGAGCTTGCTCAGTCCCTGCCTCTAGTGCCGGTGTGGTAAATATTTTTGCTAACCCTTGTGGCCGCTCCAGTAGCTTCATTATAGGCTGGGCCACACATGTGACAGCAGGACTTCTCAGCGACCACCGTAATGGTTGTGGACAGCGCATGCGTGAGGAAGCTGTATACCGCTCGCACGTGCCGATGCTGTAACATTGTTCAAGAGAAGCATGACATTGGAGACTCACGGTTATGCCTCTTCAATTGTTCATGACTCTGGATAAAAGCATTTTTTAGAATCATAAAGCCACCGATTAGACAAAGAAAGGTATGGATGCATTATTGTGCTACACAGCTATTACATGCTGTGTATAGCTCTAGTAGGTAGATCCTGATGACAGTTGCGCTTTTAGCCACAATGACCTGCGGCCAGCCGACACTAGTGCTCTAGCTAGTTTTAGTTAGTGAGGTCCCAAATTACACATATATTCTGTAGCCAAGTTGACAGACTTAAAGGAGGCCAAGACGTCATCAATAGATGGATCTGGTTGAGCTGGGACCTCAGAAAATAAAAGACTTCAGTTGAGGCTATGTCCACTGAAGCGGAAGCAGCTGCCTTTGTATATTCTCGCCTTAGTGTGCACTCAGATCTTCTGTCTATAGGATCCCGCAGACTAGGCCCACTGTCTTCAGGAACCAGAGTGCGCTTTGACAATATTGATACTGCCATATTTACTTTTGGGATATAACCCCAGGATTCTACCAATGAAGTAACCATTTCCCAGTTAAGGACCTTTCTCTGGCTTCTTTAACTATGTCTTAATAATAAAAGTCTTATCCACTTTGAAGACCCGTCAACATCACAGCTCCCTGACCTGATGGATGCTATTTTTCGTTTTTCTTCCGGTAAAAAATATGGAACAGATTCTTTCCCATCTGAAGAAGATGATGAGAGAGAGAGAGACCATGCCAGGTCTCTCTTCAGCAGGTCCAGACACCTCCATGGCCCCATGGGGGAAATTGCTTCTTGGGCGTTTATACATAATATCTCTAATGGAGCCCTGTACATAATCCCTAACCCAAATTACCATATCGTGCAGGGTGTATTGGTTCTACTGAAAATAGTGTAGTATAGAACTGTCTAGAGGAAGCACAAAAAAAGCTTAAAAGCTGTGAAACCGGTAGCAACACACACAAGACCAAATAAAAGTGATTGGATGTGGACTCTATGGGCTAGCATGTGCACACAGAGACTGAGTGCCAGCCTCGGGCTGTTTAAGTAGAGTGGTGCCCTGGCGCCCAAACCCCTCCCACCAGGGAGTGGAAGACCCATCCAACTGAGTATAGATAACTTTTAAATAAATATTTAAAATAATAATATAGGTTACCCAAATTCATTACAACACAGTTAAGGGCATAAAAATGTCAGTATCCTTTTATAACTTAGAAAAAACCTGCTGATGAAGGCCGGAGGTATCACAAGTGACATCTGTTGCTGCAAGATGGTGGCATCAACTGCACTAAGCGCCACATATACCGCCGGATGGGAGGGCAGAGACTGGGTATGCCAGCTAGGGAAGTAAAGGAAACTGGAGCCTAAAAACAAGTTAGGAAAACAAAAAAGCCTTAAATTGGCTAGAACTTTTTATATGTTGTTATTGATGAAAATGAAAGACCTTTTGTAATATGATTATTTAAAAATAAAAATTGAATATATTTAATAAAGAAAACGGCTCCTGAAAATCCCACCACTAGGGGTCCCCATACCTACTGGGACATTAACCAGTCCTGAAGCAGCATTAGCTTGTCCATTAGTCATGGACAAGAGAGGATTCATGGACAAGGCTGCATGAGCAGACACACCAATCCCCTCCCACCACCATAAGGGAAGGACACGCCCCCTTCCACCACACACTAATCACCTCCCAACACTGTGAGCTAATTCAAATAGGTATTTTCATAATAAATATAGGTGATAGAGGCATAAAAATTAGATGTACATGGTCAGGATTATGTACTGAGTAATAGAGATGAGCGAACTTTTGAAAAATTTGATTCGGGCTGAATTTTTTCGCGGCAAATCTGTTTTAAAAATGGCTATTTCTGGCCTACAGAGAGCCTCAATAGGGGTGTAGAACACTTTGCCTTGTCCTTACACGCATAGGCAGTGTGCTGTGTTAGTGAAATAATACTGTTATTCAGTATGACATGCAGATTACAGGCATTGCTATTAGAATCACTGCCGCAGAACATGTTGATGTGGCTGATTTTTTATGTAATTTTTATTTAATTAGAATTTATTTACATTTTTTGATTACCCATTCTGGTGAGCTTTGAGCTGACAGTCCGCCGCCAGGCGAGCTACCACCTGTTCCATTCCCTGCCTCTCAGAGCACCCCCATACTCTAAGTGTCCACTTGAAAAGGGAGGGACTGCAGTGCTAGCAACTTGGACAGGAGCACATTTAGCTTCTGTACCATTGGATAAGTGGGCGCATAAAGCTAGAAGTGGCTGCAGTGAAAAAGTTCATACTTGTAACTTAAAATCGAGCTGGCGGTCCTCTGCCAGGCGAGATACCACCTGTTCCAGCCTCTGCCTCTCAGCGCCCCCTGACTGTGAAAGTGTGAATATTTCATTTAATTAGTTTTGGTTCATTGTTATCGCACAAAGCTGTTTTATTGGATTCTTGTGATCATTCCACAGGTGATATGACGGCAACGACCATAGGGCTGTTACGCCGAGCGCTCCGGGTCCCCGCTCCTCCCCGGAGCGCTCGCTGCACTCTCGCTCCCGCAGCGCCCCGGTCAGATCCACTGACCGGGTGCGCTGCGATACTGCCTCCAGCCGGGATGCGATTCGCGATGCGGGTGGCGCCCGCTCGCGATGCGCACCCCGGCTCCCGTACCTGACTCGCTCTCCGTCGGTCCTGTCCCGGCGCGCGCGGCCCCGCTCCCTAGGGCGCGCGCGCGCCGGGTCTTTGCGATTTAAAGGGCCACTGCGCCGCTGATTGGCGCAGTGGTTCTAATTAGTGTGTTCACCTGTGCACTCCTTATTTATACCTCACTTCCCCTGCACTCCCTCGCCGGATCTTGTTGCCATTGTGCCAGTGAAAGCGTTTCCTTGTGTGTTCCTAGCCTGTGTTCCAGACCTCCTGCCGTTGCCCCTGACTACGATCCTTGCTGCCTGCCCCGACCTTCTGCTACGTCTGACCTTGCTTCTGTCTACTCCCTTGTACCGCGCCTATCTTCAGCAGTCAGAGAGGTTGAGCCGTTGCTAGTGGATACGACCTGGTCACTACCGCCGCAGCAAGACCATCCCGCTTTGCGGCGGGCTCTGGTGAAAACCAGTAGTGACTTAGAACCGATCCACTAGCACGGTCCACGCCAATCCCTCTCTGGCACAGAGGATCCACTACCTGCCAGCCGGCATCGTGACAGTAGATCCGGCCATGGATCCCGCTGAAGTTCCTCTGCCAGTTGTCGCCGACCTCACCACGGTGGTCGCCCAGCAGTCACAACAGATAGCGCAACAAGGCCAACAGCTGTCTCAATTGACCGTGATGCTACAGCAGCTACTACCACAGCTTCAGCAATCATCTCCTCCGCCAGCTCCTGCACCTCCTCCGCAGCGAGTGGCCGCTTCTGGTCTACGACTATCCTTGCCGGATAAATTTGATGGGGACTCTAAATTCTGCCGTGGCTTTCTTTCCCAATGTTCCCTGCACTTGGAGATGATGTCGGACCAGTTTCCTACTGAAAGGTCTAAGGTGGCTTTCGTAGTCAGCCTTCTGTCTGGAAAAGCTCTGTCATGGGCCACACCGCTCTGGGACCGCAATGACCCCGTCACTGCCTCTATACACTCCTTCTTCTCGGAAATTCGAAGTGTCTTTGAGGAACCTGCCCGAGCCTCTTCTGCTGAGACTGCCCTGTTGAACCTGGTCCAGGGTAATTCTTCCGTTGGCGAGTACGCCGTACAATTCCGTACTCTTGCTTCAGAACTATCCTGGAATAATGAGGCCCTCTGCGCGACCTTTAAAAAAGGCCTATCCAGCAACATTAAAGATGTTCTGGCCGCACGAGAAATCCCTGCTAACCTACATGAACTCATTCATCTAGCCACTCGCATTGACATGCGTTTTTCCGAAAGGCGTCAGGAGCTCCGCCAGGATATGGACTTTGTTCGCACGAGGCGTTTTTTCTCCCCGGCTCCTCTCTCCTCTGGTCCCCTGCAATCCGTTCCTGTGCCTCCCGCCGTGGAGGCTATGCAGGTCGACCGGTCTCGCCTGACACCTCAAGAGAGGACACGACGCCACATGGAGAATCTCTGCCTGTACTGTGCCAGTACCGAACACTTCCTGAAGGATTGTCCTATCCGTCCTCCCCGCCTGGAAAGACGTACGCTGACTCCGCACAAAGGTGAGACAGTCCTTGATGTCTACTCTGCTTCTCCACGTCTTACTGTGCCTGTGCGGATATCTGCCTCTGCCTTCTCCTTCTCTACTATGGCCTTCTTGGATTCCGGATCTGCAGGAAATTTGATTTTGGCCTCTCTCGTCAACAGGTTCAACATCCCGGTGACCAGTCTCGCCAGACCCCTCTACATCATTTGTGTAAACAATGAAAGATTGGACTGTACCATACGTTTCCGCACGGAGCCCCTTCTAATGTGCATCGGACCTCATCACGAGAAGATTGAATTTTTGGTCCTCCCCAATTGCACTTCCGAAATTCTCCTTGGACTACCCTGGCTTCAACTCCATTCCCCAACCCTGGATTGGTCCACTGGGGAGATCAAGAGTTGGGGGCCCTCTTGTTTCAAGGACTGCCTAAAACCGGTTCCCAGTACCCCTTGCCGTGACTCTGTGGTTCCCCCTGTAACCGGTCTCCCTAAGGCCTATATGGACTTTGCGGATGTTTTTTGCAAAAAACAAGCTGAGACTCTACCTCCTCACAGGCCTTATGATTGTCCTATTGACCTCCTCCCGGGCACTACTCCACCCCGGGGCAGAATTTATCCTCTGTCCGCCCCAGAGACTCTTGCTATGTCTGAGTACATCCAGGAAAATTTAAAAAAGGGCTTTATCCGTAAATCCTCCTCTCCTGCCGGAGCCGGATTTTTCTTTGTGTCCAAAAAAGATGGCTCTCTACGTCCTTGCATTGACTACCGCGGTCTTAATAAAATCACGGTAAAGAACCGCTACCCCCTACCTCTCATCTCTGAACTCTTTGATCGCCTCCAAGGTGCCCACATCTTTACCAAACTGGACTTAAGAGGTGCTTATAATCTCATCCGCATCAGAGAGGGGGATGAATGGAAAACGGCATTTAACACTAGAGATGGACACTTTGAGTATCTGGTCATGCCCTTTGGCCTGTGCAACGCCCCTGCCGTCTTCCAAGACTTTGTTAATGAAATTTTTCGTGATCTCTTATACTCCTGTGTTGTTGTATATCTGGACGATATCCTGATTTTTTCTGCCAATCTAGAAGAACACCGCCAGCATGTCCGTATGGTTCTTCAGAGACTTCGTGACAATCAACTTTATGCCAAGATAGAGAAATGTCTGTTTGAATGCCAATCTCTTCCTTTCCTAGGATACTTGGTCTCTGGCCAGGGACTACAAATGGATCCAGACAAACTCTCTGCCGTCTTAGATTGGCCACGCCCCTCCGGACTCCGTGCTATCCAACGTTTTTTGGGGTTCGCCAATTATTACAGGCAATTTATTCCACATTTTTCTACCGTTGTGGCTCCTATCGTGGCTTTAACAAAAAAAAATGCCAATCCCAAGTCTTGGCCTCCTCAAGCGGAAGACGCCTTTAAACGGCTCAAGTCTGCCTTTTCTTCGGCTCCCGTGCTCTCCAGACCTGACCCATCTAAACCCTTCCTATTGGAGGTTGATGCCTCCTCTGTAGGAGCTGGAGCGGTCCTTCTACAAAAAAATTCTTCCGGGCATGCTGTTACTTGTGGTTTTTTTTCTAGGACCTTCTCTCCGGCGGAGAGGAACTACTCCATCGGGGATCGAGAGCTTCTAGCCATTAAATTAGCACTTGAGGAATGGAGGCATCTGCTGGAGGGATCAAGATTTCCAGTTATTATTTACACCGATCACAAGAACCTCTCCTATCTCCAGTCTGCCCAACGGCTGAATCCTCGCCAGGCCAGGTGGTCTCTGTTCTTTGCCCGATTTAATTTTGAAATTCACTTTCGGCCTGCCGATAAGAACATTAGGGCCGATGCTCTCTCTCGTTCCTCGGATGCCTCGGAAGTTGAACTCTCTCCGCAACACATCATTCCTCCTGACTGCCTGATTTCCACTTCTCCAGCCTCCATCAGGCAAACTCCTCCAGGAAAGACCTTCGTCTCTCCACGCCAACGCCTCAGAATCCTCAAATGGGGTCACTCCTCCCATCTCGCAGGTCATGCAGGCATCAAGAAATCTGTGCAACTCATCTCTCGCTTCTATTGGTGGCCGACTCTGGAGACGGATGTCGTGGACTTTGTGCGAGCCTGCACTGTCTGTGCCCGGGATAAGACTCCTCGCCAGAAGCCCGCTGGTTTTCTTCATCCTCTGCCTGTCCCCGAACAGCCTTGGTCTCTGATTGGTATGGATTTTATTACAGACTTACCCCCATCCCGTGGCAACACTGTTGTTTGGGTGGTCGTTGATTGATTCTCCAAAATGGCACATTTCATCCCTCTTCCTGGTCTTCCTTCAGCGCCTCAGTTGGCTAAACAATTTTTTGTACACATTTTTCGTCTTCACGGGTTGCCCACGCAGATCGTCTCGGATAGAGGCGTCCAATTCGTGTCAAAATTCTGGAGGGCTCTCTGTAAACAACTCAAGATTAAATTAAACTTTTCTTCTGCATATCATCCTCAATCCAATGGGCAAGTAGAAAGAATTAACCAGGTCTTGGGTGATTATTTACGGCATTTTGTTTCCTCCCGCCAGGATGACTGGGCAGATCTTCTACCATGGGCCGAATTCTCGTATAACTTCAGAATCTCTGAATCTTCCTCCAAATCCCCATTTTTCGTGGTGTACGGCCGTCACCCTCTTCCCCCCCTCCCTACTCCCTTGCCCTCTGGTTTGCCCGCTGTGGATGAAATATCTCGTGATCTTTCCACCATATGGAAAGAGACCCAAAATTCTCTCTTACAGGCTTCATCACGCATGAAGAAGTTTGCTGATAAAAAAAGAAGAGCTCCCCCCATTTTTTCTCCTGGAGACAAGGTATGGCTCTCCGCTAAATATGTCCGCTTCCGTGTTCCCAGCTACAAATTGGGACCACGCTATCTTGGTCCTTTCAAAATTTTGTGCCAGATCAATCCTGTCTCTTATAAACTTCTTCTCCCTCCTTCTCTTCGTATTCCTAATGCCTTTCACGTTTCTCTTCTTAAACCACTCATCATCAACCGTTTCTCTCCTAAACTTATCTCTCCCACTCCTGTCTCCGGTTCTTCAGACATCTTTCCTGTAAAGGAGATACTGGCCTCCAAAAAGGTCAGAGGTAAAACCTTCTTTTTGGTTGACTGGGAGGGCTGTGGTCCTGAAGAGAGATCCTGGGAACCTGAGGACAATATCCTGGATAAAAGTCTGGTCCTCAGGTTCTCAGGCTCCAAGAAGAGGGGGAGACCCAAGGGGGGGGGGTACTGTTACGCTGAGCTCTCCGGGTCCCCGCTCCTCCCCGGAGCGCTCGCTGCACTCTCGCTCCCGCAGCGCCCCGGTCAGATCCACTGACCGGGTGCGCTGCGATACTGCCTCCAGCCGGGATGCGATTCGCGATGCGGGTGGCGCCCGCTCGCGATGCGCACCCCGGCTCCCGTACCTGACTCGCTCTCCGTCGGTCCTGTCCCGGCGCGCGCGGCCCCGCTCCCTAGGGCGCGCGCGCCGGGTCTTTGCGATTTAAAGGGCCACTGCGCCGCTGATTGGCGCAGTGGTTCTAATTAGTGTGTTCACCTGTGCACTCCTTATTTATACCTCACTTCCCCTGCACTCCCTCGCCGGATCTTGTTGCCATTGTGCCAGTGAAAGCGTTTCCTTGTGTGTTCCTAGCCTGTGTTCCAGACCTCCTGCCGTTGCCCCTGACTACGATCCTTGCTGCCTGCCCCGACCTTCTGCTACGTCCGACCTTGCTTCTGTCTACTCCCTTGTACCGCGCCTATCTTCAGCAGTCAGAGAGGTTGAGCCGTTGCTAGTGGATACGACCTGGTCACTACCGCCGCAGCAAGACCATCCCGCTTTGCGGCGGGCTCTGGTGAAAACCAGTAGTGACTTAGAACCGATCCACTAGCACGGTCCACGCCAATCCCTCTCTGGCACAGAGGATCCACTACCTGCCAGCCGGCATCGTGACAAGGGCCTCAGTCTTGAAAAGATTGCATCAAATTTTTTAAAATTAAATTTAAGATTTATATTAGATTCCCAAGTTTAATGTCCCGGTGTTTACTTTGAACTAATACTGTATGACCCCAAAACCCAAACTAACAAGGAGTCACATGGCGGCACAATGACAGAGAATAGAGGTGGCAGCAGCATGAGGAGACCATAATCTGGCAGAATGACACAGCCTGGAACTGGTGGCAGCAAGAGGAGACCATATAGTGGCTAAATGACACAGCCTGCAACTTGTGGCAACATGAGGAGACCATAGGGCCTCGCAATCCCTAAGATTTAAAGATGAATTTAAACATTTAAATTGAAGATTTATGGTAGCTAGATCTACCATGAAAATTTGTAGGTAATGTCTCAGGCTCAGCAGCATCAGTAAACCATATAGTGGCTGAATGACACAGCCTGCAGCTCGCGGCAGCATGAGGAGACCATAGTGGCCTCACAATCCCTAAGATTTAAAGATGAATTTTAAAATTTAAATTGAAGATTTATGGTAGCTAGTTCTACCATGAAAATTTGTAGGTAATGTCCCAGGTCCAGCAGCATCAGTAAACCATATAGGGATGACACAGCAAGCGGCAGCATGAGAAGATGAATTTAAAAATGTAAATTGAAGATTCATGGTAACTAGTTCTACCGTGAAAATTTGCAGGTAATGTCCCAGGCCTGGCAGCATCAGTAAACCATATAGTGGCTGAATGACACAGCCTGGAGTTGGCGGCATATGAGAATACCATATAGTGGCTTAATGGCACAGCCTGGAGTTGGCAGAAGCATGATGAGACCATATAGTGGCTGAATGGCACATGCTGGATTTGGCGGCAGCATGAGTAGAACATATAGTGGCTGAATGGAACAGACTGGAGTTGGTTGTAGATGAGGAGATCATATAGTGGCTGAATGGCACAGCCTGGAGTTGGCGGCAGCATTAGTAGAACATATAGTGGCTGAATGGCACATCCTGGATTTGGTGGCAGCATGTGTAGAACATATAGTGGCTGAATGGCACAGCCTGGAGTTTGCAGAAGCATGAGGAGACCATATGGTGGCTGAATGGCACAGCCCGGAGGTAGCTGAAGCATGAGGAGACCATATAGTGAATGAATGGCACAGCCTGGAGGTGGCTGAAGCATGAGGAGACCATTTAGTGGCTGAATGGCACAGCCTGAAGTAGGCAGAAGCATGAGGAGGCGATATAGTGGCTGAATAAGACAGCCTGGAGGTGGCAGCAGCAGCATCAGGAGTCCTGAAAGTGACTCGGTGACAGAGTGGTGTGGTGGGTGGCAATACCAGTACCCGGTGATGAAGGTGGGTGAAAAAAGGTCTGATGCGGAGGAATGTTTGTAGCTGGGGAGCAGTGCCTTAAATCTGTTTGACACTATCCATATTTGTGAGGTGTTGGTGTGGCACCATGGTCAATCTATTCTGATGCATCAGGCATTGGTGGGTGGAAATCCTGGCTGATCCATGCCTGATTTATCTTCACAAAGGTCAGTCTCTCCACATTTTTCGTGGACAGACGAGTTCTCCTTGGGGTGACTATGGCCCCCGCAGCACTAAACACCCGCTCTGATGGCACACTACTGGCTGGGCAGGACAGCTTTTTCAGGCAAACTCTGCTAGCTGCGGCCACAAATCAAGTTTGGCTGCCCAGAAGTCCAGCGGATCTTCAAGGTGTGTTGGCATGGGCATGTCAAGGTATGCCCCCACCTGCTGGTTCAGGTCTTGCTCCAGGTCTACTTGCTGCTGATGAGTTGCTTCACTATTCGGGCGAAGAAAGGTACTCATCAGTGCCTGTAGACTCAGGCTGCTGCTGATGGAGCTGGTACTGCTCCTGCCACCCCACCCCTCCCCAGCAGCCAAGGCAGTGGAAGGTGAGCGCAGAAGGCCCCCCGAGTCAGACCTGCGAGAAGATGGACGATGGCGCCGATAGGCATCGGCCAACTGACCACATAGGATGTCTCTGTAGTAGGTCAGTTTGTCCTCCCTCTCAGTGGGTGTAAAAAAGGCCCCCATTTTGTGTCGGTAGCGAGGTTCCAATAAGGTGGAGAGCCAGAAGTCATCCCGCTGCCAAATGGTGACAATTTGGCAGTCACTACGCAAGCAAGTGAGCATGCATTGTGCCATTTGTGCAAGTGACTCGGAGGGACTCCCTGCCTCCATCTCCACTGCATACTGCCACAAGGGGTCTGGGTCCTCTGTCTCGCCTTCCTCATAACCCTCTAGCTCCTCTGGCTGCTCCTGCTCCTCCTCTCCTATCAGATGACTAGAAAAACCACCCATTTGGCGAAACCTGAACTGTGCTCCACTGTGCCTCTCCCCCTCCTCCAGTTCAGCCCCCACAGGGCTCATGTGGCCGTGAGATGTACGCGCCACGTCTCCATTGTCCTGACCAGCCATCCTTTCCAACATATGTTGTAGGAAATGAAGCAGTGGAATGATGTCGTTCATCCCATAATCCTGGTCCATTATGGCAGGTGTCACACTGAAGCAGCCGCGGCTGCAGACTGCAGGAAATGATGAGTGACGTCCCTGATGCCGCGCAGAGGAGCCGCCGGAGACGTCACTTGTCATATTATCCACACAGCCCACAAGACCCGCCGCATTACCTGAGCCTGCCGAGCGCGGCCAGGTAAGGAAATATGAAAAATAGAAAAAGCAGAAGTGTCCGGGCCCGCCGGTGTTATTCACATTTGACCGCTAAGCGGTCACTAAGACCCTAAATTTCCCACCCAATATAAAACTTAACGTTTAATGAGCCAAGATTAAAATAACCTCACACATATTGATCCATAATACATTGATTGGCATGACACTGCATGCTATATTAAGTGAATTGAAAAGATAGATTGTGGCTGCAGTCCACAATCTATGGTGTGAGACAATTAAAAATCTAACACATTGCCCGCCCGCCCGACGTTTCGCCACAGGCTGTGGCTTTATCAAGGGCTAAGAGGCAAATGGCGTGCAAACAAGCCTTGCAGGGGTTTAAATAACCTCCTGTCTCTGACGTCATTGAAACATGTCACTTCCTGTATTATCATGACATCTCATTGGTCACAATCCCATGCAGACTATCGATTGATCGCTTCCTGGCCAATAGAATTTAGACCAAGATGCATCCTGCTATATTCACTTGATTGACAGCATCCTTGACCAACCAGCAGAGTCCATTCATACTTCTGAACTCCTTATTGGTGCCGGAAGTTGTCCACGTGTGTGCGCCATTAGTCCTGCGCTAACTGATAGATTCCCGAACCTCCGATATGAACGCATGCGCAGTGCGGATGCGCAAAAGAACGTGCGCAAGTACTTAGTCATATACAGCCACCAAACAGGAAGCTGCGCGAAAAACATATGCGCCGGCATTTAGCCGATTTCTACCTTCATTGCATTATGATTCGCACATAGCTATAGTTATAGAGACTGTGATACACAATACAACCACTCAATGTTGACACACAAGGAATATCGCTAGCCTAATTCAATAACACTAAATTAGTTACTACCTGGCGACATTAGGGCAAATAATCTGGCAACAGTGGTATAGAACATCAAGGCAAGGGGGTATTATTCATAATACCGCTAAGATCATATGATCAATAGTAAGAAGGTGACTAGTACTCGTCATGTTCTGCATGGGTTTAGTCATAATTAATTCATATCATCAAAAGGAAATTAATCATGAGTGTAATCATTAGAAAAAGGCTCATAACGGCTCTTCTGTATAGTATCAATTGTAATGAGTGATTCCTGTCCTACAAGAAGGCTGCATAGGTGAAGCCTTCATTCAGTCCATTTGGACTTTGGGATTTTAATCTCCAAATCCATCGGGCTTCTTCTTGAAGCAGTCTGGTGTTAAGATTGCCACGTCTCGGACCCAGTTTACACTGAGTAATGCCACAGAAACGTAATTCAAAGGGAGCATCATTGTGTACAGTCCTCATATGTCTCGCAATTGGCGTATCTTGATGGGTGTTAATAGTACTTATATGTTTTGAAATGCGCCTACGCAATTGTTGGACTGTCTTTCCTACATAAACTTTAGGACAGTTGCATGTAGCTAGATACACTATTCCCATCGTCTGACAGGTAATGAAATCCTTAATTTGATATTTCCGATTATCAATCGGATTAGAGAATTTTTTTGTACGTGGCATGTATTTACAAAAATTGCACCGTCCACATGGGTGTGATCCTTGGATTGATGATTTCAACCAACTGGATGCAGACTCCTCTGTATAAAAACTCCTAACTATTTGGTTTTGAATATTAGGTCCTCTACGATAAGTTATAGAGGGGTGAGTAGAGATCACCTCCCTAAGGTCATTGTCCACCTGTAATATAGACCAATATTTCTTTAGTATATTCATAATTTTTTGATTGTGTTGATCAAAGGTTCCGATGCACCTAATGATCTTTTGGCCACTATTGTCTTTAGCCAAATTGTGATCACGTAATAATTCAGATCTTGGAGTAGCCCTAGCTCTGGCAAAAGCCTTATGGATGATTTTCTTGGGATATCCTCTATTGGTGAAGCGTCTATACAGGAGATCACATTCTTCTTGAAATTTAAGAGGATCAGAGCAATTCCTTTTAGCTCGTAGATATTGACTGATTGGGATACCTCTCTTCAATGGTACAGGGTGATAACTCTTCCAATTAAGAAAACTATTAGTTGACGTGGGTTTACGATATATAGAAGTGTGAATGTGACCAAGTGAATCAATAGTTATAGTGAGGTCAAGAAAGTGAAGAAATTTGTCGTGAATTTCAGAAGTAAAGTGCATATTGATATCATTAGTGTTAAGTGCTTGAACGAAGGATTTAAATAATTGTGTAGTGCTGTCCCAAAAAATCAATATATCATCTATATAACGACCCCAAAATAAAATGTGAGAATTAAATTCTTGAAAAGTGTCAGAGAAAACGTGAGTGTCTTCCCACCACCCTAAGAATAAATTAGAATAATTCGGTGCACAAGGAGTGCCCATAGCAGTGCCCTTCAACTGAAAATAAAAGTGCCTATCAAAAAGGAAAAAATTGTGAGTAAGTAGAAAACGTAAAAGAGTCAAAACAAATTGATTGTGTGCTGTGTACTGAAGGCCTTTAGTAATTAGAAAATATTGTACAGCATTGAGTCCCTGTTCATGTTGGATATTGGTATAGAGAGATTCCACATCCAAACTGGCCATTAGAGTACCCGGAGGGAATGTGATCTCCTGTAATCTCTTCACAGTATCCTTGGTGTCCTTAATAAAGGACGGAAGGGAGGAAACAAAAGGGGCCAAGAACTGGTCTACATAGTGACTAATGTTTTGTGTGATATTATCACACCCTGAAACAATGGGTCTGCCAGGGATAGGGGAACTCCGTTTATGCACCTTGGGAAGGGCGTAAAAAGTAGCTATTGTTGGCGATGGATTAAAGAGATATTTGAATTCTTCTTCTGTTATCAATTGGTCTGTTCTTGCCTCTTGTAAAATTGTACGTAAATTCTGATTGAACTCCTGAAGTGGGTTATGATCAAGTTTACGATAAGTATCTTTATCATTCAACAATCTCATTACCATAGCTTTATAATAACTTTTATCCATCAGGACGATGTTACCTCCTTTATCAGAAGGTTTACAGACAATGTCATTATTTTGTTGTATTTCATCAAGTGCTCAGATTTCTTCTCTAGATAAATTAGATGGAATATGGGGAGTCCTTGACCTTAGGGAACTGATCTCATGTGTAACCATCTTGACAAAAGTATCAATATTAGAATATTGTGACAAGGATGGTGTAAAAATTGACTTAGGTTTAAGATTAGAGAAGGGAGCTTCAACTGAAACAATTTCTGTCTCACTTTCTTCTTCTAGCTGTTCTAGCATAGTAACAACTTGCTGATCTTGTTGTCTGTTCACAGCAGGATTAGTAGCAAGATTTTTGTGAAATTTATGTAAGGCAAGCTTCCCGCCGGTGGTCACTGTTTTAAAGTGGCCACGGTCGGGCTGCTAATCTTTAACAAGCAGCCGGTGCTGCAGCCACTTTAAAACAGTTCCCTCCCCCCTACTGAGCAGCTGGCAGGGGGCCCCTGGGGGATGGGGGCCCTAGGCAATTTCATGGTTTGCCATGCCCTAACTCGGCCCTGGCTGCCACTGGTTGACATTGAAGTTACACAGGGGAGTACCCCTATCTTCTTGAATCATCAAGAAATCGGTGATGTCTTTTCTCTGTTCGTATAGTCGGTCCAACATATGGAGGGTGGAATTCCAACATGTGGCAACATCGCAAATTAGACTATGTTGGGGGATACCGTTCTAACACTGCAGCTCAAGTAGGGTGTGCTTTGCGGTGTACGAGTGGCTGAAGTGCATGCAAAGTTTCCTTCCCATTGTTAGGATGTCTTGCAAATAGGGGGAACACTTCAGGAACCGCTTGACAACCAGAATGAACACGTGTGCCATGCAGGGCACATGGCTCAGCCTTCCCTGTCGCAGCGCAGACAAGATGTTCTTCCAGTTGTCAGTCCCCATGGTTACCATTTCCACTTTTCGTGGATTAAGCCATGCTCCAATATCTTTTTGAGGGACTTTTAGCAGTTCCTCCCCTGTGTGACTTCGTTCGCCAAGGCAAACCATGTGAAGAACAGTGTGACACCGCCGTGCCCTGCACACATGGTATGCTGAAGGGCCACTGAGACTTGTCTGGGCAGTGGAGGCTGAGGACACGGTGGAGGATGAGGAGGCGGAGTCGCACACTGTCACAGGACCAACGGCCTGAGAGCGTGAAGGAGGAAGCGGTGTGACTTGTCCAAGTTGGTGTGAATGTGCAGGAGCCACATTCACCCAGTGAGCCATAAAGAACATATATTGTCCCTGACCATAGTTACAGCTTCAGATTTTGGCGGTGCCGTGCACTTTGGTACACACTGACAGGCTCAAGGACTGGACCACCTTCTCTTCCACAAAATTGTGCAGGGCTGGTACTGCCTTCTTCGCAAAGAAATGATGGCTTTGCACTCTCCACCTCGGCTCGGCACAAGCCATCAGTTCTCTGAAAGGTGCAGAGTCCACCACTTGAAAAGGAAGGGACTGCAGCCCCAGCAACTCTGACAGGAGCACATTCAGCTTCTGCGCCGTTGGATGAGTGGACACATACTGTTGTCTCTTGGACATGGCTTCGCCGATGGATTGTTGGCAGAATGACTGACTAAAAATAGGAGGAGCAGGAGCATCTGGAGCGACAGGAGGAGGGTATGACACATAGCTTCCTTTGGCTGAGGTGGTGGAGCCTTGGCTGGCTGAAAGAGGGAGCAGCGTGCCACTGGGTGATGCAGCAGGCTGGACCACTACATCGGAGCCACGGTTCTCCCAGGCCGCTTTATGGTAGCGCAGCATATGTTGAAGCAGGGCCGTGGTGCCAACATTGGGACCCTGGCCCCGCTTCACCTTCTGCCGACACATCTTGCATGTGGCTATGTTAACCTTCTCTGGATGCTTTATGAAAAACTGCCACACCGCCGAGTAGCTGATTTTCCCATCAACAGTCCTCACTAATTGACTGCTACTGCCGCTGTCTCCAAGAACCCCTGTTCCACTACCTCCCTGGAATATGGGCTGCTGCCAAGCAGGTGGTCTACCCCGGGAACGTTTGGCTCCAGAATTTCCACTTCTGCCTCCATGCTGACTGCCAACCATGCTACCACCTTGCTGATTCAGCTGCTGCTTCACGGGCAACCTGCAACCCTCTTCTCCTGATGATGATGAAACTCCTTCTGCACCCGGCTCGCAATTGCGATCGGCTTCATCATCATCAACAAGTGTCTGCACGTCACTAATGATCCCTCAGATCCCTTAACAGTGTCTGCTTCAGGACCCTGAACGCTGGCAACACCGCCTCCCATGTCACACTTCTCATCACTACTTGCCCACCTAGTCGAGGAAGCGGCAGATGTCTCCTCCACTTCTTGGCTGGGCAGCAGCTGCTGACTGTCCTCTATTAGATTATCCTTACTGAATAGTGGAGCTGAACCCACAGCATAAGATACTTCTTTAGGGGAGGGAACAGCATAGGACAGAGGCAATTGGAGGACAGAGACTGCTCCCGAGCAATACCAGCTGAGGGTTGCGTCTGAGGAACCCACCGACTGTTGACTGGGGGTATCAGATGTCACTTGTGATGAAGTGGATGACCGTGTTAACCAATCGATGACGGCAGATGGGTTGCTGGTTGGGACACGACCACTAGCTGATACCGGGAGCTCAGGCGTCTCACTGCAACTCGCCCCTAGTCTGCTGCTATCTATTCCTGATGAATTTAGTCCTCTGCCACTCCTCTGTGCACATCCTGGCACTTCTCTGCCTGACATACTTAATGCGTATATGAGGGGAGTACAATACGCTTCCCTATGCTTAAAACAGTATTTGGCTGTCCTTTCACAGTATCTAGGCCCTTGACAGACTAACAGGTACAAAATAGTACATTACTTAGATGTAGGTATGCAGTTAGGCACTTATGAGGGCAGAAAAATGCGCTACAGTACATTTAAAAAGTATTTGAATACAACACTAGCCAGTGAGTACTTTTGCCTGGCCTTTCACAGTATCTAGGCCCTTGACAGATTAACAGGTATAAAATAGTACACTACTTAGATGTAGGTATGTGGTATGCACATATGTGGACACAAAAATGCGCTACAGTATGCTTAAAGAAAAACTAAATACATATTTTTGCACAACACCAGCAGTACACAACAGTGCTGCAGCACACAGGCACTGTGTACCAAACCCAAAATTGCACTCTCTCACAGACATTTAGGAATGGACTGCTGGGTGTGTATTATACCGTCTACAGACTAGTATAACCAGCAGACCATTTGTTGTGGAACAAAGAGGGCTGAAAAATGCGCCACAGTACGCTTAAAAAAGTATTGGAGTAATACACCAGCCGGTGATTACTTTTGCCCTGCCTTTCACAGCATCTAGCCCCTTGACAAATTATAAGGTACAAAAAGGTACACTACTTAGATGTACGTATGTGGTATGCACTTATGGGAGCAGAAAAATGCGCCATAGTACGCTTCAAAAACGTATTGCAGTAAAACACCAGCCTGGCCTTTCACAGTATCTAGGCCCTTGACAGATTAATAGGTATAAAATAGTACACTACTTAGATGAGGGCAGAAAAATGCGCTACAGAACGCTTAAAAATCGCATTTTTGCACAACACAGGCAGTACACAACAGTGCTGCAGCACACTGTCGCTGTGTACTAAACCCAAAATGTCACTCTCTCACAGATTATTAGGAATGGACTGCTGGGTATTATACTGTCTACAGACTAGTATAACCAGCAGACCATTTGTTGTAGAACAAAGAAACAGAGTTGCGCTGAAAAATTATTCCTCCATCCACTGTTGTTTCTCAAGCTGAGCCAACTTGTTCAAATGTATGAGGCAACACACAGCTCTCTGCCCCTCTCTGTAATACAGTATACACTGCTGTAGAAAGTGACTGGGAGGTTAAAGGGTGCAGTAAAAATTATTTTCTGTGAAAAATGCACTGCTCTCTGTCTACCAGAATGCTGACGTGACTATGAGGCAAAACGCTGCTATAAAAAGCTTGTCTGTTTAACACACAGCTCTGTCCCATCTCTCTGCAGTGAAAGGATGAATTGGCGAGCCAGAATATGGCTGCCAATTGTATAGGGCTGTGACATCACAAGGGTGACTGGCTGCTGATAGGCTGCATCCCTCATGTGATACAGGGTCATCCCGCCTACCCGCCTTCCCGCCTTGCCTTCCCAGGGTTCCTTGCCCCATGTCCTCACATGTGGATCCGCCATTTTAGAATCGCGGCGATATTCGCATTTGTTGCAAATCAAATTTTTCATGAAATTCGTAATGAATTTGGATTCGGCAGATTTGATTCGCTTATCTCTACTGAGTAGCATATTAATTTTGTTAATTTTTTTTGTGCAATCTGACAGGTACGCTTTAAAATCTCCAGAGGCTGAGGTAAAAATCAAGAGGTCAAAATAGTAAAATTTTGATTCCCCCTATCTCCGAAAGGAGATTACCACCAACCCCACAGACCAGGTGGACAAAACAACACAGTGGGATAGGGTGATCTCCCCCTATAATACGTGATGCATTAATTATTCCTCTGGCTCATTAAACATTCCACAGTTTACCTGCACGGGGGGGGGGGGGGGGGGGGCGGGGGACGACTAGCTAACCCCATCTGTGCAGCTGGTAGGAGGTAAAGAAATGAGTAGTTTAAGGCACCATACCTTAGGTTAATACTGATGTTAGAAACCTATTCATCACTTACATTTCATCCACCATTGATATTCCAGGTGCATCCTCATGGCACTGCAGCCAAGCATTAGCCCAGCTCTCATTCCTTGGCCTGTACAGAGGATTCAATATTTTACTGTTCTGCAACAAAACTCATTGATTAAGATCTGTAGAAATGATTTTACTCTCTGCCTGAGGCGGCTGTGTATTATTCATTACTCCAGGGAGAGTTACTATTTGTCAGCTTACAGTGGCCTTTAAAGAAAAGAAAAGAGAGAAAAATGAACGTTACACTAACTTGACTTTATAGCAATCAAGACTCAGCAGATAATGTTCTTATTATCATTCACCTGCAACCGATCAACGTCAGCGCCATTCCCTCCTGCAGCATTCATCGGTAAGTCACACGTAGCATATGTGCTGCAAATTTCCTCCACATCATTTCTACATAACATTAGTGGGAAAGCAATGAAGTGTTTTCCCAAAATGTGTCTAGTGAAATTAAATTTGCAGAAAAATGAATTCAACAGAGATGAGCGAGCCCAACGCAGCGAACCCGGTGTCATTTAAAACTTTGGGGTGTCAGCGGCTTACCGAGCATTTACACTTTACCAGGCTTGGCACATGTGAGCCTGACAATGGTGGAAATAGTAGTAAAAGGAATTAGGAACACATGTCGTTTTGGTACCTGATTAAATGGAGAAAGTACTAGGAACACTGAGATGACTCAGAGTAGCCCAGCATACCTTGCAGCTAGCAGAAAGATCACATGACCTCAGGTTAGTCAATTATTGTTTGTATTATGTGACATGCAGCTCCCAGGCCAATCAGGCGATAGCATTGGGTTGGGTTTAAGAAACTGATATAACCCTATGTACTGCATTGTGGCCACCATCTTGGAGAGAAAGCTGAGATAGAGCAATACACAAGAACAAAAAAAAGTCTTCATATATCCAATAGAAAGCAAGCTGGACAAAGCATTGAGCAGTGTGCTGACCTCAGACAGTGTCATCCTCTCAACTCTCTGCATTACTGTGTCCAGATTGTGCACGACAGTTTTTAAGAAAAAGTTAATTTCAATGTTATGGCAACATGTCTGGCTATAGATAAAAAGATGGTACACTGCACTAGTGTTCCAAAAATTTTTCCATTTTTGGGAGTTACAAATGGTATTGTGACTGAAAATTGAAGAAGCAATAGCCTTTTTAACCCCTTAAGGACGAACTCATTTTCACCTTAAGGATGCAGCCCTTTTTTGCAAATCTGACCACTGCCACTTTAAGCATTAATAACTATGGGATGCTTTTACCTTTCATTCTAATTCCGAGACAGTTTTTTCGTCACATATTCTACTTTAACCTCTTCAGGACCCAGGGTGTATACATACGCCCTGCATCCTGAGTCCTACCTACCTACCGGTGTCCGGTGACCCGGAAAATCTGGGGGATTGGGGTTGTCCAAGACACCCCCGGTCCCCCTAAATGGATAGGAGTTAGGTGGCAGGGGTGCCACCCCTCCTATCCCTGCCATTGGTCGTCAAGAAGCGACGACCAATAGCAGATCGGGGGCGGGGGGGTTAAAGTTTGGTTCCCTCGTTCTGCACACTGATGTTATCCGGGCAGAACGGGGGAACTGTAGTGTGACCGGCGGGGGTGGTGGTCCCTTACCTGACCGGTGGCGGCGGGCGGCGCTGACGTGCGGCTCCCTCGTGGTTCCCTGGTGAAGACAACAGAAGCCAGTGAGTAATTGCCTAGCAACATCTGGGGGGGGGGGGCACTAAAGTTTGGAGACCACTATACAGTGGTCTCTAACTGTAGCCCCCCCCCCCAGATGTTGCAAAACTACAACTCCCAGCATGCCCAGACAGCTCTTTTATAGCTAAGAGGGTCCGGCCACACGTTTAGCAAGAAAAAAAAGGTCTGCGCCAAAAAATAAATGCTGGTTACAGATCACAGCGACCCAGTAGGGCCAGGGTCACACAGCTAAAGGTGCTACGGACCTGCGGACACCTACGGATGGTATGCTGAAAAAAAATACTCTTTTTTTAAACTCCTAACTGTCCATACTGTCACGATTCGGCTTCCAGGTAGTGGATCCTCTGTGTCAGCGAGGGATTGGCGTGGACCGTGCTAGTGGACCGGTTCTAAGAAGCTACTGGTTTTCACCAGAGCCCGCCGCAAAGCGGGATGGTCTTGCTGCGGCAGTAGCAACCAGGTCGTATCCACTAGCAACGGCTCTACCTCGCTGACTGCTGAGAAGGCGTGGGACAGAAGGACTAGGCAGAGGCAAGGTCAGACGTAGCAGAAGGTCGGGGGCAGGCGGCAAGGTTCGTAGTCAGGATGGGTAGCAGAAGTTCAGGTACACAGGCTTTGGACACACTAAACGCTTTCACTGGCACAAGGCAACAAGATCCGGCAAGGGAGTGCAAGGGAGGAGACCAGATATAGCCAGGGAGCAGGTGGAAGCCAATTAAGCTAATTGGGCCAGGCACCAATCATTGGTGCACTGGCCCTTTAAGTCTCAGAGAGCTGGCGCGCGCGCGCCCTAGAGAGCGGAGCCGCGCGCGCCAGCACATGACAGCAGGGGACCGGGACGGGTAAGTGACCTGGGATGCGATTCGCG
This sequence comes from Hyla sarda, assembly GCF_029499605.1. Lineage (NCBI taxonomy): Eukaryota > Metazoa > Chordata > Amphibia > Anura > Hylidae > Hyla > Hyla sarda. The sequence continues at coordinate 27,128,517 of NC_079199.1, read as the reverse complement.
AGCGGGCGCGTCCCGCTGTGCGAATCGCATCCCCAACGGCCATGACAGTGCAGCGCTCCCGGTCAGCGGGACTGACCGGGGCGCTGCAGGGAGAAAGACGCCGTGAGCGCTCCGGGGAGGAGCGGGGACCCGGAGCGCTAGGCGTAACACATACCTTATCTAAAGCTTTCCCTGACTGCTTTCTGTGCCAGGGGGCCACAGAAAGGGGGCACTTTTTTTTTACAATTTTTTAACAATGAGGGGGCTCCGTCCTGCACACCAGATCTCTCAGAAATGGTGGGCAGAATGGAGCAACATCCTCCTACACCCACCTCCCCCCTCCCCATACTGCTGTGATTGGTGCTACTACTACACTACACTACTACACTGCCACCTCCCAGTACTGTACGGATGAGGATTGGTGGTGTACACCATGTTACACCACCGATCATCATCCTTATCCGGGTCATGGGGTCACACGAAGCGGAAGCTGGAAGCGTCGCAGACCGCCGGTGAGTATTTTCCGTATTTATATGAGGGGGTCTCAGGACCCTCCTCGGCAATGTGCCGGGATGCCTGCTGAATGATTTCAGCAGGCGTCCTGGTCCGGTCCCCGACCGGCTAGCGGCGGGGACCAGATTTCCCACGGGCGTACCCATACACCCTACATCCTTAAGGACTCAGTATGCAGGGTGTATGCATACGTCCTGCATCCTGAAGACGTTAAGCTCTGAAAAATGATTCCCATTTTGGGAGTAGCAACAGAATTGGCATCCTAGAAAGTGCACAAAAGTTACTCAAATTCTTCTACGCACGGCTTTTTCACAATTAGTGTAAAACATAAACTGACACACTTAATTTCCAACTAAAACAGATTTTGCACTGACAGAAGAGATGCAGAACACTCTCTGCTGCTTTACTACAATTATTATATGTGTGTGGCTCCTACTTCTATCTGTGTTGTCACTGCTTAGTGTTCCTCACAGAGATCTTCACCTAACACCTGTTATCTCTAAAATGGCTGCTGAAGCTATGTGCATGGGCTTTTTTAGTGCATTTGGCTACTGTGGACTGCTTGACTTGCTCTCCGTCATCTTCGGTCATTTTAGTAGGAGAAAGACTATGTCGATTGAGCCGGGAGTCAGTGGGTTCCTCTTTGTCTACAGTTATGTGGCACAGTGGGAATGTACGTCTTTGACAGTCATAGGATAGGGGATAAGTTATAGATCGCGGGGGTCCGAGCGCTGGGGCCCCCCAGGATCTCTTGGACAGGGCCACGGCAGTCTGAAGGAAGTGCAGTTTCCTCCCCAGCAGAAAGCCGTGGCAGACACGCCCCCTCCATGTATCTCTATGGGGTACGCGTCATGCTGGGACAGAATGCCCCCTTTCCAGCATACTCCTGCGGCCCCGTCCAGGAGATCCCCGGGGGCCCCAGTGCTCGGACCCCCTGCAATCTATAACTTATCCCCTATCCTTCGGATAGGGGATAAGTTATATTACACTACAGATCTCCTTTAATACTGTGCTAATAAGAGACATCATATCATGTTATTGCAAAGAAAGCTTAAAATAAACATAATTTTTTGTCATGAAATAGATTTAAAAGTTCCAAAATCCCTTAAATTACCTAGGAATTATTATTATTATTATTATTATTATCACGGCTGTCGCCCATTTTGCTGTCCAAACTCATCGTCAGACGGGCTAAGCACATTAATACCTAAATCCCTAACTTTTAAATTAGTGCAACAATACTTAGACTCGGAATGCATGGTTCTCTATTTGAAGGGAAACTGTCACCAGATCTCCCTGCAATAACCAGAGGTACTGGCTGGTAATGAGGGGGATCAATATGATGCCTACCATGCCCAGATCGGTCCAGTTGTTCGCCTGATACTTTCATTTTTCAAGATATGCAAATCATCTTCTAACTGGCAGGGTTACTGCCTTCATCTGGCACTGTGACGTCACCACCGCTCGGCCCGCAGCACCACCCAGCTTATGCATATTCATGACCTCCCTCCGTTTCTCCCTCTCCTCCCAGCTCTGTACAGGACTTTACTGCCCTGAGGCCACTTCCAGTTGTACACAGGAAGCCGGTACATGCGCAGTGGAGTCACTTACAGAGCGGGGAGGAGAGGGAGATAAGGAGGGAGGGCATGAATATGCATAAGCCGGGCGGTGCTGCGGGCCAAGCGCCCCTTATCACCTATTCTATATATGCAAGATAAGAAGTAAAGTAGCGGAGTACTCCTTTGTAGGGGCCTTCCGATTTGAATACAAGAGCTCACCCTATGCTGCTAGTGGCTGTTGGTCGGGAAGCTATAAATAGCCAAGGGGCTGTTTTACACAATTTATGTGACTCCCATTGACTTTAATGGGAGTGGCATAAAAGCATACAGTGTTTAGGTGTCTCTTCATCGTAAGCTGGAACTAAAATACACAATACAGGTAACTCAAGAGAGGCACGTTTTGGATTTCCTCCTCACAGCATACAGTCCTTCATCATTGGCGTTTATGAATGTTAGTCCGTCCCATCTCACTATCTCAATCCGTTTGGCTTTACCTGCAGTTTTCACTCTTGGAGTTAACTTGAAACAAAAATGTCTGTGTCAGAAAATATTTTGTATCCATCAGGGATAAATAAAGAATCTACCAAATAATTACTTTTCTTAGATCTTGACAATACATAATTGTATAGAGGTGGACACCATATAACAGTGGTCCTCAACCTGCAGACCTCCAGATGTTGCAAAACTACAATTCCCAGCATGCCCGGACAGCCAACGGCTGTCCGGGCATGCTGGGAGTTGTAGTCTTGCAACATCTGGAGGTCCGCAGGTTGAAGACCACTGCCATAAAAGGTGGTAGTTGTCCCCTCTCAAGCTTTTAACAAGGACAACATGCAACTTAGAAAGGGCAAAACAAGAATGCTTGGCCTTAAAGTGGTACTCCGGTGAAAAACAAATGTTTTCAAATCAACTGGTGCCATATAGTTAAACAGATTTGCAACTTAGTTCTATTTAGAAATCCTAATCCTTCCAGTACTTATCAGCTGCTGTATGCTCCACAGAAAGTTCTGTAGTTCTTTCCAGTCTGATCTCAGTGCTCCCTGCGGCCAGCTCTGTCTGTAAAAAATTGAAGGAACTATCCAGAATAGAAGGAAATCTCTAAAGCAAACCTCTCTGACTCTAGACAGTTCCTGACATGAACAGAGGTGTCAGTGGAACGCACTGTGGTCAGACTGGAAAGAACTATATAACTTCCTCTGTAGTATACAGCAGCTGATAAGTACGGGAAGGATTAAGGATTTTTAAATAGAATTAATTTTCAAATCTATTTAACTTTTTGACACCAGTTGATTTGAACTTGAGCTATCCTCTTTTGATATATTATCATTAGTCCATGATCACTTTGGATAGAACAAGTGATGAATGGGCCTGGATTTACTTGCTGCTCTTTTTGCACCACTCACAATTGAGACACCTACAGATTTATTGATGGGGACTCAATGTTTGGCCCAAACTTACATCTTGACTTTCAACCTCTCCGACTCCAAGATATCACAGGCAAACAACAAATTCTCAGAAAAATCATGGGAACTAAAATAGAAAAGGGGGGAAAAATACTAGCAAAAAAAAAAACAAGAAGCCCAACTTTCTTTAGTTCATCCTCTTGGAGGCCCGGATACATGTGGCATCAAAATGGAGATCCCCTGTCCTATTCTTGTCTATAACATTATGGTTTCCGAGAAACTAAATACCCTTGGATATGACTCGATGGAGAGGTTAACTAAAATCTGGCAGCCATGGATTTCCACTGCTTACACCTGCGATGTGTCTTACTTTTTGTCATTGTGATTATATGCCCCCTTTTCCAATTGTATACTGATGTGTTTTATTGTATGTTTTAATGTACCCATTATTTGTGTGCATCTGAAGACCTAATGCTTAGAGTTTCTTGCTTTCCCTCCCCTTCCCTCCCCCCTCTTACCCTTCCTCTACCGCTCTACCCTGCTATTTTTGATTCTTGATTGCACCCCTCCTAATTTATGCAGTTTTTTTTTGTATCCATTTGATATGACTGTCTCTTCTTTATTTGTTTTCACTGTCAATAAAGTTTCTCCTTTTGACACAATAAAAAAGCAAGAAGCAACTTTGTATCCTTATTGTTGGCAGGCACCATTTACAGGATTTTTGCCCTGAAGTTTACCAGAAGTTTGGTTTGTTGGATAAAATGAACTGTATTTTGGAACCCTCTGCAGGCAGAACAGTCACAATTGTATGTACACAAACCAAATAATTTACAATGGTGTTCTTTAAAAAGCCAGCAAGCTATTAGATGGCCCAAGGCCTCTGAATCCAAGAACAATATTTAATGTCCGTCTATATGTATTTTGTATTTTCTGCTTTGGGTCCTGTTGAGACATTGTTTGTGTCTAAACAGTTTCTGTGTTAATTCTCCCTGGGATGGGAAGAGTTAACCTTCTTGACTTCAGCACTGGGAGAACATATATAAGGCCACTTCAGGTGCTGCTCTGTGCTGGTAATTAGACCTGTACTCTGACCATGTTGGCTTGATGTTCACTATGTCTGTCTGTGCACATATTCTGAGTTTTAACCATGTTTGTCTGTGCTGTTTGATATCTAGATTTTAGCTTTACCTTTTTTGAGTACTTTGTCGGTTTTAGTATTCCTGTATTGTTTAATCTGCTTTCTGTGTTCTGCAACCTAGTCTGTGTCCACACTGTGTGTTTTTTATCTGTCCTGTTTGGACCCTTGTTTGATCCTGGATCTCCTAGGATAGAATCCTGTTCTCAGCCTTGTGCTAGTCCATCTATCTAGGAGTGAGTTAGTCTTGAGTCTGTACCTGTGTTTGCTTGTATTTAGGATTTTTGTTTTCTCCTAGGCCAGTATCCTGATCACTTGGGGGAGAGTGCCCGCTGGCTAGGAGCCTATTTGGCTTTAGTAGTAGATGTCCCTCCATGATTGGAGTGAGGTGTCTAGTGTGTTCTTTGTTCAGAGTCCAGGGTGAACAGCGCCCTTGATTTCCTGACTTGTTTAGTGTTCTGGCATTTACTTAACCTGTTCATCCCCTGCATCTCTTGGTGTTGTCTGCTGTAAACTTATCCTCACATCTAGTCTTGTTCATATTATCATATCTGCCGTTAATCTTGATTCCGGTTTCTGAACTGTATGTTAGTATCCTATATCCTGCCTTGTTTGTATTTATATCTCTTTTTGTTGGCTATTGTATTTTTGTTATGTTCCTGACTTTGTACAGTTTGGCTTTTTATTTTTATTTTTTTTGACTCTTAATCCTGTGCACTTTAGTGCAAGGATTTGACCAGCTCCAAGTTCTCGATCCATCGTTTAGGGCGGATGGGCAAGTAGGCAGGTTTATAGGGACAGCTTTAGGGTTCACTACTCACTTCTCCCTGCCCCCCTTTCATGACACAATAGCTATGGCTCGAAAAGATGAGGCTGTTTGAGACATCATCCATGTCAACCAAACATCCATAGTCTTCACTCCCAACTATATAAATTTATGCAGAAACAGGCATTTTTGGAATTCTTCATAATTGTACTGCCCCTGGAGACCTTCAGATATTGAAGACCCTATCCAAGTAGATCGGTGATCTCTAACCGTGACCCTCTAGATGTTGCAAAACTTTAACTCCCAGCATGCCCAGATAGCCAGGTCTCGGGTCCTAGTGATCTGTCATCCCCAACTCCCTCCTTCCCCGCAATCAGCTACTTATCCCCTATCCTGTGGATAGGGAATAAGTTAATTTTCAGCAAAGATCTCCATGAGTAAAATGAGGTAAAAAAAAATTAGACAATATACAGATGTAGAGACCACCAATGTGATCAGCGGTGTGTTACATTTTCCACAAGGCACACTACTCTATTAGCAAAGCACACCTTGGAAATAATAGGAGAAGGAACTCCAGAAAGGACCTTTGACCGAATAGGAGAAAATTGTCCCCCTGGGAATATCGCATTTAAAGGGGTATTCCTTGATTTTTTTTATTTGACTGTGCTACAGGGGCAGTAAAGTTAGTGTTGTTCATAATATAGTGTTTGTACCTGTGTTTGATGGCTGGTCTTGCAATTCTTATGTGATTTTTTTCCTAGTATTTATTTTTATCAGCATAGAAAATCTCAGATTTACGCAGGTTGCAGTATAGGCCAAGACCTGTGAGGCCGGCACACATACCAGCCAACTTAGGTGGGGCTTGTAGTCTGCCTCCCTCCTCCCATTGTATGTGTGCCCAGTCACACTGTAGGGTACCTGGGAGGAGGCTGTAAGTCGGACCTAATGCTGCTGTAATTGCCCACTGGCCCCTGGTTTTTGCTTATCACGCACAGGTAGGTTAGCGTTAGGTCCCGTGCCACTTGAGAAACCTTGGCGTTGGTGTGCGGGCTCTGGTATGTCCTTCATCTAAGGATATACTGGCGAATGTGTCAATTTTAACATCAGTGTTGAGGGATAGTCAATGTCATTGTATACATCTACCAGAGTAGTGCACCTAAATTCCTGTATTGTATTATTCTAATTGTTACACATCCACACCATCTATCTGGTGTAGGATTCCATTGTGGCACTTGTAGTCCGTTGCAGGCATCCTCCATTGTATGCATTTTTATGCTGGGGATCGCCCTTAACAACAGACCACAAGGGCAGGATCTGCTCCCCCAGTATATATGCACAACTGCATTTGGGGTTGAGCACCTCCTGCCATTTGAGACCACGTCTTTGTTGTTGTTTAGGCCAAGACATTACATCAGTAGTCAGGTGTTGAAAGGGAGCCTGTCTGAGTTTCAATGGGTGGAACGACCACTGGGTGGGAACTAGTGATGAGCGGCATTGCCCATATTGGAATTCGTGATATTTCGCGAATATATAGACAAATATTCATCCTATATTCGCGAATTTCGTGAATTCATTATATTCGCATATGAGAATATTCGCATATTCGTGTATTCGAGGAAGAAAACAGTGAGGGGGTGGGCAACTTTACTATTGGTTGCTAGGGATGTTGTTGATAACCTCTGACAAGTGTATTTGCATCATTCAAATTGGCCCACAAGTGAAAAGAAGGAATATGCAAATATTCACATAAGCGAATATGCGCATATACGAATATTCACATATGCGCATATGTGAATATTCACATATTCGCATATTCACATATGCGCACATGCAGAAAAAAAAGCGATAAAAATTCAAAATGCGAATATTCGCGCCCAACACTAGTGGGAATTGGATAATTTTCCAATGGGCTGCAGTGAATTGTAATTTACAGCACCACACAGCACACAAGGCAGCTCACATGTGCTGCAATTGGTGGGATGGCTGAAGATTGGGAGGAAGAAAAGTGACCACATACTTAGAAACAAGAGATCTTGGGAATTTTAGTTGGAGGGAGGGAACTCCAACAGGAAACAGCCATCTCACAAAGAAAAAAGCGGCATCATTATGATGGACTCAAAACACAGCCATGTAAGTCCTTCCTGAGCATGTCCATTATGCCTGGCAGGTAAGTACTAAAGTCACCTTATGGTGGATAACCCCTTTAATGTTTAAAGTTAGTCGCTTTTAGTGAATTTATCTATTTTTGAGTTATTTAGGGTAATGGGCTTTAAACAGGAACTTACTGGAGGAGAAATTTCTGGAAGATCTTTCTCATATATTCTTCGTTCTAATTGGAGATAAGCTAAACCAGTGCAGCTGGTGAAATATGTCAAATTACGCAGAAAAAACTGAAGTTCCCCTCCCATCCCACTCCAAGATTCACTGTCGTAGATGGTTTATATATTTGTGTTTAATGGACTTTTATGGGTGAAGTTGGTGCTTTTATAATAAAAATATTTATAGCTCAAGTCAAATGACTGAGTCATTATTGTTTATAAATATTTAAAGTAATCTTCAATAAACAAAAAAAAAAGCTCTACAGCCTTTTAATGCCTGTGTCTGGATTGTAACTTATTATTATTTGTATTAGAGTTGTATAGCATATATTTCCATGTCTCTGACTCCTTTACACCGCCGGCTGCTGATTTTTTTCAATTGTATGTGAGAAGGCAGGTAATTCCTCACTACACTTAACCTTTGTTCTTAAGTTGCTTCTGATGGGGCCCCTGAGTTGACTGGGCACAGAGCATAACAGACTGGCTTGTGTGTAGCTACATAATCCTACCCTGTAATTGTATAAATGCTAATACTAATGCTGGATTTATACTCTGATCAATGCATATTGCTACAACACAACTACCTGTAGAAATATTGATCTCCAGGAGTTACATATAGTGGGCTATGATATACATTATATTCATTTAACCAAGTGAATTGACTAGTGTTGATTTCTTGGTTTTATTTATTTAACTTTGTTGAGGAATTAGGATATATCATGTTGGAATTATATCTCGTGTAGAGTTGAGTGAGCTAAGCCCTCCGAACCCAGATTCAATCCGAACATAAGGAGGTTGCCGGTTCGCCAAATGTTCAAACATTGCCAGGTTTAGCTTGCGGGTCAGCTGCAAGGAAAGAGTTAAAGGGGTACTCCGGGGAACTAAACCCATAGTCCATCCTTTCCCTCTCACCAACCTATTTATTTGTCTAAATATCATTCATTAGCTATATAGAGCTGTTTCCCTCTTTCAGCTGTCACATGTAGGGAGTGAGAGAAAGTCGTCATTCTCAGATCCTGCTTGTCTTTGTGTAAACCCCTCACTTAGTCTAGCCCCCACTCTCATGCAAGACAAACACCACGTGATTTCTGTCTTGTCTAGGAGTCTGGCTTCACAGCAACACCTCCCCTCCCCACCCCACCCCACCCTGTGTGAGGATCTTGCCAGGAGATAAACAGCCCAGTATCTCCTTAGCATATAACGCTGATCTTTTGCCTGCTGTAGATCACATCACTGACTGCTGCCATTCAGAGTATAGCATGATTTATTGCTGGGGGAGGGATAGTTTGAAAGAAAAGACAATAAAAGTGTGTGCTGCTGACTGTGTTTACAACAACACAGCATGCACACAGATACTAAGAGCAATTGGCTGGCAGCCATTACACAGAGCCGCACTGACTGCTGGGAGTTGTAGTCTGGGCTGCAAGAAAGGAAATGAAATATTCAGGAGACATCAGGGGCCACAGGAGATGGCAAAATCACAATGATAACTACAGGGGACACAAAACTGGTATTGGGTGGCTTTGGGGGCATTTTTCTTTTTCTTTAATTCCCCGAATCACTTCTTTAATTAGTGCTTCTGAGCAGTCACGCCCCCTCCCATAGACTTACATTGAGGGGATGTGGCTGTGACGTCACGAGCCTCCAGCACTTCAGCGCTGCACCCGATGCTCTAAATGAACACCAAGTGCAGCAGGGAGATCGCAGGGGTCCCGCAGGGGTCCTTTGGATAGGAGATAAGAAGTCTAGGGGTGGAGTACCCCTTTAAGTAGCACCAATGTTTTCTGCCCTCGTGGTGGTATCGACATTGTTGTGTCTAAAAACCAAAAACGCTGAAGCCAAGGCTGTGATTCCAATTTTGTTAAAAAAAAAATCTGTAATTAAAATATTACAAAATTACTTAATGCCCCCTGCATTTGTGCTCATGCAGATGAATGGGTTCAGGCAATTACAGGAAGAGAATACATTAAGAGTTTCTTTGCAATTATTGTAGAATCAGTTCTGAATAGACTTAATTTCAGTAACATATATGTTGGTTGAAGTGCACTTAATCAGTTTGTAGTGCTCAGAGGAAGTATAGTGTAAGACAAAAACTATTCTTCAGTCAACATGAAACTGCTGATGAAATAACTGGTAGAATTCTGCTAAACTGGCCTGTTATGTTGATGAAAGTTTCCTTTCCTATGATTGTATTAAAGTGTACCTGTCATTATCAACAACTTTTTATATAATGTAGAAAATACCATTATATGTATACAGTCTTTGTAGTATACAATGGTTAAAAAATGGGTATATTTTTGGGTGACAAAATACTGTCCCTGCAGCTATTTCCTGTGAGTCTATGAGGAGACCAAATACAGGAAGTGAGGGTAGGACAAGCAGGGCTCTGTGCAGGCTCCTGGCTTGTCAATCATACTGCTGTGTGAGTTGGGAGCGTGTTGCAGTGTACAGAGCCCTGCTTGTCCCCAGTGTACAGAGCCTTGCTTGTCCTCAGTGTACAGAGCCCTGCTTGTCCTCAGTGTACAGAGCCTTGCTTGTCCTCAGTGCACAGAGCCCTGCTTGTCCTCAGTGTACAGAGCCCTGCTTGTCCTCACTGCAGAGCCCTACTTGTCCTCATTATCCAGAGCCCTGCTTTTCCTGAGTGCACAGAGCCCTGCTTTTCCTCAGTGCAGAGAGCCCTGCTTGTCCTCAGTGCACAGATCCCTGCTTGTCCTCAGTGTACAGAGCCCTGCTTGTCCTCAGTGTACAGTGCTCTGCTTGTTCTCAGTGTACAGAGCCCTGCTTGTCCTCAGTGTACAGAGCCCTGCTTGTCCTCTGTGTACAGAGCCCTGCTTGTCCTCTGTGTACAGAGCCCTGCTCGTACTCAGTGTACAGAGCCCTGTTTGTCTTCAGTGTACAGAGTCCTGCTTGTCCTCTGTGTACAGAGCCCTGCTTGTCCTCAGTGTACAGAGCCCTGCTTGTACTCAGTGTACAGAACCCTGTTTGTCTTCAGTGTACGAAGCCCTGCTTGTCCTCAGTGTACGGAGCCCTGCTTGTCCTCAGTGTACAGAGCCCTGCTTGTCCTCCGTATACAGAGCTCTGCTTATCCTCAGTGTACAGAGCCCTGATTGTCCTCACTGTACAGAGCCCTGATTGTCCTCAATGTACAGAACCCTGCTTGACCTCTGTGTACAGAGCCCTGCTTGTCCTCAGTGTACAGAACCCTTCAGTCCTCAGTGTACAGAGCCCTGCTTGTCCTCAGTGCACAGAGCCCTGCTTGCATATGTGTACAGAGCCCTGCTTGTCCTCTGTGTGCAGAGCCCTGCTTATCCTCATTGTACAGAGCCCTGCTTGTCCTCAGTGTACAGAGCCCTGATTGTCCTATGTGTACAGAGCCCTGCTTGTCCTCTGTGTATAGAGCCCTGTTGTCTTCACTGCACAGAGCCCTGCTTCCTGGTGTGGCCCAGGAAGCAGACTGAAAGGCCCCACTACCAATCCTGCCTTTTTATTCCCTAAAAATCTTGGCCTGAAAATAGGACTTACCAAATCTTCCTAGAAACTTTGGTCTGCTAGAGATTTAACTTTGGCAATTTTTTGGTAGGCAGTAAGATTAGCCTTGAGGGCATCAGGGGCAGCTGTATTCGGGGAAGTAGTGGTATTGTGTAGATGGAGGGAAATGGGTAGAGATGTTGCTGGATGTTTGGGCAGCACACTCTGCAGAGATGAATTATGAATGGAAGAAGACCATGTGACTTTTGAGTTGGATGTAAAAAAGAGGGCTAGTGAACGACTCCGGTCAGAGAACACATCCCCTCTGAATCACTAGATGTAACTGTACTGTAATCACTTACTGTATACTGGTTGCAGAACCCCTTGAAGATTTGCTTTAAGGACTCTTTTATACAAATGTATATTTATTCATATTACAGCCATATTGATTCTTTACATTATAATATAAAACATTCACAATTTAAAAAGCAAAAAGAAAACTTTTTCAATTTTGTAAATTGAATATGTCTTCTTAAGTCTATGGAAAATGTTCAAATTAGAGATTACCGATGTGTATTGCATTTGTATCATATCAATATTACATTTATATTTTACAGAAACTTTCTTATGTGTTTCTATTCAATGTTGCAGATCCTTATTACGCAAGTTTACAATATATATATGTGAAATAGGCCTTCAGTCTACTGTGCATTTCTTTACCTGCATCTGTACAGTATGTCTATATATATTCATACACATATATTTGTAAGCATGTTAATGCAAACAAAAAGAAAAAGGGTGAGTTACATAAAAAAATCTTCATATATTATCATATTCTAACCTATATGGGTATTCCTGTATCAGATAATTGCATTTAAATAAAACTATAATCCTGTCTTTAGGATTCTGGAAGTTGTGTAGTCCTTTCTTTGTCAGTGTTGTGTTGTCCCCTGCAAATCCTCTGCTGTTTCAGGAGGCTTGGCTGGATCTTGTCTCTAAGCTCAAAACCTACCCACTGAATGATGTTATCACCCTTGACCAGGTCCTTTTGGCTTACATGAAATTTTCCAAATGCACATATACATCTTTATTGGGACATTTAGGAAAGAGTGTGTCTACAGTATACTGCCTTGTGCTAATCAATGCCACATGCAGAGGAGCAGACGGGGAATGGAGATCAGGTGCTGCAACCTCACTAATTAATAGTCTGCTGTGAAATGACATCTGCAGATGAACATGGAAGTTGTAGTTTTGCAACAGCTGGAGGCACACTGTTTGAAAAACACCATTCTCTGAATTACAACTGATCTCTATGAATTTCAGAACCCAATCTTGCATCCTGCAGATTGTCATGGTAAGACAACCCCTGCACTTTTTTTTTCCCATTTACATGTGTTATGCTTTACTCTATTCACTGCATTAACTTATGTGTTCAGCTGTTCTACAGACAGTATGTCTGACTGACAATGTTATATTACAATATTATTATATTAGTGGACACATGACAGGTGTTGACTTGATTTCGAACGTCTGAATATGTATGCCCCCAAAAAACATGCATTTTGCCTAATGCAGACTATGTTCCCCTTGCTAGGAAGCGTCACGCTGGATTGCTCCTGCAGGTTTCTTTAATGTATTCCTCTGGTATATTGATTTTTTTGTTTTTTTTCGTCGACAGGTAAGTGCAGAATTATACGGCAACACCCTGTAATCTGTGTTTAACTACTGGAGTCGGTAAGACCGCTGATTCCCGTCAAGGTGGCGCTCATTTGCACATGCAGATTTAAGCTAACGAGCATTCAAGTTTAAAGAATGGTGCCCGTCCCCCCGTAGCTTGGCAGTAATAACAGCGTCTCGTGCTCCGTGAAAGAGAAGGATGGATTGAGCCTTGGTTTTCAATTTGCATCAAGCATATTAATTGCAGAGCCGAGCGCAGCCATAAAACAGCAATGTGCTGGAACAAACATTTAATGTACTGAGCTATGAATGAATGCTCACATGAATTTTCAAAGACAGGCAGAGCAGCACGTTTTCCCCTCCCTCTCGCGCGCCACCGCGGCTACAACTTCCATGGCTGCTGCGCCAGAGATGTAGGTGGAAGCAGAGACACAAATTAAGAAGACAAAATTAATCTTTCTGAGAAGGAGAATCTCCCGCTGTATATTCGACCCCTCTTCAGCATTTGCTCCCACCGAGCCAGTGCTCACACAGCATCCTAAATACTCCTTCATTGTTCCACAATAGAGTTTAATCCTTAGAAGTTTAGATTAGGCACAAGAAAGGGGGGGGGGGGGGGGGGACGCACTCTGCTGTGAAATCTTCTGCATGTTAACTGTAATATTCACTTTTTTTTTTCTATTACCAGCAGAGAATCAAGAAACTGTAAAATAGTGTAAAGAAATAATTGCTGCCATCTGTCGTAACCCCTAAAAGGTTCACGATACTGGGAATATTTAAATGGAACAGCCACCTAATAACCCAATGTCATTTACAGATCTAAAAAAAATCGGTGCCCATACGTTTCTTAAAGTGTACCTGTCATATCACAGAAAAACAATAATGCTTATATTTGTTACACACTAGGTCATGCAGAGGCTTTACATGTCTTTTTATGTGTCTAGCTTCTGGATTTGGCTCACAAATCCCTCTGTTCTGCTGCTCACTCATTCTGACATCCACTGCTCAGGAAGGGATGTGTGAGAGGCAAACACTGAGCCCGCCCTCACTCACCATGAATTCACTTCCTCCCTGAGTCTGCTGTGCTTGGTTTCTGTTTTTAGACAGGAGTCTGATAGACATGACAGGAGTGAGCACTTCCTGGGCTTTGTCTTAGCCTGTGCTTCCGTTGGGACAAAGATGATGCTTCAGCCAGACAGGATTATGCTCTGGATGGTATGGGGACCCCTAGTGGTCTTTTTTCTATAAGCCTTGATTTCTATAAAAAGGAAATAACTTTTCTATGAAGTATATTGAAAAGGTTAATGTTTTGCCAAAATGTATAACACATAAAAAGTTTTTGAATCTCACAGAACCCATTTAATATATCTGTTTATAATTTATCTTTACCCCAGCACAGGCACACAGAATTAAAGGGGATCCTCCTGCTGTACATTCCCCTCCCAGCATTAGGTGATAAGGTTAATAAAAGCGTAGAATTTTAATGGATAGAATCAGGTTTATTTTAACAGTACCTAAAGGATTATCCACAGAATATGGATACATGTCTATTCACAGGAAGGGGGAGGGGGTCAAACTGCTGAAACACCCCCCTTTGCCAAATCTCCAGAATGGACCCAACTCTTCCCACTAAGCTTCCCACATTCCACCTTCCAAGAGGAACTGGTCTCGGCAGTGATCATGAGCAGTGATTGGCTGAGCGGGCCATTGTAACAGGCAACATCATTCAACATTTGCAGTCAGGTGTTGTGTTGTCACTGTGAACTTTATTTTGTCTTATGGCATTGTCAACAAGGTGTAGGAAGGGAATATCCGAATATCACAAAATCAAAGTGTTATGTCCATGGAAATCTATTTTTATAATGTGGAAACCCTTGTAAATGGGGTAAAATAAAATATAAATTTGGTATCAAAGTAGCAAAATTACAAACTTTGAGATATACAGTACCAGTTTTGTACATTGTAGATTCCTTTTAATGACATAAAAACTATGGAGGAACAAATATGGAATTATGTAGTAAACAAACAGGGATGAACAAACCAGAATATGTTATTTGTTTTGTGTTCTTTGAAAATGCCTCCTTTGCTTTGATGACAGCTTTATACACTCTTGGTATTCTCTTATATTCATGAGGTAGTCACCGGGAATGGTTTTCCAACAGTCTTGAAGGAGTTTCCAGAGGTCCTGAGAACTAGCTGTTTTTCCTTTACTCTGTGGCTCAACTCCTCTTCCTCACCTCACCATACGTTTGCTGAGTAGTTTGGTCCTGTGATCTGCCCCTCCCTACCCCTGTAGACCCCACACCCCTCCCCGGTCACAGATTGTAATGCATTGTTTTTTTTTTTTTTTTAAACTTTGTTTCTTTGATAATGAGTGATGGAGCGGAATGTTAGTGCAGCATGTGGTATAGTGTATGGCTTAGGGAACCGGTGCTGTATATTATCATGCTAAGTATGATTGTAATTTAATGTATGACTTGTAATGACAACTGAATGGCCACCCAAGCTCTGCAGTTCAACTCCTCCCATCTAAATTGAGTTTAAATCAGGTCATTGTGAAGGCCATGTAGTTTAGCACAGCACTTGACTGGTGACTGTTACTTACCTTCCATTTAAATGCCCCAATAGGCTTTTGCAGCCTCTATCTATTCTAAAGGTTAAAGGAGGATGCAACTAAGTGCATTACCTCTAAGGTGAATGATAAGTAATGCATCTGCTTCCAGAGTAACTACTTAGACTTTTGTAGAACAAGTGAAGCTTGCATGAACTCGGTGCCCCTTATTCTTAATGCCTCCGATGTCCCTGCGCTCTTCAGCACAAATCATCCTCCTATCATGCAGCATGCTGAGCATGGTTGTCAAAAGATGACTATTATTGAAAAATCTGTCAAATGGAAAGCAACAGCATCTGTACAGACTTGAATTCAGAAATATAGAATAAAAGCTCTTCTTTTATAGTACACCAAAACAAGCCACATTATAACCCTCACAGGTTAGTTTTTTTGTTCCCAAGAATATCACATAATGGTGTATGGTTAGCATATGTAGGTACATGCAACTAATCTTTAGCATTTAGTGATTAGTCAGTAACATAGAAAATCTTTATGCATGTCCTACCCCATCATACATACAATGTAGCAGGGAGGGAAAGCCCACGGTGCCTATGTTCTGCAAACCAATCCACCTACCAGGGCATCTAGATTGTTGAGACACTGTAATGTCCATTTTTTCTGTGTTTTGTATTTTCTGCTTTGGGTCCTGTTCGAACATTAGGTTTGTGTCTGAACAGTTTCCGTGTTTATTCTCCCTGGTTTGGGAAGAGTTAACCTTTCAGCACTGGAAAGATATATAAGGCCTCTTCAGGTTCTGGGCTGGTAATTACACCTGTTACTCTGACCATGTTTGCATTAAGTTCACTGTCTGTCTGAGCACATGTATCCTGAGTTTTAACTATGGTTATCTGTCTTGTTTTATATATAGATTTTAGATTGCCTTGTTTGAGTACTTTGTCAGGTTTTAGTATTCTTGTATTGTTCGTTCTGCTTTGAATTTCCTGAGTCCATGTTCACACTGTGCATGTGCCAGTCCTGTTTTGACCTTGATTCATCCTGGATCTCCTAGGATAGAATCCTGTTCTGAGCCTTGTGCTTATCCATCTATCTAGGAGTGAGTTAGTCTTGCGTCTGTACCTGTGTTTGCTTGTATTTCGGATTTTTGTTTTCTCCTAGGCTAGTATCCTGTTCACACTGTAGAGTTTGGCCACTAGCTAGGACCCTATTTGGCTTTAGTATTGTTGACCCTCCATGATTGGAGTGGGGTGTCTAGTGTGTTCCTTGTTCGGAGTTAAGTATGAACAGTGCTCTTGATTTCCTGACCCATTTAGTGTTCTGACACTCAGTTGACCTGTTCATCCCCTGCATTTCCTGGATTTGTCTGCTGTACACTTATCCTCATATCTAGTCTTGTTCATATTATCATATCTGCCGTAAATCTTGATTCTGTTTCTTGAACTGTTTGTTAGTATCCTATATGCTGCCTGGTATGTCTGTTTGTAGCTTTGTGATATTCCTGTTATGTTCCTGACTTGTTTCCCGACATGTACAGTTGGTTTGTTTGACTCTCACGCTCATGCACTTTAGTGCAGGAAGGGACCGTCGCCCAGTTGTCATTCACTGCTATGGTGTCTAGGCAAGTAGGCTGGGAGAGGGGTCTAAGAAACAGCTTTAGGGATCACTACTCCCTGTTCCCTGCCCCCAAATCATGACAAACACCATGTTCTTCTAACAGCAGCCAAGTCAACCACAAATGCTAATATGGAGCACTGGGGTTATCGCTACATAGAGGCGTCATATTGCCATTCACTAAGGCTAACTCTCCTCCATCTAAAATTTCAACATTCAAACATGCCTCAGGTATGGGAAATGCCTGTTGATCAATTTTTCTGAAGTGTATAGTTCAACTAAATGCCATCTAAAAAAATGGTTTGAACAGTGGAAGTTCTACTATACTATAGAAAATAAAGATAGGTGATTGATCAATGACTAATTTTCACTTATGCTTTTGATGTCAACAGTATACTGGCAACCATCACAGTTCAAAACAGTACTATATGGGTGGCTTTAATTCTCCTAAATTTTATTGCATTTTAGATTTTATTGTTGACTTCTTTATGCAGGTGACGCTAAAAAAAAACAACTAAAAACAAAACTACTGGAAATATGGGCATCCCAAAAATGGTTTTAATCCTCAGAATGGGGCCCCATTGCTCCCTGTGAATGGAGCAGCGTGTTGGCATACCCTCCATGCATTCTCTTTGGGAGCTTCGGTATCTCCGGTACTCTCATAGACAGTGGATGGATAGAAGAAAGGAATTTCCGCAGCACATAACTCCGTGAAATAATTGTGTCAATTTATTCCATCAAAAAAGAATGTCCAAAGGCTTTTTGGAGTTAAGGAGTTATGTGCTGCGGAAATTCCTTTCTTCTGTTTAAGTAAAAGAACCCCGACCCAGATCTGGACTCTGCATGCACCATTTATGGACTGAATATTTTTAAAGGAGGTGCTGTTTTCCCACAGTGATATTATATAGATATATAGATAGATAGATAGTGGACCTAGGTAGAGTGACGCAAAAAAGTATTTAGTCAGCCACCAATTGTGCAATTTCTCCCTCTTAAAAAGATGAGAGAGGCCTGTAATTTTCATCATAGGCATACTGTTAAGGCGTGCGCTCCGGTCCCTGTCCCCGGACCGGAGCGCCCGCCCCCTCGACCCTTTGCCCCGGGATCCCGGCGTCTCCCGTCAGTCACACTGACCGGGAGCCCGGGTTCCCTTGTGTCTGGGACGTGGCTGCCATGACGGCTGGTCCCCGTTCACGCACCCCGTCCCAGCTCCACTCACCTGGCTCCCCGCTCCTTGCGCCGTCCTTCTCTGCCTCTCGGCGCGCGCAGCCCCGCTCTCTAGGGCGCGCGCACGCCGCCTTCAGTAAATTTAAAGGGCCAGCGCACCGGTAATTGGTGCGCTGGTTCCTCACTTCTCCTGCCTTCCCTAATAAAAGTCTCCTGCCCCTTCCTGCCCTTGCCGGATCTTTGTGCCCTAGTGCCTCTGAGAAAGCGTTCCTATAGTGTGTATTGCCTTGCCTGTTTGCCGTACCCGTTGCTACCGCCTACTCGCCTGTGAACCCTTGACGCCTGCTCTGACCTCTGCTACGTCCAACTACGCTCCTGCCTGCTCCCTGTGTACCACGCCAGATCAGCTGCCTGAGAGGTTGAGTTTCTACTGGAGGATACGACCTGGTGCTTACCGCCGCAGCAAGACCATCCCGCCTTGCGGCGGGCGCTGGTGAAAACCAGTAACCACTTAGAACCGGTCCTCTGGTACAACCCGCGTCATCGCCTCTCAGGTCCAGAGGATCCACTACCAGTCCTGCCGGTATGTGACACATACATTAACTATGAGAGACATAATGAGAAAAACAAATCCATAAAATCACATTGTCTGATTTTTAAAGAATTTATTTGCAAATTATGGTGGGAAATAAGTATTTGGTCAGATCTGGAAACTGGCTTAGCCACTCCAGGACCCTGAAATGCTTCTTACAAAGTCACTCCTTCATTGCCCAGACGGTGTGTTTGGGATCATTGTCATGCTGAAAGACCCAGCCACGATTCATCTTCGATGTCCTTGCTGATGGAAGGAGGTTTTCCTTCAAAATCTCACGATACATGGTCCCATTCATTCTTTCCTTTACACATATCAGTCATCCTGGTCACTTTGCAGAAAAACAGCCCCAAAGCATGATGTTTCCACCCCCATTCTTTACAGTATTTATGGTGTTTTTTGGATGCAACTCAGCATTCTTTCTCTGCCAAAGTAGAGTTTTTACCAAAAAGTTCAACTTTGGTTTCATCTGCCATTTGACATTCTCCCAATACTCTTCTGGATCATCCAAATGCTCCCTAGCAAACTTCAGATGGGCCTGGACATATACTGGCTTAAGCAGGGGGGACACGTCTGGCACTGCATGATTTGAGTCCCTGGCAGGGTAGTGTGTTACCGATGGTAGTCTTTGTTATTTTGGTCTCAGCTCTCTGAAGGTAATTTATTAGGTCCCCCCATGTGGTTCTGGGATTTTTGCACAGTTCTTATGATCATTTTGACACCACGGGGTAAGATCTTGCATGGATCCCCAGATTGAGGTAGATTATCAGTGGTCTTGTATGTCTTTCATTTTATAATATTTGCTCCCACAGTCGATTTCTTCACACCAAGCTGCTTGCCTATTGCAGATTCAGTCTCCCCAGTCAGGTGCAGGTCTAAAATTTTGTTTCTGGTGTCCTTCGACAGCTCTTTGGTCTTGGCCATAGTGGAGTTTGGTGCCATTAATACAGTGGAGGACAGAGGAGACTCTTAAAGAAGAATTTACAGGTCTGTGAGCACCAGAAATCTTGCTTTATTGTAGGTGACCAAATACTTATTTTACCGAGGAATTTACCAGTTAATTCAATAGAAATCCTACATGTGATTTCCTGTATTCTTTCCCCCCCATTCTGTCTCTCATAGTTGAAGTGTATATATGATGAAAATTACAGGCCTCTCTCATCTTTTTAAGTGGGACAACTTGCACAATTGGTGGCTGACTAAACACTTATTTTGCCCCACTGTATATATGAGATGTATAATGGTGCAATGTGTTGGCCCTGGGGTTGACACACTGTAAAAATACATAACATTCAACAGGGGGGTAGGTACATTGGGAATCAAAGAAAATCTTAATATTTTAAGTATATCATCCAATAAAATATTTGAGATGTTTCTGCACCTTTCAATCACACATTTGATTTGGAATAATTTGGAAAGACACAGCCCTGTCTATATAGAAGGTCTCTGTCCAGAGATGGCTGCCCTACCAAACTAAGCAATTGGGGGAAAAGGGCCTTGGTAAGAGAAGTAACCAAGAACTCAATAGTCACTCTGACTGAGCTCCAAACCTGCTCAATACCATCCCTACATGTAGCTTGGTGGGGGCAGAAACTTGTCTGGAAGAAACCAGGTGCTGCTCATCACCTGCCCAATACCATCCCTACAGTGAAGCATGGTGGGGGCAGCATCATGTCTGGAGAAAACCAGGCGCTGCCCATCACCTGCCCAATACCATCCCTACAGTAAAGCATGGTGGGTATAAAGTATGGTGGAGGCAACATCATGTCTACAGGAAACCAGGAGCTGCCCATCACCTGCCCAATACCATCCCTGCAATGAAGTATGGTGGGGCAGCATAATGTCTGGAGGAAACCAGGCTGTGCCCATCACCTGCCTAATACTATCCCTACATAGCATGGTTTTAGCATCATATTGTGAAGGTGTTTTTCAGTGACTGTGACAATGAGACTGGGTCAGGAAGAGTTTGAGGGAAAGCTGAATAGAGTAAAGTACAGAGATATTCTTAACAAAAATCAGATCCAAAGCGCTCTGGACCTCAGACTGGGCCAAAGGTTCACCTTCCAACAAGACAATCCCCCTAGGCAAACAGCCAAACAGAGTGGCCCAGCCAGAGCCCTAAATTGAACCAAATCAACCATTGATAGCTTCAACTGACGGTCCCCATTCAAACGGAGAGAGCTTTAGAGGATCTGCAGAGAAGAATGGCAGAAAATCCCCAAATCCAGGTGTGCAAACCTTGTAGCCTCAGACTAAGACTAGAGGCTGTAACCGCTGCTAAAGGTGCTTAAAATAAGTGCTAAGAGTAAAGAGTCTGAATACTTATGTCACTTCAATATTTTAGTTTTTCCTTTTCGATAAATTAGCAAAGATTTCTAGCATTCTGTTGCCACATTTTCATTATGGAACATTGATTGCAGAATGATGGGGGAATTTTCCTTTTAGCGCAAGGCCACGAGACAAAAATTTTTGCCTTAAATGGGCACTGTTAGATCCAAAAAACCTTTTATATGTTGTTACAAATGAGAATGAAAGACCTTTTGTAAAATGGTTGTTTAAAAGTTTTTTGAATATTAAAGAAAACAGCCCCTAAAAATCGCACCGCTAGGGGTCCCCATACCTATTGGAACACTAATCTAGTCTTGCAGCAGTCTCAGGCTTGTCCATGAGTCATAGACAAGAGATGACTCATGGACAAGGCTGCACGAGCAGATGCACCAATCACCTGCCACCATCACAAGGCAGGGACCCGCCCCTTTCCAATACTCACCAATCACCTCCCACCACCACCACAGGGGAGGGACACGCCCCCTTCCCCATAGAGGATTTCTAACACTGTGAGCTAATGAAAAGAGGTATTTTCATAATAAATATAGGTGATAGAGGCATAAAAATTACATGTACATGGTCAGGATTAGGGACTGAGTAACACATTATTTGTTTTATTAAATTTTTTTGTGGGATCTGACAAATTTTCTGAATGCATTTTAAGCATAAGTAATTTCAATTCCTGGATAATAAAACTAGATCTGAGGGATAAGCGGAAGCTCTAAGACCCCAGGGCCTCTCATGTACCATGCGACATTTATAACACTAGTATCTTGGGTAGCCACATAAATGTTAGGTCCCTGGTGCATCTGCTGTCTCTGAACCCCTATAGCTAGGTCTCTGTAGACTGAAAAATAACATTGGTGTAATATTTATTCACTTCTAATAACGCTTCCTAATATAAAATACTAACATTAATATAATAATTCAAGTCTCCAAGGGAAAGCGTCAACCAGTCAATCAAATACATATTAGATGGTACTACCGCACGGCATACTGATCATAGAACAATCTCCTCGCACACTAGGAAGGCAAGGAGAAGGCGCTACATGGCAGGGGATGAAGGAGGCGCACACCACAGCGGCTACAGAAGAAAATGTGTAAAGACGTCAGCAATATTAAAAGCTCAGTGGCATCCACAGGACGGATCGTACAGACGTCTCCTGTTT
This sequence comes from Hyla sarda, assembly GCF_029499605.1. NCBI lineage: Eukaryota > Metazoa > Chordata > Amphibia > Anura > Hylidae > Hyla > Hyla sarda. The sequence goes on along the minus strand of NC_079199.1, from coordinate 27,106,263 downwards.
GATATCTTCTGTTCACTAAGGTTTACATTGCCGTAATCAATAGTGGCTTCACTTTGTTCATCTTTTTCAAGAGCATTGCATGCTGGGTGCATCGGCTAATCCATCCGGCAGAAGGAAAGATGAACCTAGGACATGGCTCGTAATAAAGCAGTGGTCCCAAACTGTGGCCCTCTAGATGTTGCAAAACTTCAACTCCCAGCATGCCCGGACAGCCAACGGCTGTCCGGTCATGCTGGGAGTTGCAGTTTTGCAACATCTGGAGGGCCACAGTTTGAGACCATGTATTAAAGTTAAAGGGGTTATCCACCATAAGGTGATTTTAGTACGTACCTGCCAGACAGCAATGGACATGCTTAGGAAGGATCCGTGCTTGTCTTGGAGCTAAACGGCTGTGTTTTGAACAATAACGCTAAGGGTATCTTTTTGTCAACTGGCTATTTCCTATTGGAGTTTTCTCCCTGAAACTACAAGTCCCATAATTCCTTGTTTGTATGGGTGAGGTGCTTTTCTCCCTCCCACACATCAGCCACCCCACCCATTGAAACACACCTGTGCTCCCTTCCACGCAATTGACCAGTGATTTCTGACCAAGGTTGAAAACCTACAATTTATTGCAGAATGATCTCCCTCCCACCCAGCGGTCACTCCATCCATTGAGCACAGACAGGCTCCTTTGAACACCTGGCTTGTGTTGTAATGTCTTGTGCTGCACTTCAACCTGGGAAAACCTGAGACGACACTTATTTTGTATGCTGTTAAAAATAAACATTGGGGCAAAAATCACATTGTACAAAAAACACAGGAGCAGACACTATATTATGAATCACTCTAACTTTACAGCCTGTGTAGCATAGTCAAATAAAAAATAAAATAAAAATCCCGGAATACCCCTTTATTGATTTGTATATGTAGCCAAAGATGGTGTGACTAATAAGTGCTCCTCCAAAACATCTTTTGTGTATGTGCGGTACAGTATATGAATGCAGGAACATAGGCCGCTTAGTGCCGCCTGCTTCATCTGCATGTAAGAACATAATTTCCTATCAGGGGAAACGATGATTATAAATAGTAAATGACACAGTCGGGGTGATGGATGCCGGGAATTAATCTGATTGCCATGTAGGAGGTCAGGATCATTCGGGTTTTAACAGTGAGGATTAGGGGAGATGAACCAGCATCTTCCTTCTATGATATGGAAAGCTTACACTCCTGATGGTGCAGATGGAATGGATGTGATAATACAACACTACAGTGAACGTCAGCAATCGTATACTAACAGTTTATTACTAAATAATAGGCCATTACTTGTCTTGGGCAATGGTGGTAAATACACACAAAAAGGCAAACAATAAAATGCACCCAGATAGAAATGTTGAATTGCTCAGCATGCAGTGATGTCTCAGGCAGATAGGTAACTGATTACAGGTGGGGTCTGATTGGACACTGGGTCTTGCTACAAGAGGGTGGAAAATTGCTTCCATTGCTATAAAAAAAACTCTTAGAGGCTACTTTTGGGTAGTGTAACTCTTGGTGTGAGCTCGTTGTCTGCTAGACATGTCTCTACGATGCTCCCAAAGACATTTTGGCAGCAGAGGCTTGGTTCACATTGCCGACCCATAAAAGAAGAAGTATCATGGTGGACAATAACTTACATAAGTTTTAGATAGCAGGGGGCCCCAGTGCTCGGACCTCCCATGATCTAAACCTTAGAAAACTTAGGGGATACGTTTTAGTCCACAATACTTCTCCTTTAAGGGTCCGATCAGCTCCTTTATTTTTTTTTTAAGCCGATCGGACCCTGAAACAGCTGTTTTATCTGCTGACTAACATGAATAGCTCCTATAGTTTTGTTGTTGAGCATCCATACACAGATGGCACCTTCATTACACACCCCTGTCTTTGCCCAGACCATTTCCAGGCAGAAGAAAAATTGGTGTAACAATGACAATTACGTCGTCATGTCACTGTCACCCTGCCACCATCACCTACATTTGCAGTGGTGTCCAGAACAAGACACCTTGACTTCTATAGACTGGAACAGTATCATCGTTTGAGAGTAATCTAGGTTTTGTTTGGGATTCAATGATGGTGAGGTTCGAGTTAAGAGGTCTTGTGGTGAGCTCTTCAAACCTACAGCTCAGTGATACGTGCAGGACATCCTCCACATGTGTCGCCTTTCATGGCTTCTACCTGGCATTTGTCAGCAGGATAATGCTACACACGCCAAGGGTTTCCAAGGAATGTCTCTACCTAATGCAATACTTCCTTGGCCTGACCATTTGCATATTGATCCCCAACCATCAGCTATGGCAACCTACGAGTGTGCAGGATCTACATGCCAAGCTGTAACATCTATGGTCAAATCTTCCGCTGGATGCCATAGAGAGCCTGTATACCTACATACCCAACCATATCTTGTTGTTTTTCCACTAAAATGTATTTTGAGGTATGCAAAACTAAATTCATATAGCTGTTTACATCTCAATTAGAATTTAAAGGAGAACTGTAGTGCAATTTAACTTATCCTCTATCCGAAGAATAGGGGATAAGTTATAGATCAGGTGGGGGGGGGGGGGTCTGACCGCTGGGAACCTCCCGTGATCTCCTGTACGGGGCCACAGCAGTATCCTGGAAGGGGGCGTTCCGTCCCCACTTGATGCGGCGGCTGGCATGCCCCCTCCATGTATCCCATAGAGATACATGGAGGGGGTGTGTCTGCCGCGGCTTCCTGCTGGGGACGACACGTCGCTTCCTGCAGAGTGCCATGGCCCTGTACAGGAGATCGTGGGGGGCGATGGTCACACACCCCACGATCTATAACTTATCCTCTATCCCCTATATGAGTTATATTACACTACAGTTCTCTTTTAAAATAATGGCCAAAACCAGACTTCAGATTTGGTAGCTGAGGGGCTTTTGTTTTGTTTGTTTCATTTGCACCAAATTTTTGAAGTGGCGTGTGACTTTTAAAAAAATAAATTTGGCACAAATACACCAAAAACACAACACATAAGCAGTTTAGATCCTAAGCCTACACACACACAATCATAAATCCCTTTATATTCACTCAAATAGGTGTACATTATTTATAGCGTACAGCTTGGATTTACTGTACCCTGTTCTAGAAAAAGCCTGAGGTTTGTCTCTGCCCCTAGAAAACTGTTCTGTGAAACCCAATTACAGCTGACATGAAGGACATGAAGAGGATCAGCAAGGAAGAGAAAGATCGTGAAATCAACATTAACAACAAGCCATTCAATAACAGCTATAACAAATGGACAGGAGGCTTCCGGTTCCAGCGCACGGATGCAGCCAGCTGAGGGACAGAACTCCGTCCTGTGCTAATATTTTACTGTTGTTCCGTGCATCTCCGTGCGTCATTTTCAAGCAAAACCTAATGCTACCAACAGCGGATTCCCCCCATGCACTTGGATAAATTGCTTTCAGAAAATAGCCAAAAATCTCTCAGCTGAAACCGCAGTGGGAGCAGGACAGAGACAAAATGGCGCAGGTCCCTGCATTCGTTATTTGTTTTTGGGTTCTTTGCTCTCCACGTGTAGATTACTACTTCATGCTTAGAGTATCTACTTTCTATCCTTAGGTTTATGGTCAAATGCTATTTTATTATCATCATTATTATTATGTACATTATATTTACACATTCACACATCTTTTTATTCATATTTAAACCTGTGTGTACCTGTCATATTCCACACAAAAAAAGTTTTATATGTTACTTAGAACCTAATCCTGAACATATCATTTTTATGTGTCTAATGCCTATATTTCTCTCACAAATACCTTCTATCTGTTGCTCACTTGGTTTTTCTTCTTGTGCTCACTAAAGAGAGCTATTTTCACTGACTTGGAAACTTGTGTATAAGATTTATGGTGGTTATCTTATTATCATAATGCAATATAGTATATGAGCCTTTTATACAGTCACTCCGTGCTCATACTCATTTACTGGATATTTGGAGTTTCCACAACCAAATAGAAAGAGAATACACTCATTGGGGGTAGATTTATCAAAACCAGTGCCAAGGTAAAGTTGCCCAGTTGCCCATAGCAACCAATCAGATCGTTTCTTTCATTTTGCAGAGGCCTTGTTAAAAATGAAAGAAGCGATCTGATCTGGTTGCTATGGACAACTGGGCAATGTTTCCTCTGGGCAGGTTTTGATAAATCTCCCCCATTTTTCCCATGCTCATTGTACAATTCTATCTTGTTTTGGGATAGGGGCAATGTGGTATTGAAAGGGAGGATAATTGGACATGTGGTATCTCTGAATTAGAGATAAGTTATGTATTGTATTGGATTGTCTTTTGATACATCTGTTACGCCTAATAAACAACTAAAAGAGATACACTGGCATATATTGCATAAGGCAACATATGCTTACGATTTTGGTACAAACAATACACACCATATTTACTTCACTGCTTGCCTTAAATGTCGGCATTTGTACTGGCAATGCTCTGAGGTAGCCATGCTGTGGTCTCAGGTACACAACCTTATTTCTCAGATTTGGCAAACTCAGATACCCATCCCCCCACAGTTTTATTTATTTTACTACCTACCTGAAACCCCCTGATAGAGGGAAAATAGGAAAAGGTATCTCATGATTGTGCTAAAAGGCCTTCATTGGATACTCACATCAACATTTTCGAAAATCATAGAAGACTTCAAGTACACAATGCATTTAGAACTGATAAATACCTTAGGTAAAACAGAAAAACTTCCTCAGGAAGTGGAAAAATTTCCTTTAATTTCTACAGGACCCCACAGACAGGATTGCTGTAATGAAATATTTCCAATATACCTCATGGTTCTGTTTAGAGGACCTTAAAGGATCCTTAGGGAACCTGCACATATAACACCAACACTAACAGTTTTGTTGAACTAGCATTCCTGTACTGTATAGGTCCATATTACTTAAAGGGGTACTCCACCCCTAGACAAAGGATTGGGGATAAGATGTCTGATCGCGGGGGCCCTGCCACTGGGACCCCGTGATCTCTGTGCAGCACCCAGTGTTCTTTTAGAAAACTGGGTGCGGACAGCAGAGTCTTGACATCACTGCCACCCCCTTCGTGATGTCACACCACACCTCCTCAATGAAAGTCTATGGGAGGGGGCATGGCAGCCACCACGCCCCCTTTCATAGACTTGCATTGAGGGGGTGTGATGTGATGGAATAAGGGGGCGATGCCAGGATAGCACGACCTCACCGCCCACTCCAAGCATTTGAAACAAAATGTTCCGAATGCTGGGGCAGTGAAGTACCCCTTTAATATGTCTCTGCTATGTTATCTGAGATCTACATGGGGCTTTGTTTTTGTTTATGTTATGTTTAGTTTTAGTGCTAATGTGTATTTGTTGTTATGCACTATTCAATGGCATGTATCTACTGATTTATGATTCATCACGTCTTTGGCCAAACATTTTTGTTGCTAATTGAGTGATCCAGATTTCATCTGTCCAGCACTATGAGGAGGAAGATAAGACACGCTTGGACTTGTACATCATTAAGTAGCTCCTACACTTCTGTCTCAGACCCCCTTTGGCACCTTGTACAATTCTGACTTGACCGTCTATTTTTTTTCTTTCTTTTTCTGTATTGGAATTTTTCTTTAAATAAAATGTATAAAAAAAAAAAAAAACCTACAGTCCTGTGTACAGGAATACTATCTGGAGGCATTATGTAGCTCTTTATCCATCATTCATTTTCAGTGAATTTGATAACCTTAACCCTTAGCCGTACACTCCAGACCCAAGGGCACACCGACTGAACATATTGCACTTTTTCTTTCTTTTTCACTTTCAGCTCATCACTCCAGCTCCAATCTCCTCCTTGCCCTCAGCCATACTCACCAGACCCGAGGACTCCTTTAGGAGAGTCCAGTACTTTGTTATCCCTGGGGACCCTGCCTGCAGGTCCTGAACACTGCAACTGGGTAATTTCCAGTCCAAAACAAAACATTGTTATCCCTCTGATGTACCCATTACACCTGTTTATACTCTGTTTCTAACACAAATGGGGAAGTCATTCAGGCCACCAGTTTAAACCGCAAAAATGGTCTTCATGGTGTGATGTGGACCAGCACTATCTCAATGCTACCCATCCCTCCACTGGGCTAAAGGTCTCTAATGTGGATAGATGCAGATGATGGAATGATTATGAGGGACAGTCCTGGGCTCCATGTGTTAGCTGGTTAGTATTGTCATGAGGCAAACTGGAGAAAAATGTCAATTAGTCAATATACACAGTCAGACATCTTTACTTTCTATTCACTTCAAAGTCATCAGAATGGGTCCTTGAAGCTGCACATTTTTTCAACAATATGTCCCTATGTTTTCTCTTTTCCTCCAGACACAGTCACCTGGATTATAAGACTTAGAATTTTTTTTCTGCAGTCATATGAAAAATGATTTCCATGACCCCAGTGACTTTACCCAAACTTGGCATCATAATATTAAACAGTGGCCATCTTGAAATGATTTCCACACCTGGGGGCCATACCTGAGATGTTCCCCCCTCCACACCAGGTGGCATACCAAAATGGTCACCCCTCCATACGTGAGATGGTTACTTTTCCACATCAGGGTGCCATACTTAGGATGGTTACTTTTCCACACCAGGGTTCCATACCTGAGATGGTTACCCCTTCACAACCAGAGGCCATACCTCAGATAGCTACTCCTCCACAAGTAGGGGCCATACCTGAGATGGTTACTCTTCCATAACAGGGGGCCATACCATAGATGTTTACCCCTCCACAATCGGGGTCTAAAATTTTTACCCTTCCACACTAAGGGGTCAATACGAATATGGTTATCCTTGCATATCAAGAAACCAATGCCTCCAATGACTTCAAGCGCCCATGACCCATACAGTATTATAATGGATGCAGTTTAAGAAGGAAATCAGTAAATAGCTATATGAACTTTTAAAATTAATGCATACCAACATTTGTAGGAAAGTTGGTGCATAATCTAGATTCCAATCTTGCACCAACCCCATATCCCAACATTTGTGACAGTAATGCCCTAAGAATGTGTGGAGGTGACAATAATTTTGTCAATTTTTGCCTCAAAGCTACACTGGTCACCTTTCTGTTCCATTGGGTAAGATATGTTTACACGAAGAACAGTGGTGCTTAACATAAACATTACATTTATTGCATTTCTAATGTGCTTGGTTCAGCTATCTACATGTCTAGTCTAACTCCAGTTAAACATATTACTATACAAAAATAGTCATAATAAAAATAATAATGGGCCAGTGTACTCTAAGTAGTTTCCTGGAAAAAAAGTGATAGTCATCCACCTGTTCATTAACCTAACAAGTTAATTTTCTTCTGATTATAACCCTTCTCAATTGTCCTCACTCTCTTTTAACACCAGCAACTCAAACCAGCACAGTAAATGTCTTCCCGAGGAGCAAATTGATAGAATTATCCTCAATTAGAGCAATCACATTTCTCTTGCTTGAAAGGAAGAGAAGCAGTTTCATGACCCAATGGCATCAGTACATAAAGGAGGAGTCTACCCTTACTGATGGATTTCTCTCTCTCTCTCTCTTTTTTTTTTTTTGTATATATTATACATTCTCCAGAATAATATATTATAGGGAAGAGGTAGTCTCGTCTTCATTACTCCAAGAGTATAGTAAGAAATGGGGGATGACAATCACAGTCACAGGGGGTGCGGCCATAAAAGGGACTGCAGGGGAAGGGTGGCCCACCCAGGGATTTAGGACACAAATCCTGGATTCCCGAACAGGTATAACTTTAAACGATGTGTGCACCAAAGAGTAGAGGCTGCCAGGATTTCCTCTAAAGGCAGTGGCCCTGATTTACTATTGTAAAACCAACATGTTTGTCGAGTTGTGCACCAGAATTTGCACCAGCATTGATAAAAACCTGACTATCTCTCCATTTTACTAAGAAAACCCGAAAAAGCCTGACATTTTCACAAAAACCCAACATATTTACTAAGGTTTCCACATAAAATGTGGTGGATTTGAGTTCAGGAAAACCAGACAGATCAGAGCATGTGTAAAAAAAGCAAAATGTAGGCAAAGTGGAAAATGTAGAGAAACCTTAGTAAATACCGTGGAAAAAAAAATTGTAGGGAAATAAAACCCACAAGGAAAACTACACTCCACTTTTAGTTGATCAGGGCCAATGTCTTTGTTCCATGTTGTTTGCATCATAAAATCCCAGAGGAGAAAAGGATTGGGGGTGGGATGGGGTGGATGGGAGGGTTGTGGTAAGGACATTGAGAGGACCCAGAATTGCTGTGGTGGTGGTGGTGGTGTGGGGGGTGGGAGTTTTGTGGGGCATTGTGAAAGTATTGCTTTTTTTATTTTTATTTTGCCACATATGGGGACAGTATAAGGCACCTAACAACTATATAGTGGCAAAGAGGGGGCCTTACTTTATAGCGGAATGATGGGGCTAACTACTATATGGGGATACAGAGGGGTGAACTACTATACCGAGGTACAGAGGACCTAATACTATAAGGGGGCATGAATGGAAGGCTAACTTCTATATCTGGGCATAGAGTGGGTGCTAACTATTATGTGCCTGCTATAAGGAGCCTAACTACTATATGGAGGCAGTGTGGGACCTTATTACTTTATGTGAAGCATGGGGGGGGGTAACTATTATATAGGGGCAGAGTGAAGGGCTTAACTACTACAGGGGGCAGTGTGGGGGCATGTGGGGCCTAATTACTATATTCAGCAATATAATACTGGAGAGTTTGGAGAGGTGGGGATGGAAATAGAGCAAAGAGCCTAAAACGTTTGTCTGGCAGAGTCTGCAGAGGTGAGTTGTGGCCTGTAATAGTCTTCAAGATAGCCCGGGCCAGATAGAGGAAAAGGAAAAGTGAATGATTTACATGGTCTACAAGTGGTTGTATTCACCTGTATATGTTTACTGTATGGGGGGATTATTAGTATGTAAATGGTGGATTTTTTTCACATAAGGCCATACAGATGGGGATTTGTATAGAAGTAAGGATGGTGCAAGAGCGACAAGTCTAAAATGTTTGTTAAGGCTCAAAAAAGTGTCCCTGAGAGTATTCAGGGCAAAATTGATAATAACAACCTATAAGGGGTGACCCCCTTATGGGGACAACCCTCACTAGAACCCTCCCTATAAAATATTTGCTTTATTTAGTATTGATTAAAATATGTGACCCCAAAGAGAAAGTTAAAATCTGCAGTGGAAGGGGAATGTATATGATCAGGTGTGAAGGAATTCACACACTAAAGGGTGTTTGGGGCAGCTGCGCATGTATTCAATTCCACTATGTGGACCACTGGTGATTCCAGTGTCCACTGGTGCTCAGCTGTCCCTCACTCCTTTGTTCCTAAAGATCCCCTGTACCACGCTAACTAAAACTCGGACCGTAGGCCTCCCCGACGTTTCAGTGACGAATCACCTTTGTCAAGGGTTGCGAGGCTACTGTGCTTCCAGACGCCCGACAGGTATTTATAAAGGCTCTGGTGGCCGGTACTTCCTGTCCCTGGAGTGGCCAATCGGCGAGCGGGACGTCATAGTCGCGCTTCTCGTGGTATTACCGCGGCCAATCCCATGCCAATCTTGGCATGTGGCCGTTGTTTACCTCTTAAATATCGCGAGAGCTCAATGCTTAGTCCTGTACTTGCGCGTTACTTCGCGCATGTGGGAAAACTTCACCGATAGCCCCAGTTCCAACCCTCTCTGCGCATGTCAGAGGGCTCCACTCCCGTGACGAGGTGAGTAGATCTGGGTTGTTTACTGTTACCATGTGAACCTGCTAAGTTAACTCTATATGTGCCAATCGCGCTGATCTCTAAGGCTATGTCTGATGTAGGGTGGTGGTCAGTTCTATATGTGTCTGTCTGGCTGTTGTTGAGACCTGTAACTGATGCAGGGTGGTAACTGTGGGCATCCAAGTAAAGACCATCAGAAGAAAGCTCCATAACACAGCCCTTTGGCTTATTTTAACACAGGAAAAGCCGGTGTAGAGTGTTGTAATGGTGATATGGGGGGGGGGGGTGAGGTATACAGTAACCCCCCGACCTACGATGGCCCCGACATATGATAAAATCGACATACGATGGCCTCTCAGAGGCCATCGCATGTCGATGTCAGCATTAGTGTTGAGCGGCATAGGCCATATTCGAATTCGCGAATATTCGCGAATATATGGACGAATATTCGTCATATATTCGCGAATATTCGCATATTCGTTATATACTCGTTTTATTTTCGCGTATGCGAAAATACGCGCATGCGAAAATTAGCATATGTGGAAATTCGCATATACGAAAATTAGCATATGCTAATTTTCGCATATGCGAATTTTCGCACGCCAGTCTCACACAGTAGTATTACAGCCTTCTTTACACCACACAAGCTGGAAGCAGAGAGGGTGATCACTGTGATGTGTACTGTGAAGAAAAAAAAAAAAAAAAAAACGAATATTCGTAATTACGAATATATAGCGCTATATTCGCGAAATTCGCGAATTCGCGAATATGCGATATTCGCGAATAATATTCGAATTGCGAATATTCGCGAGCAACACTAGTCAGCATCGACATACGATGCTTTTATATGTCGGGGCCATCGCATTAACTGCTATCCGACAGCGCAAAATGCTTAAGCTGCTGTCGGATAGCAGTTTAACCATCCCTGGCAGGTTCCCTTACCTATTCCCGCTGCTCCGGGTCCACTTCGCGATCCTCCGGTGTTCTGCGCATCTTCTCCAGGGTCCGGGCCCTGCTTTTCGGCGTCGTTATTACGCCACTACGCACGCCGCGCCGGCGCAGCAGCGTAATAACGTCACCTGAAAGCGAGGCCTGGACCCTGCAGAAGATGCGCAAGACACCGGAGGATCGCGAAGAAGACAGCGGAGCAGCGGGACAGCACCGGGAGCCCCTGGGACAGCATGGGGAGCGGTGAGGACCTGGTCCGGAGCGGCGGGGACAGGTGAGTACAGCTTCCTATACTTTACATTGCACGGATCCCTGAACATACAATGGATTCGACAAACGATGGGTCGTTTGGAACGAATTACCATCGTATGTTGAGGGACCACTGTGTATATTACTGTTCTACAAACAGAATATGAAATATGGTCAGCAGGCTCCTGGTATCTAAACAGGCTACACTCAATTGCTGTTCACACAGTTGAGTCAGATGGGTACGTGGTCCTGATGATATGTCCTCACGATAGGTGTATACCTACATATGTCTCCTGTTTATATAATAGCTTGCCAGTCTATCAATTTTTAATCCTTAATTCTTATGGTGATCCAAGATTTCTAATCTCCTAAGTGCTCTTTTCCTTACAGTCTACCTGATGCTCCGGTAGACTCCATCTCCACCCCATCCCCCAGTGTCCCATCTCCAAGGACAACCAGGGTAAGTATTAATCAGCCATTATTAGGCTACTTCATTGGCTCCAAAATTCTATAGCCAATCGGTGATATTGTCTCTACAGGTATCAGAACAGCCAACCAGCCATACCACCACACGGAGAGCCATCCCCAGGTAAGTAACTACATTATTATCAATGTCATGAGGTTTATTTAAAATATTACTAAAAGAGAATTATATCCATTAAGGTTATCCAACCTATATACCCAAGCATTGTTGGGGCATCTGGAAGCATCCATCAGGTGGGGTTCCTAAATAATACAGTGTAATACATTATCACTCAAGGAACGCAGTATATGTAAAGTCCTCATTTAGACCACGCGGGTTCTTAGTATTGAGGCGATAAATCCACCTCGCCTCCTGTTGTAGCAATAGTCTGTCTATGTTCCCCTTGCGTGGGCCCAACGTAAGTTGGCGAAGGCCCCAGAATTTCACTATGTCAGGTTTGTTTGCATGTGTCAGCCTAATGTGGCGGGCTAATGGGGTATCAGCCCCCGTCCTAATTGTACTTATGTGTTTGCCGACTCTTTTTCTTAGCTCTTGTGTAGTTTTCCCTACATATAACATGGGGCAAGTGCACGGGGCTACATAGATTACATTGCGGCTACTGCAATTTAAAAACTGCCTTATATCATATTCTCTACCATCGCTTGGGTTGCGAAATTTCTTAATCCTGGGCATATATCTGCACATGGTACAATGGCCACATGGGTATGAACCGGGGGGCGGACTCGGTAGCCAGGTTTGACCTGTTGTTGTCTCCTCTTTTTTATGATGACTATGTACTAATATGTCCTTGATGTTAGCCCCTCTCCTATACGTAATACTAGGTCTACTGCCAATGACCTCTTGTAGGTCGGCATCGAGCCTTAGTACATGCCAGTTCTGGTTGAGTATCTCTGTTACCCGTGAGGCGTAGCCATCAAAGGTGTCAATGCATCTTATGACTTTATCTGTCCGATCAGCATTCTTCTGTGAGTTTAACAGTTCAGTCCTGTCCAGAGCTCTGACTCTATTATATGCTCGTCGCATGTGTTTCTTAGGATAACCCCTATCAACGAACCGTTGCATAAGGTTCCTGCTCTCAGCCTGAAAGTCTGCCTCTCGTGAGCAGTTCCTTTTTGCTCTTAGGTACTGGCCATACTGTATACTCCGCTTAAGAGGTCCCGGATGCCAGCTATTCAACTGAAGGAAACTGTTGGTTGAGGTAGGCTTCCTATATATGTTAGTCTGGATCTTCCAATTGTCATTAATGGATATCGTAATGTCCAAAAAATTAATACTTTTGCCACCCTCCTCCGAGGTGAACCTCATTCCAATGTTGTTCTCATTGAGTTTGCCTACAAATTCCCTAAACAAAATAATGTCCCCATCCCAAAAAATCAAAATATCATCAATATACCTCCCCCAAAATAAAATGTGCTCAGTGTAGTGTTGGTGAAGTTCCCCAAGTTTTAGTTAGCGTGGTACAGGGGATCTTTAGGAACAAAGGAGTGAGGGACAGCTGAGCACCAGTGGACACTGGAATCACCAGTGGTCCACAGAGTGGAATTGAATACATGCGCAGCTGCCCCAAACACCCTTTAGTGTGTGAATTCCTTCACACCTGATCATATACATTCCCCTTCCACTGCAGATTTTAACTTTTACTTTGGGGTCACATATTTTAATCAATACTAAATAAAGCAAATATTTTATAGGGAGGGTTCTAGTGAGGGTTGATCCCATAAGGGGGTCACCCCTTATAGGTTGTTATTAAAATGTTTGTTATGCAGATTCTGCAGAGACGAGTAGTAGTGTTGCTCGCGAATATTCGCAATGCAAATTTTATTCGCGGATATATCGCATATTCGCGAATTCGCGAATATTCGCGAATATAGCACTATATATTCGTAATTACGAATATTATTATTGTTATTTTTTTTTTCACAGTACACATCTCTCTGCTTCCAGCTTGTGTGGTGTAAAGAAGGCTGTAATACTACTGTGTGAGACTGGTGCTCGAATTTTCGCATATGCGAAAATTCGCATATGCTAATTTGTGCATCTGCGAATTTTCGCGTATGCGAATTTTGTTATATGCTTATTTTCACATTTGCGAATTTTTGATTATGCTAATTTTCGCATATGCTAATTTTCGTATATGCTGATTTTCGCATATGTGACTTTTGGCATATGCGAAAATAAAACGTGAATATTACGAATATGTGAATTTAGCGAATATATGACGAATATTTGTCCATATATTCGAGAAATATCGCAAATTCGAATATGGCCTATGCCGCTAAACACTAACGAGTAGTGGCTAGTAGTGTTGAGCGGCATAGGCCATATTCGAATTCGCGAATATTAGCGAATATATGGACGAATATTCGCCATATATTCGCGAATATTCGCATATTCGTTATATTCTAGTTTTATTTTCGCATATGCGTAAATTCGCGTATGCGAAAATTAACATATGTGAATATTAGCACATGCAAAATTAGCATACGCGAAAATGCGCATATGCGAAAAGTAGCATATGCTAATTTTCGCATATGCGAATTTGCGCACGCCAGTCTCACACAGTAGTATTCTTTACACCACACAAGCTGGAAGCAGAGAGGGATGATCACTGTGATGTGTACTGTGAAAAAAATAAATAAATAAAAAAAACGAATATTCGTAATTACGAATATATAGCGCTATATTCGCGAAATTCGCGAATTCGCGAATATGCGATATTCGCGAATAATATTCGAATTGCGAATATTCGTGAGCAACACTAGTGGCTAGAGAGCTGGTCTAAGCTGGATGGAGAAGAAAAGAAAAAGTGAACTACGGTATATATGGTCAATGTATGGGGGAAATATTGGTGTGTGATGTGGCATTATTGTTAATGTTGGTCTTGGTATACAGGGTAACAGTATACTTGGTAACAATATGGTAACTGCAACACTTGTTATACATGTAATAATAAGAAGAAGAATAGAACATAAAATGAAAAGAGGCTTCTGCTTATAAGATCTTACAATACTAAGGCATGGAAAATCTTTATAAAACATTAGAAGCCCCATTAGATTTGGATATTTTTCACATGTTTTTCTTCTCTCTTCCACACTTCTACCAATTGTCAGTCGACTTTTTATTTCTTGACAGCTGGATCCTTTGTTGTTAGTAATTGATCCATGTAAGCAAAGCTGTTTTGTGCTTCTCCGTCAGCTGTAAAGTTTGCTGCATTTCCTGTTGTTATGACCTTTAGATTTCTTCATAACCTTTTAATTGAATTCCCACCTTCGCACTCTGTACTTCAAGTATGGGTACAAAGGTCCATGCATATCAATGGGGGCTGATGCTTCTTGCACCAATTCTGATCCCCAATTATCCTTCTCTAGTATTATGTCCTAGAAATAAATGCAAAGTATGTATATTAATAAGATATCTAGAAGAAAAGTATAACCTTTATGCCACAGATGTCTACCATCTTTTAATATCTCAGAAAAAACATGAATATATTATGCTCACCATGATCATTAAAATAACAGTAACAATTGCCTAAAAACAATGTGGACAAATAAAATCAAAAAGATTGTTTTATCTGGGAAATATCTCTGCGTACTGTGGAAAGTTATTTCCATTGAAACATTGTTTCATTAAATAATATTACTGTACCATCTGCGCTCCGACCAGACACGCTGGGCGTGAGCGCTCTCTTGTCATGTTCCCCGCATGCGTATCCCAGCCAGTCACTCACCTCCCTGGTCTTTCTGTTCCCACAGCCCCAGCGCGTGTGCCCCTGCCTCCTAGGGCGCGCGCGCCAGAGCTTTTACATTTAAAGCACCAGTACTCATTTAATTAAGTGTATTTACCTGTGCTCTTGTTATAAGTACTTGCTGCTTCCTTTTATCCCTGACGGATCTTTGCTGCCTTTGTGCCCTAGAGAAGGCATACTGTGTTTCTGTGTTCCTGATTTCTGTGTACCAGATCCTTGTTCCGTTACCTGACCCTGCACCTGTGCCGCCTGCCCTGACCTTCTGCTACCTTGACCACGTCTTACCAGTTTCCTTTTGTGCCACACCACATCCCAGCAACCTGTGTGGACTTGTCGTGCCAGGGGTAGCGACCTGGATGCCACCTGCCACAGCAAGACCATCCCGCTTTGCGGCAGGCTCTGGTAAAAACCAGCGGCACCTTAGACTCCGCTCTCTTGCATGGCTCACGTCATCATCCACACAGGCCCAGAGGATCCACCACCTGCCGTGACCCGTTACAATCAGATTCGGCAATGGATCCTTCTGGGGTGCCTTTGCCAAATGTCTCGGATCTTACCATCATTGTGGCTCAACAGTCGCAGCAGTTAGTGCGTCAGGCACACCAACTGAATCTACTCTCAGCCATGGTGCCCCAGCTTCATGCGTCTCAGCATCAACAACAGCGACAGCAGCAGCCCTGTTCCTGAGCCTCCTCCTGTGTCTGCAGCTTCTCCAGGGACCAAGCTTCATTTGTCCTTGCCTTCTAAGTATGACAGAGATCCCAAGCTGTGTAGAGGCTATCCATATAGAACTCATGGTGCATCTGATCCCTACGGAGCATGCTAAAGTGGCATTTGTAGTCAGCCTACTTTTTGGAAAAGCTTTAGCCTGGTCTTCCTTGGCTTCAACGTCATTCTCCACAACTTGACTGGAAATCTGGTGAAATCACTTGTTGGGGACAATTTTGCCAAGATCACTATCTCATGACTCCTCTTTGGTCTGCTAATAAAAGCTTCAGAGTGTTTTTTCCTCCTCCTCTTCTAATAGCGATATGCATAATGCACGCATTGTACCACAAAATCCACAGCAACCCCCCCCCCCAAAAAAAAAAAAAAAAATTTATATATATATATATATTTATTTATATTTATTTGGGGCTAAATTTAAAAATATATGCCCTTTTGCAACTTTCAGGAGCTCCCATATCAGTGCAGTGCACTTTTTGTGAAGAATTACATGCTATCTTAATTCTGTAGGTCCATACGATCACAAAGATACTTTGTATACGTTTTGTTTTATTTTACTACTTTAAAAAAAATAAAATTATGACTTGTACATAAATGAGTATTCTTAGAAATTGTCCTCTTCTGCACCCTATTTTTCCGTATACAGGGCTGTATGTGGACTATGGCTTCATATGCAGGTATGAGAAGTGACCTAAAATATACAGTTTTTATAAGTTTACGCCATTGACAATGCAGTTTTATTAACAATATTGTTACAATGCTGGGTGTGGATCCTACTAACCTGTGTGGCGATGACTCGGACCATATCGGGGAGCGGAGTCTAAGGTGCTACTGGTCTTCACCAGAGTCCGCCGCAAGGCAGGATGGGCTTGCTGTGGCAGGTGACACCCAGGTTGCTACCCCGACACAGCTCGAGCAACACAGGTAGCTGGGCAAGACGAGGTACTAGAGGATGAGGCAGAAGTGTAGTCAAACTTAGCAGGAGGTCAAGGCAGGCTGCAAAGGTGCGTAGTTAAATAACGTAGCAGGAAGGTCTGGATACACAGGAAGAGGCAAAAAGGCAAAAGGAACGCTTAATCTCAAGCTATGGGCACTGAAGTGGGGGAGGAGTTGGCATAAATAACGTATGGGATGGACCAGACACCAATTAGCGGTGCGCTAGCCCATCAAATCTAGAGAAGGTGCCGTGCGCGCGCCCAGGCAGGGGCGTGCGCACGGGGAAGCAGAGAGCCGGGCAGCAGGATGTAAGCAACGGGCCATGATTTGCATGCGATCCCAGCAGGAGCGGGATGCGGCGGGCACTCACGGTCGGGGTGCGAGACCGGAGCGCTCGCTGTGACAATTATATTTTAAAATTACGTACATTTACACAAGCAGCGATGGCACATTTGTTTGTTTTTTTTATTTAAAAAATGGAAAAAGGGGGGTGATATAAACTTTTATCAGGGAAGGGGATTATTTACTGTATGTTTATTTAAAAATAAATTTACATTTTACTCACAATTTGAAGTCCCCATAGGGTACTGTCACGATGCCGGCTGGCAGGTAGTGGATCCTCTGTGCCAGAGAGGGATTGGCGTGGACCGTGCTAGTGGACCGGTTCTAAGCCACTACTGGTTTTCACCAGAGCCCGCCGCAAAGCGGGATGGTCTTGCTGCGGCGGTAGTGACCAGGTCGTATCCACTAGCAACGGCTCACCTCTCTGGCTGCTGAAGATAGGCGCGGTACAAGGGAGTAGGCAAAAGCAAGGTCAGACGTAGCAGAAGGTCGGGGCAGGCAGCAAGGATCGTAGTCAGGGGCAACGGCAGAAGGTCTGGAAACACAGGCAAGGAACACACAAGGAACGCTTTCACTGGCACTAAGGCAACAAGATCCGGCAAGGGAGTGCAGGGGAAGTGAGGTGATATAGGGAAGTGCACAGGTGAACACACTAATTGGGACCACTGCGCCAATCAGCGGCGCAGTGGCCCTTTAAATCGCAGAGACCCGGCGCGCGCGCGCCCTAGGGAGCGGGGCCGCGCGCGCCGGGACAGAACAGACGGAGAGCGAGTCAGGTAGGGGAGCCGGGGTGCGCATCGCGAGCGGGCGCTACCCGCATCGCGAATCGCATCCCGGCTGGCAGCGGAATCGCAGCGCCCCGGGTCAGAGGACGTGACCGGAGCGCTGCCGCGGGGAGAGTGAAGCGAGCGCTCCGGGGAGGAGCGGGGACCCGGAGCGCTCAGCGTAACAGTACCCCCCCCCTTGGGTCTCCCCCTCTTCTTAGAGCCTGAGAACCTGAGGAGCAGACTTTTGTCTAGGATGTTGTCCTCAGGTTCCCAGGATCTCTCTTCAGGACCACAACCCTCCCAGTCCACTAAAAAAAATTTTTTCCCTCTGACCTTTTTGGCAGCTAAAATTTCTTTGACCGAGAAGATGTCCGAGGAGCCGGAAACAGGAGTGGGAGGAACAGATTTGGGAGAAAAACGGTTGAGGATGAGTGGTTTGAGAAGAGAGACGTGAAAGGCATTAGGGATACGAAGAGAGGGAGGAAGAAGAAGTTTATAAGAGACAGGATTAATTTGACACAAAATTTTGAAAGGACCAAGATAGCGTGGTCCCAACTTGTAGCTAGGGACACGGAAGCGGACATATTTAGCGGAGAGCCATACCTTGTCTCCAGGGGAAAAAACGGGGGGAGCTCTTCTTTTCTTATCCGCGAACTTCTTCATGCGTGATGAAGCCTGTAAGAGAGAATTTTGGGTCTCTCTCCATATGATGGAAAGGTCACGAGAAATTTCATCCACAGCGGGCAGACCAGAGGGCAAGGGAGTAGGGAGGGGGGGAAGAGGGTGACGGCCGTACACCACGAAAAATGGGGATTTGGAGGAAGACTCAGAGACCCTGAAGTTATACGAGAATTCGGCCCATGGGAGGAGATCTGCCCAGTCATCCTGGCGGGAGGAAACAAAATGTCGCAAATAATCACCCAAGATCTGGTTAATCCTTTCTACTTGTCCATTGGACTGGGGATGATATGCAGAAGAAAAAATTAATTTAATCTTGAGTTGTTTACAGAGAGCCCTCCAGAATTTAGACACGAATTGGACGCCTCTATCCGAGACAATCTGCGTAGGCAACCCGTGAAGACGAAAAATGTGTACAAAAAATTGTTTAGCCAACTGAGGCGCAGAAGGAAGACCAGGAAGAGGGATGAAATGTGCCATTTTGGAGAATCGATCAACGACCACCCAAATAACAGTGTTGCCACGGGAAGGGGGTAAATCAGTAATAAAATCCATACCAATCAGAGACCAAGGCTGTTCGGGGACAGGCAGAGGATGAAGAAAACCAGCGGGCTTCTGGCGAGGAGTCTTATCCCGGGCACAGATAGTGCAGGCTCGCACAAAGTCCACAACATCTGTCTCCAGAGTCGGCCACCAATAGAAGCGGGAGATGAGTTGCACAGATTTCTTGATACCCGCATGACCTGCGAGATGGGAGGAGTGACCCCATTTGAGGATTCCGAGGCGTTGGCGAGGAGAAACAAAGGTCTTTCCTGGAGGAGTCTGCCTGATGGAGGCAGGAGAAGTGGAGATCAGGCAGTCAGGTGGAATGATGTGTTGCGGAGAGAGTTCAACTTCTGAGGCATCCGAGGAACGAGAGAGAGCATCGGCCCTAATGTTCTTATCGGCAGGACGAAAGTGAATCTCAAAATTAAATCGGGCAAAGAACAGAGACCACCGGGCCTGGCGAGGATTCAGCCGTTGGGCAGACTGGAGGTAGGAGAGGTTCTTGTGGTCGGTGTAGATAATAACAGGAGAACTTGATCCCTCCAGCAGATGCCTCCATTCCTCAAGTGCTAATTTAATGGCTAGAAGCTCTCGATCCCCGATGGAGTAGTTCCTCTCCGCTGGAGAGAAGGTCCTAGAGAAAAAACCACAAGTGACAGCATGCCCGGAAGAATTTTTTTGTAGAAGAACAGCTCCAGCTCCCACTGAGGAGGCATCAACCTCCAATAGGAAGGGTTTGGAAGGGTCAGGTCTGGAGAGGACGGGAGCCGAAGAAAAGGCAGACTTGAGTCGTTTAAAGGCGACTTCTGCTTGAGGAGGCCAGGACTTGGGATCAGCATTTTTTTTGGTTAAAGCCACGATAGGAGCCACAATGGTAGAAAAATGTGGAATAAATTGCCTGTAATAATTGGCGAACCCCAAAAAGCGTTGGATAGCACGGAGTCCGGAGGGGCGTGGCCAATCTAAGACGGCAGAGAGTTTGTCTGGATCCATCTGTAGTCCCTGGCCAGAGACCAAATATCCTAGAAAAGGAAGAGATTGGCATTCAAACAGACATTTCTCAATTTTGGCATAGAGTTGGTTGTCACGAAGTCTCTGAAGAACCATACGGACATGCTGGCGGTGTTCTTCTAGATTGGCAGAAAAAATTAGGATATCGTCCAGATATACAACAACACAGGAGTATAACAGATCACGAAAAATTTCATTGACAAAGTCTTGGAAGACGGCAGGGGCGTTGCACAGTCCAAAGGGCATGACCAGATACTCAAAGTGTCCATCTCTGGTGTTAAATGCCGTTTTCCACTCGTCCCCCTCTCTGATGCGGATGAGGTTATAGGCGCCTCTTAAGTCCAATTTAGTGAAGATGTGGGCACCTTGGAGGCGATCAAAGAGTTCAGAGATGAGGGGTAAGGGGTAGCGGTTCTTAACCGTGATTTTATTAAGACCGCGGTAGTCAATGCAAGGACGTAGGGAGCCATCTTTTTTGGACACAAAGAAAAATCCGGCTCCGGCAGGAGAGGAGGATTTACGGATAAAGCCCTTTTTTAGATTCTCCTGGACGTATTCGGACATGGCAAGAGTCTCTGGGGCAGAGAGAGGATAAATTCTGCCCCGGGGTGGAGTAGTGCCCGGGAGGAGGTCGATAGGGCAATCATAAGGCCTGTGAGGAGGTAGAGTCTCAGCTTGTTTTTTGCAGAAAACATCCGCGAAGTCCATATAGGCCTTAGGGAGACCGGTTACTGGAGGAACCACAGAGTTACGGCAAGGGTTACTGGGAACCGGTTTTAGACAGTTCTTGGAACAAGAGGACCCCCAACTCTTGATCTCCCCAGTGGACCAATCCAGGGTAGGGGAATGAAGTTGAAGCCAGGGAAGTCCAAGGAGAATTTCCGAGGTGCAATTGGGGAGGACCAAAAGTTCAATCCTCTCATGATGAGATCCGATGCTCATAAGAAGGGGCTCCGTGCGGAAACGTATGGTACAGTCCAATCTTTCATTATTTACACAATTGATGTAGAGGGGTCTGGCGAGACTGGTCACCGGGATGTTGAACCTGTTGACGAGAGAGGCCAAAATAAAATTTCCTGCAGATCCAGAGTCCAAGAAGGCCACTGTAGAGAAGGAGAAGGCAGAGGCAGACATCCGCACAGGCACAGTAAGACGTGGAGAAGCAGAGTAGACATCAAGGACTGTCTCACCCTTGTGCGGAGTCAGCGTACGTCTTTCCAGGCGGGGAGGACGGATAGGACAATCTCTCAGGAAGTGTTCGGTACTAGCACAGTACAGGCAGAGGTTCTCCATACGGCGTCGTGTCCTCTCTTGAGGTGTCAGGCGAGACCGGTCGACCTGCATAGCCTCCACGGCGGGAGGCACAGGAACAGATTGCAGGGGACCAGAGGAGAGAGGAGCCGAGGAGAAGAAACGCCTCGTGCGAACAGAGTCCATATCTTGGCGGAGTTCCTGACGCCTTTCGGAAAAACGCATGTCAATGCGAGTGGCTAGGTGAATAAGTTCATGTAGATTAGCAGGAATTTCTCGTGCGGCCAGAACATCTTTAATGTTGCTGGATAGGCCTTTTTTGAAGGTCGCGCAGAGGGCCTCATTATTCCAGGACAATTCTGAAGCAAGAGTACGGAATTGTACGGCATACTCGCCAACGGAAGAATTACCCTGGACCAGGTTCAACAGGGCAGTCTCAGCAGAAGAGGCTCGGGCAGGTTCCTCAAAGACACTTCGGATTTCCGAGAAGAAGGAGTGTACAGAGGCAGTGACGGGGTCATTGCGGTCCCAGAGCGGTGTGGCCCATGACAGGGCTTTTCCGGACAGAAGGCTGACTACGAAAGCCACCTTAGACCTTTCAGTGGGAAACAGGTCCGACATCATCTCCAGATGCAGGGAACATTGGGAAAGAAAGCCACGGCAAAACTTAGAGTCCCCATCAAATTTATCCGGCAAGGATAAGCGTATCCCAGGAGCGGCCACTCGCTGCGGAGGAGGTGCAGGAGCTGGCGGAGGAGATGACTGCTGAAGCTGTGGTAGTAACTGTTGTAGCATAACGGTCAGTTGAGACAGCTGTTGGCCTTGTTGCGCTATCTGTTGTGACTGCTGGGCGACCACCGTGGTGAGGTCAGCGACAACTGGCAGAGGAACTTCAGCGGGATCCATGGCCGGATCTACTGTCACGATGCCGGCTGGCAGGTAGTGGATCCTCTGTGCCAGAGAGGGATTGGCGTGGACCGTGCTAGTGGACCGGTTCTAAGCCACTACTGGTTTTCACCAGAGCCCGCCGCAAAGCGGGATGGTCTTGCTGCGGCGGTAGTGACCAGGTCGTATCCACTAGCAACGGCTCACCTCTCTGGCTGCTGAAGATAGGCGCGGTACAAGGGAGTAGGCAAAAGCAAGGTCGGACGTAGCAGAAGGTCGGGGCAGGCAGCAAGGATCGTAGTCAGGGGCAACGGCAGAAGGTCTGGAAACACAGGCAAGGAACACACAAGGAACGCTTTCACTGGCACTAAGGCAACAAGATCCGGCAAGGGAGTGCAGGGGAAGTGAGGTGATATAGGGAAGTGCACAGGTGAACACACTAATTGGGACCACTGCGCCAATCAGCGGCGCAGTGGCCCTTTAAATCGCAGAGACCCGGCGCGCGCGCGCCCTAGGGAGCGGGGCCGCGCGCGCCGGGACAGAACAGACGGAGAGCGAGTCAGGTAGGGGAGCCGGGGTGCGCATCGCGAGCGGGCGCTACCCGCATCGCGAATCGCATCCCGGCTGGCAGCGGAATCGCAGCGCCCCGGGTCAGAGGACGTGACCGGAGCGCTGCCGCGGGGAGAGTGAAGCGAGCGCTCCGGGGAGGAGCGGGGACCCGGAGCGCTCAGCGTAACAGGTACTATTACATGCAATCTTTCAATTGCATACACTGAACAATGCTGGGCCATAGCACAGCGTTGATCATTGTTATCAGTGATTAATTACTACAGACTGCTGAGGCTGCCTGCAGTGTTGGTGTGCCGATCACACAGATGGCACAGAAGGCACATAAGAGACATCTGTCGTTGCTCTAAGCTGGTAGGGACAGTGGTAGGGACTCTGGTTTACAGTCCCTTCCCGACGTGACAGTGTGATTCCAACCTAAATACAACCCTATTATATGATGACGCCTTTGCCAATAGTCAGAGTTTACATCAGAGAATAAGGGATTTATGTTGTGACATTTATGATCTGCAAGATCAATAGTAGAGGTGGCATCAGCTCGACAAAAAGGAGACCACCAAACTCACAGAGACGGGAAGCCAAGTGCTTCAGCACTTGGCTTCCCGTTTCTGTGAGCTTGGGTGATCTCCTTTTTGTCAAGCTGATATTACCTCTACTATTGCTCTTGCAAATCCCAAATTTCACAACATATATCCCTTATCCTCTGGTGTAAACTCCAAGCAGATCTCCATACTGCCTCTGGAATTGATATCAGGACAAGAATTGTGCATTAGGAACTTCATTTAATGGGTTTCCATGGCCGAGCAGCTGTGCACAAGCCTAAGATCACCATGCACTATTAATTTTGCACAAGAAGATAGACTACGATGCCTACGATCCATAAAGAAATCAGGAAACATATTGAGGGGATGTGGAACCTGTATTAATCTTGTCTTGTTCTCAGCAGACACCACATTGACACCATTTTCTGTATTTGTAATAATTTACATAATCTGTATATATTACACCATCAAACCAGTGACAGGGGAAGTAAATAACATTGATTATCTCATGAAAATGGCCTCTCTTAAGAGGTGGGATACATCAGGGTGCCAGTGAACGGTTAGTCCTTGACAATGACGTGTTGGAAGCTGGAAAAATAGGCAAATGTATGTGTGAATGACTCTAAAAAGTGAAGAGTAGGTGACTAGTAGAGATGAGCGAACTTACAGTAAATTTGATTTGTCACGAACTTCTCGGCTCGGCAGTTGATGTCTTATCCTACATAAATTAGATCAGCTTTCAGGTGCTCCGGTGGGCTGGAAAAGGTGGATACAGTCCTAGGAAAGAGTCTCCTAGGACTGTATCCACCTTTTCCAGCCCACAGGAGCACCTGAAAGCTGAACTAATCAACTGCCGAGCCGAGAAGTTTGTGACGAATCGAAGTTTGCTCATCTCTAGTGACTAGGTCAGAACCTCTCCATATGTTTTCTTATATGTGTGAACAGTTGGGTGTGTATGCATCACTTTCCTGAGGAAGAGACAAGCCAATTTTGACACTCCTCCACAGAAACAGTAGGATTCCACTCAGCGTTGGACAGACTTCCAAGAAAAGGTTCTGTAGTAAAACTTTATTTCCCACGTTGCAACGCATTTCGCGGTGACACACCGCTTCC
This sequence comes from Hyla sarda, assembly GCF_029499605.1. Classification (NCBI taxonomy): domain Eukaryota; kingdom Metazoa; phylum Chordata; class Amphibia; order Anura; family Hylidae; genus Hyla; species Hyla sarda. Next base: position 27,081,704 of record NC_079199.1, on the reverse strand, counting down.
TCAGACATCGCTTCCTCAAACATCGCCTGACACCGCTTCCTCAGACATCGCCTGAGGAAGCGGTGTGTCACCGCGAAGCGCGTTGCATTATGGGAAATAAAGTTCACCAGCAATCACCACAGTTGTGCTTGAACTGCACAACCATCCTTGGTAAGGGCATCATTTCCACTGTGCGTTTCCCTTTACTTGAGTATACTACACCATGGAGCGCCTTTTGCTTTCTTTCTAGTTTGCCAGGGGAAGAGATGGTACCAAGATGTCCCAGGGGAAGAAGACAAGGCAGCAGAGGCAGTGAGATGCTCTGGACAATGTTCTGCTTCGGAACCTTGGGTCTTGGCAGTCATGGAATGTTTTTTTTTTATTTTTTTAAATCAACTAGTGCCAGAAAGTTAAACAGATTTGTAAATTACTTCTATTTAAAAATCTTAATCCTCCCAGTACTTATCAGATGCTGTATTCTCTAGAGGAAGTTGTATTTCTTTCTGGAGTTCTTTTCAGTCTGACCACAGTGCTCTCTGCTGACACCTCTGTCCGTATCAGGAACTTTCCAAAGTAGAAGCAAATCCCTATAGCAAACCTATCCTGCTTTGAACAGTTCCTGATACAGACAGAGGTGTCAGCAGAGAGCACTGTGGTCAGACAGAAAAGAACTCCAGAAAGAAATGCAACTTCCTGTGAGCATACAGCTGCTGATTCCTGTGAGCATGCAGCTGCTGATAAGTACTGGAAGGATTAAGATTTTTAAATTGAAGTAATTTACAAATCTATTTAAATTTGTGGCACCAGTTGATTAAAAAATGTTTTTTCCACCAGAGTACCCCTTTAAGATGGGCCCTACACAATATTAGGCATACATTATGATTGATCAGTGTATAATAATATGTACAATAATGTATGCTTAATTTATTACAATAAATCTTTGCTTTCTACTTATTTACTTTATGTGTTATTTTGTTATATTTGCATATTATCTTTCTTTACAGTGGGTAAGGTAAGGTAATAATTGGATACAATCTCATTTAATTACAGATAATATTGATGTTTTGGGGGAATTTCAAGATAAGGTTGTACAGGTTAAATGGGATACATTTAATCTTTCTCAAAGAGTTATACCAAACATCTGTTCGAAGGAACTCTGTGCTTTGGCTTTTAAACCATCTGAGGTCTTCTGGTCTGCGGTGACATTTCAGGAGACCATGACCTCCTATGCATTAGAGTTGTTAAAGGGTAGCTCCCATCTTCCTTTTTTTATTTATTTTTTTCTGTCCCTGCCTATTGCCCATCTATATCTAAACCCCTTTTCTGCCTTAATTTTTTTTTAATTATCTTAGAAATGCCATTTTGTCTGCCTGGTAGTGTGCTCACTACCAGGCAGACTTCCCCAGCAGGCATGACGTCAGTGATGCCTGCTGGGGGGGCCGACTTCCGCCCATAGTTCACCTATCCAGGGTGCCTCCAGCTGTTTTACCAATACAACTCCCAGCTTGCCCTAACATCTATTGGCTGTCAGGGCATGCTGGGAGTTGTAGTGGTGAAACAGCTGGAGGCACCCTGTGGTGAAAATAGTATCTGAGTTACGGCCACGTAACCCGCTCCCCCGAACCCCGCAACCTGCTCCCCACTGCGCTCCCTCACCTCAAAAAAGACATACACAAGTAGTAGAGTAGAGTGCAGGACTTCAGTGGCGGCACGTGTATGCAGGGAGGTGGGGTCAATGCACTCCTCTGTTTTCTCAGTGCTCGCTCCCGCCTGTCTGATTGACAGGCAGGGAGCGAGCGCAGCCTGAATGAATTTGGACCGATTGCCCGGGCCGGCATCAGTCCGAATTCAGGCATGACGTCACTCCAGGCTACAGCCGGCCACTAGGAGGGAGACCCCTAGTGGCCGGTATTAACATGTAAAATAAACTATTTTAATTTAAAAAAAAAATGATTAAACTATATTAGAGATATGTTGTAGTACATAAGTACTACAACATATCAAGAAAAAAAGTTGGTGATAGTGCCCATTTAATGAAAAGTGCGGTGGAACCTCATGGGACATGTATTTTGAGGCTTGAACATATATTTTAATTGCTGTATACACAGCGACCATTTATGTGTAATAGTACAAGTTTTGGATAAAGATAAAAACTAAACATTAAGTAAAAAAAGTAAAACATGCACAATGTCAACCATCAATAGAGTGGTAAAAGGCAAGCACTTCACTTCTGGACTATATTAGTGGCCTATTCATCTTGACTTTATTAGTGGCCTATTTATCTGGACTCTATTAGTGGCCTATTCATCTGGACTTTATTAGTGGCCTATTCATCTGGACTCTATTAGTGGCCTATTTATCTGGACTCTATTACAGGCCTATTCATCTGGACTCTATTAGTGGCCTATTCATCTGGACTCTATTAGTGGCCTATTCATCTGGACTCTATTAGTGGCCTATTCATCTGGACTCTATTAGTGGCCTATTCATCTGGACTTTATTAGTGGCCTATTCATCTGGACTCTATTAGTGGCCTATTTATCTGGACTCTATTACAGGCCTATTCATCTGGACTCTATTAGTGGCCTATTCATCTAGACTCTATTAGTGGCCTATTCATCTGGACTTTATTAGTGGCCTATTCATCTGGACTCTATTAGTGGCCTATTCATCTGGACTCTATTAGTGGCCTATTCATCTGGACTTTATTAGTGGCCTTTTCATCTGGACTTTATTAGTGGCCTGTTCATCTGGACTCTATTAGTGGCCTGTTCATCTGGACTCTATTAGTGGCCTGTTCATCTGGACTTTATTAGTGGCCTATTCATCTGGACTCTATTAGTGGGCTATTCATCTGGACTCTATTAGTGGCCTATTCATCTGGACTTTATTAGTGGCCTATTCATCTGGACTCTATTAGTGGCCTATTCATCTGGACTTTATTAGTGACCTATTCATCTGGACTCTATTGGTGGCCTATTCTTCTGGACTTTATTAGTGGCCTATTCATGTGGCTAAGCATATCAAAACACATAGTAACATAAAAATGCATAGTGGCCAGTTCTGAAAAACAGATGTAGCCACCACCATCTGAATGGCAGAAAGCAATGTCTGAGGCCCTTGCCTGTGAGATTTATGCAGTTTGCTTAGACATGTCTATGTGAGGGGTGATACATATACTTAGCCCCTCATCTACCCTGTGGCGTCACTATCTGTGTAGAGCGCCATGAAAGCGGAGTCGAGGAGTAGTGTTGAGCGGCATAGGCCATATTCGAATTCGCGAATATTCGCGGACATATGGACGAATATTCGTCATATTCGCGAATATTCGCATATTCGCGAATATTCGCATATTCGTAATGTTCTCGTTTTATTTGCGCATATGCGAATATTCACGTGTGCGAAAATGAACATATGCGAAAATTTACATATACAAAAATTAACACAATCTAAAATTCGCGTATGCGGAAATTATCATATGCAAATTTTCGCATATGCGAAAATTCGCGCACCAGTCTCACACAGTAGTATTAGAGCCTTCTTACACCACATAAGCTGGAAGCAGAGAGGGATGATCACTGTGATGTGTACTGTGAAAATTTAAAAAAAAAACAAAAACGAATATTCGTAATTACGAATATATAGCGCTATATTCGCGAATATTCGCGAGCAACACTATCGAGGAGTAGGCACGCTATGCATTGCTGCTTACTGCTTATTATTTGGCAGAAATAAAGTAACTGGTCAAAATTAGAGTAAGGTCGAAATGAGCGTAATAGGCAATGTTGTGAGGGGCTTCAGCTTCAGCGGCAGACACAGTTCCATTATGTCTTAAACTATATAGAGGTAACTCATGATGCACATGATAACCTGGGATGTAGTAAGTGGCAGCTTCATTTGTGTGGGTATAAATAAAAAACTCCAGACAGTAGAAGGAGGAAGCAAAAATGTAAAAGTCCTCAACATGGTCTGTCTTTGGCCTAGACTTGCAATGCCTTGTGTTTTCCACCAATGATTCGTAAATTACTTCTATTTAAAAATGTTAATCCTTCCAGTACTTATCAGCTGCTGTATGCTCCAGAAGTTCTATTCTTTTTTAATTTCTTTTCTGTATGACTACAGTGCTCTCTGTTGACACCTCTGTCCATGTCAGGAACTGTCCAGAGTAGAAGCAAATCCCCATAGAAAACCTCTCCTGCTTTGGACAGTTCCTGAAATGGACAGAGGTGTCAGCACAGAGCACCATGGTCAGACTGAAAAGAAATTCAAAAAGAAAAGAACTTCCTGTGGAGCATACAGCTGCTGATAAGTACTGGAAGGATTAACATTTTTAAATAGAAGAAATTTACAAACCTCTTTCAATTTATTTGGCCTAGACAGAAAGGGCACAATTTATCATCCAACCTAGGAGTAAAGGATTTTACTTGATCTGAACCTACAGTTAAATTGTCATCGGATTTACTGAGAAATTCTTATCTCCAGGTATTGTAGAGACCAGCTCAGTTGTTGGCTGAGGTTACTGAGCATCTAGTACTGTGATAAACTGCTGGAAAATTCTGATATTTAAAGGGGTACTCTAGCCCTAAAACATCTTATCCCCTATCCAAAGGATAGGGGATAAGATGTCTCACCGTTGGGGTCCCGCCGCTGGGGACCCCCGCAATCTTGTATTCACCACCTACCTGTTTGAGCTGCACGCCGCGGTGACAGCTCTCAAACAGCTGGGTGGTGACCAGGGGGCCAGAGTATCGCAATGTCACAACTCCGCCCCCGAGTGACATCACGCCCCCGCTATGCAAGTCTATTGAAGGGGGCGTGACGCTATGCAAGTCTATGGGAGGGACCCTCACAGTGAGACATCTTATCCCCTATCCTTTGGATAGGGGATAAGATGTCTCAGGGCCTGAGTACCCCTTTAACCTTCCTATTTTTCTTTAAGAAGCTGCTCAGTGAAAGAGAGAGAAATATTATAAAAGAAATAGAAATGCTATAAGATGCAAGATTCCAGGGAAGACAGAAGAAAAGTTGACAGAAAGTAGGAACAGGTGGTGGTGATCTCCCGGCCACACTGACAATACACGCTGCACTCACTGGAGGCCAACATGTGGAGTTATGATGCCTGTGCAGTGTGACGTGCACAAGGATCTCGTTCAGGAGGCAAGGAAGAAAAAGATGGTCCTTGTTGCATCAAGATCAATCGGTTATATATATATATATATATATATATATATATATATATATATATATATATATACTAGACAAGGTTGTTAAATAAATAAGTAAATAAGTAAGTAAATGGAGAATTAAATAAATATCCTAGTTTACTATATAGATGCTTAAAGGGGTACTCCGGTGGAAAACTTTTTTTTTTTTTTTTAATCAACTGGTGCCAGAAAGTTAAACAGATTTGTAAATTACTTCTTAATCCTTCTAGTACTTATTAGCTGCTGAATACTACAGAGGAAATTATTTTCTTTTTGGAACACAGAGCTGTCTGCTGACATCACAAGCACAGTGCTATCTGCTGACATCTCTATCCATTTTAAGAACTGTCCAGAGAAGGAGAAAATCCCCATTGAAAACATATGCTGTTCTGGACAGTTCCTAAAATACACAGAGATGTCAACAGAGAGCACTGTGGTCATGATGTCAGCAGAGAGCACTGTGTTCCAAAAAGAAAATAATTCCCTCTGTAGTATTCAGCATCTAAAAAGTACTGGAAGGATTAAGATTTTTTAATAGAAGTAATTTACAAACCTGTTTAACTTTCTGGCACCAGTTGATTTAAAAAAAAAAAAAAAAAGGCTTTCCACTGGAGTACCCCTTTAAGTGACTGTTATGGTCTTGCCCCTGCCAATAAAGTCTATTTAGTGTGAATGTGGTAAGTGCACTGTGCAGGTGGTTGTTGTGAGTGCAATTGATTGCTTAAAAAATGAGATGTCTGCAGGGACCCATTGGTGGATTCACTTACTAATTGATGGGTCAGTCTAAGCCCTAAAAGAGTACTCCACCACTAGATATGTTATCTCCTATTCAAAGGATAGGGGATAAGATGTCTGATTGCGGGGGTCCCGCCACTGGGAACCCCCACGATCTCTCCTGCAGCACCCTCTGTGACAGGCGATACAGGGGCCAGAGTATCATGACATCATGACCCCGCCCCCTCGTGATGTCACGCCACCCCCCCTCAATGCAAGTCTATGGACGCCCCCTCCCATAGACTTGCATTGAGGGGTGGGACGTGACATCACGATATTCCAGCCCGTGTATCACCCGTCATCCAGCAGCTGGACCCCACAATCAGACATCTTATCCCCTATGCTTTGGAGTACCCCTTTAAGATCTGGTTTATCATATGTTGTGTGGAGGAATTTGACCGCCCTGCACAGTGATCCAACCTCAATTTCAAGTTTGAAATGAAATCCCAACACCAAATTTTCTAGCTAGTACCTGAAGTCTGGTCCTTTTCTCTGGATATCCAGTTTCCTGTTTTAGCTGATATCTAGAATTTGGTCATCTACCAAACCCTAACCCTTCGAGTGCGCTTTCCGCTGAACTGACACGGATTCCCATATTCATTCCAAAACCTTTTTTGTTTTCCCCAAAGAGTGGAAGCGGTAATAGCTGAAAACAAAAAAAAATAAATGTAATTATAGAAATGAAGCTCATGTAATACAGTCTCTTAACATAAGCAAACAATTGCCAAGGATTTACTATCGTAGATGATCAACTCCATTAATGCCAATGTTTCAGTGACAGCTTATAAGTATGTATCTGGCGGCAGATCACGTATAGGTACAGAAAGTGTCTTGGTTCCTTCAATATTTTTATCTCTTATGAGCTTAGAGTTCAGTCCTAAATACAAGGTACATTCAGCCATGTGAAGAAAATGGTGGGGTCCATCGGTAATCAGAAAACATGGTCTGTGAATGCAGCCTCTGTAATGGAGGGGTTAATTGCCTTCCGAGCCAGACGCTGGCTTGTTAGCCCTGGTTGCTGCAGCAGCCCAGGCGTGGGCGGGGGATGAGGGGGTGCTGTAGGGAAGGGGGTGGGGGGGGGATTTTAGTAGCTGGAAATGTTTCCTATGGCTCCTGTTACCATGGTAACCACGGCTCAGTGTGTACGTGTTCAGAATGGATGCGTGAGGACCGCATCTTCTCGTTCAATACCTGCAGTATCCAGACACCTATCCTCTACGTTAACTCTGAGCGTGCCGAATGCCAACGCAACCTCATTCGTTACACCTTGGGCTTTTACTAAACCAAGTGTGCCGTGGTGTTTTTTTTTTTTTTCGGCGTTATTTTTTTGGACAGGTTGCTCCGTGTAGAGTTTACCGAATGGAAAGATGCTGCGGGGAAACCCGATGACACATAATTACCAAAGGAAGCATCTGCTGTGTTGGGTTTACCATCTGATTTGTTTAGGGTACAAATAACAGAATGGGTAAATATTTAGACACTTAGATGTCACGTATCCAAGGCAGATCCAGTCAGGCCATATATAAGCATCGTAGGGTGATGAGATTTCAGTTGCAGCCCTCGTCTTTCCCAGAAGCTGAATTGCAGCTGCCATGTCTGCCCGCAGACCCTAATGCCATGAAAATTAAGCTGAAGTTCATTACCAAAGCAGTAATGCATCTTCAGGGACAGCAGGAAACACGTCGAGCTGTAAGAGCTTGCTACGTGTACTGATGTTTCAGGTGTACAGATGATGGATGTGCAAGTGTGGACCTATATGTATTTACATTAGAGTGCCTCCATCGAAGATCGAGGCACTCTAATGTAAAATATATACGTCCACACTGCATGTACGACTTTAAACCTCTGGGCTACGCTGCATTGACTGTCTCAGTGGTGGCGAAAATGACTTCTATTTCTGCATATATCTATTTTTTTTAGCTTATAATCTGGCCGGATGTAACGGCGGCATAGTAATTCTGCCCAGGGAACGGATCACGCTAGTAAATGTTTTATGTGGAGTTTTTACGGTAAGAAATATTGCATCATAAAAAAGCAATCAACACAAAAGGAGAATACTGTTTCTCCATAGACGTCATTAGGCTGAGCTGGAAAGTTTATGTTAAATTGTCCATTAAATTTCCACATAGGGCCCAATCTACAATAGTGACATGCTATTAAGGGATAGGCATTATTATTTTTTAAAGTTTTTTTTATAAGAAATGCGCTGTGCTGTGTTGGACGATGAACAATGGAGATTGAAGGGTGTCAGTAGCTTAGGATATGCATGTGCATTAAAGGGGTATTTGAGGAACTTTATTTTATTTGACTTTGCTACAGGGGCTGTACAGGTAGTGTATGTTGTTCATAATATAGTTTCTGTACCTGTGTTTCATGGTGGTCTCACAATTCTTATGTGATGTGATGCCCCCAATGTTTATTTTTAACAGCATACAAAATTACTGTTGTCTCCGGTTTTTTCATGTTACAGTGCAGCGCGAGACATTAGATCACTAGTCAGGTGTTCAGAGGGAGCCTGTCTTGTCTTCAATGGGTGGGAAGGAAGATCATTCTGCAAGAATTGTAGTTTTGCAACAGCTGGAGGAACCTTGGTTAGAAAATACTGGTCTATTGCATGGAAAAGATCCCAGGTGTGGCTCAATGGGTGGGGTGGCTGATGTGTGGGAGGGAGAAAAGTGAGCTCACAATTACAAACAAGGGATCCTGGGACTTTGAGGGAATGGACTCCAACAGGAAATAGCCAGTTCAAAAAAAACGATAACCTCAGCGTTGTGGTCATCTCACAATGTAGCCGTTTAGCTCCAAGACAAGCACGGATCCTTCCTAAGATTGTCCATTACTGTTTGGCAGGTACATACTAAAATCACCTTATGATGGATAATCCCTTTAATGAATGTGTATGTGAATTCTACTGAGACGGACACTAATTCTGAAATATGGTTTTTCTACAGTTATATAGTGCGACCCCATTGGAAGAATAAATCTATTCTTAGATCAACTTACAGTGAGTCCAGAGCTATGATCACTTTATTATGTTATATATCTTTAACCCTAAGGCTATGTTCACACGGTGAAAATTCTGTAATTCCGCTCCAGTTCTGCTGTGAAATTTTTGCAGTTTTGCAGCAGTTGAGCGGAATTTCTGCGTGATCAAAACATGGAATTCTGCCCCATTGACTTCAATGGGATTCCATCTGCAATTCTGCAAAATGTAAAGAAATGTTTTTAAAGAATCCCGAAAGCAGAATTTCTGCTTCGTAATTTCTGCAGCTGAAATTCCGCCACAAGAATCTCCATTCATCATCGTGCAGTAAATTTTTCAGAATTACCTAGCGGAATTTTTCAAGCAGATTCTGCTGTATATACAAACTACTGGGGGGGGGGGGGGGGGGGGGGGAAATGCACGGTTCGTGACGCCAGGGTAGCATTAATCACCACACCACAAACTTTAGACAGTTTTTCTGGGCCAAGCACTGGGGACAATAATGACCTCAGATGCAGGGTTATGGAAAACTATCTTTTACTGAGGCAGGAATGATGGTAATATCCTTCACAGTACAGATCAGAGCATGGGACATGCAAAGTAACCCTCTGGAGCCTTTCACCTTGCTAGAACTTGTAATAGCTTTCACTTGGCTGAATGATGGCTGCTATGTACTTTAGGTTGCAGGCTAATATGATCCCACGCTGACTTTAGACTGACTACTGTATATTGCCCCGGAGCTTCTTGCTTATCACCAGGCTTGGAACTGTACCTGTGCATTGAAGTACTTGTAAATGGTGTGGCTGCAGACTTTTAAGTTCTTCCAAGGGCCTCCTTCAGATTACCACAGACTTCTCCTCACTCCTCTCCACACTGCACCTCAACTCTTAACTGATTAACTTCTCCCCCTACACTATATAAGGATTAGGCTAGGGGGCATCCAATTAGGCATCAGGATCACATGGTTTACTCAGCATGACTTACTTTAAAGGCGCAATAACACTGTTAACCATTTACATAAACTTGAATCACAAACTAACATAACACAATATACCCTGGAGTAGTCAACCCAGAACAGTGACACTGGAAGTGCCTGAGGCAACGTTTACCAGACAGGACACCCACCTGTACTGGGTCACCACAGCTATCTCTGCCGATCCACCACATATGCATGTGTTCTTAAACAGGTATTGCAATCTATTACACCTATCCTCTATTCCCAGGATAGGGGATAAGTGTCAAATCTCAGGGGGTCCCAGCAATTAGACTTTCCCATGATTTACAATGTATCCCCGTATCTCCAGGTTTGAATACTATTGTAATGGGATATGGGAGGAAGCCACTGCAAGACACCTGTGCGCCCCAGTCACAGTAGAGCAGCTGATGATCCTTCTCTTCTACATCATCCACTATTAAAGGACAGACAGGAGACCACCATACAAATAAGATGGTCATTCAATCCTTCCCGAAATTAGCAGTTGACCATATTGGTTCATCACTGTGCCCTGTTACCGTGCGCACACCGACGTACATGTATGTTGCGAGGTTCCACAATCACCACATATCTGGCCAAGATAGCTGCTGATGACAGCAGCCAAGGACCAGGCGCTAATGGCGTACATCACTATCAATATCTGTCATTAACCCTTAAGATTCCATAATTAATACCGATGACAGCACCGAAAGTATCCAAAGTATCTGTGGGACTTTGTGAGACTCACCCAGAGCTGGACTAGGACCAAAAATAGGCCCAGGCATTTTAGACTATGCAGGTCATTTTTTGGTTGGGGGTCCAGCTGCTGGTACTCCCACCATTCACCTCAGTTCAAGTGGCCCTCCAGCTGTTGCAAATCTACTCCCATCATGACTGGTGAACCTCTGATAGGACAGTAAGGATAATACACAATGGTATGATGACACACAGATTACATCTACTCTATAGTCTTTCCTTATCTTTTCTTCCTCATCTAGTCCAGATGCTAGGACTTCTTCCAGCTACACTGACACTCTGCATAGTCTGATGCCTAGACATTATAAGCCTGCCAGACACTGTGCCCCCTGAATATAACCCTACCACACACTGTCCCCTCAATATATCCCTAATACATCCTCCATTGGACTCCTCTGTCCCCTCAGACCTCTGAGTGCTCTCCAGACTCATCTATCTTCCTCAAAATTAGCAAAATTGCATTTTTTTATTTTTTATTATTATTTCCTGCCACATTCTTCAAACAAGTGGTTTAAAGGGGTGCCCCACTGGCCAGCCTTCAGAAGTAAATGTTCCGAATGCTGTTTTCGGGCTGTGGGGGTCGGCCACGCCCCTCTTGACCTCACGACCATGTCCCCTCATTGCAAGTCTATTGGAGGAGGCGTGAAGGCCATCACGCCCCCTCCCATAGACTTTCATTGAGGGTGTGTGGTGGCCAGTGGAGTACCCCTTTAAGACTTATTTAAGATTGCTCTCTGTTTTATTAAACCCCTTTGGGCCAAGCACCTTCAGTGCTTAGTAGAGCCTTTTATTGCTGTTATGACCAGCTACAAATCTAATACTCAACCAGACACTAGCTCCTGACGGCTCAAAGACTTCTATTGCCCCATTGTGGGGAAAAACACAAAACAAAATGTTCACATCCATCATTCTGAGGTTACAGTAGCCATTAAAAGAATCATTTTGTGTTTAATTTGAAGAAACTATTTGTTATTTGAGTGATGTCGAGCTATTTACATTGTTATTGTTTGATTGTTTTTACATAAACTTCTGTAAGTTTGTACATTACAAATAATTTTAATTGCATATACTTGTACATACTGATTGAATAATACCTCCCCAGTGACTGAAAAATTCCAACATATGGTGATTAAACTACTGACACACTGTGGCTTAATACTGTTGTGAATAAAACAACTATACAGTGACATGGTAACTGCTATATAGACTACAGATACTGTTAACCTACAATGGCCTGATTTACTAAGAGTGAAGTGTAGTTTTCTTTGTGGGTTTTGTTTCCCTACAAGTCTTTTTCCACAGTATTTACTAAGATTTCCCTACGTTTTCCACTTTTCTCTGTGGAAACCTTAGTAAATATGTTGGGATTTTTTGAAAAGATGTCTGGGACACTCCCCTTTTTGCTGACCACACCCCTTTTCCGATGACCACACCCCTTTTGGGGTTTTCTCAATAAAATTGAGAATTGGTCGGGTTTTTTTTTTCCCAATTCTGGCACAAATTCTGGTGCAAATTCTGGCATAGACAGAATTTCGGGCGCAATGTGTCAGAATCCGGCGCACAACCCGACAAAACTTGTTGGCTTTACAATAGTAAATCAAGGCCAGTGTCTGAGTTACTGAATACTACCATAGTCGTTTAATAGCCCCTCCATACAAGGATTAAATAATACCATTATGTAGGCTGTCTCCAGGGCATCAACATGATCCTGTGTAATAATGCTAGTTGGTCACTAGTCACCTGTCTTGGGTCCTTATAGCTCCCAATACTCAGATACCCCAAAAACTTACAGTAGGACTGAATTGTATATTGATCAGCCTGGTGAAGAATAAAGCAGTCACAATGCAATCAGGTAACAAATAAGAAGACTGAGAGGTGTTATCAAAACCTGTGCAGTGGAAAAGTTGACCAGTTACCAATAGCAACCAATCAGATCACTTCTTATTTTTCAGAGGACTTTTTAAGAGTTAAAGAAGCAATCTAATTGCTTGCTATGGGCAACTGGTCAACTTTTCCACTTCTCAGGTTTTGATAAGTCTCCCCCTAGAAACCCACCGTGAGATGACAAAAGTCATTCATTATAGGATTGATGAACAATTAAAGGATAAAGATGGAAATAAGGAATTGAAGAAAGGAACTAAGTACAATAACTTACCATTGTTAGCTATCCCTGAATCCTTTCCTAGATCTATCCCTGAACACTTACATTGACACAAACGCCACATACTCCTACTGCCCCTGAAAATGTCACTAATAAAACCCTAATCTAGAAAGCTAACCCTAGCAGAACAACAAGCAGGCACAAGAGCCCCCAAACAAAAACCAGGCTGAACAGAAACTGAATCAAAGAACGTAGCGTTAAATCAACCCTAGATGTGGGTGAAGAGTACCGTATTTTTCGCCGTATAAGACGCACTTTTTCTTCCCCAAAACATGGGGGGAAAAGCTGGTGCGTCTTATACGGCGAATATACGCCCGAGGCTGCTGCGGGCGAGAGCGGGAAGTCAGCGGTAAGTACAGAGGCTGCGGCGGTGCGGTACAGCGCTGACTACCCGCTCCCCACCCGCAGCAGCCTCATGACCGCCGGTGAATTTTTCCCCTCACACCGGCTATGTTTATTGCCCTACGCCTGGAACATACAGTTCCGGGCGACGGGCAAGTGAATTACTAATAACTGTATACTAAAAACCAGGGTGCCTCCAGCTGTTCTGAAACTACAACTCCCAGCATGCCCGGACCGGCAAAGGCTATCTGGGCATGCTGGTAGTTGTAGTTTCACAACAGCTGGAGGCCCCCTGGTTTTTAATATACAGTATTAGTTTTTACCTGCTCTGGCCGGCCCCCGCCTGCAGCCGCACACAGGAGCCGGCCCGGGCAGATAAAATCATAGGTTTTCCTATGCCGGACATCGCTATTAGTGTTGAGCGGCATAGGCCATATTCGAATTCGCGAATATTCGCGAATATATATGGCGAATATTCGTCATATTCGCGAATATTCGCATGTTCGTAATATTCGTTTTATTTTCGTGTATGCGAATATTCGTTGTATGAAAATTAACATATCCGAAAATTTGTATATACAAAAATTAGCGAAAACGAAATTTCGCATATGCGAAAATTAACATATGCGAAAATTAGCATATGCAAATTTTCACATATGCGAACATTCGCGCATCGGTCTCACACAGTAGTATTAGAGCCTTTTTACACCACATAAGCTGGAAGCAGAGAGGGATGATCACGGTGATGTGTACTGTGAAAAAAACAAACAAAAAAAATAAAAGAATATTCGTAATTACGAATATATAGCGCTAAATTCGCGAATATGCGAATAAAATTCGAATTGCGAATATTAGCGAGCAACACTAATCGCTATGTCCCGAAAAATCTTTTCGGGACATAAGGATGTCCGCGGGTCACTCACCATTCCCCGGGCGATGCGCGTCCTCCTCCGGTCCTCCTGGGGTCTTCCTGCGATCCTCCGCCTCTCTATGGTTGTACGCACGGGACCTCAGTGACGTCCCGTGCGTACAACCATAGAGGCGCCGGAGGACCGGAGGAAGACGCGCGCCGACCGGGGCCTGGTAAGTGACCGGCGCTGTGTAATCTTCAGCTTTCCGGTCACCGCTCCTCCGGTCCCGGCACCTACTGCTATGGTCCATAGGCCATAGCAGTAGATTGTGACACCGGGCCAGAGGAGCGGTGACCGGAACACTGTGGGGGCAGCAGTACAGACATACAGCCTCCAGCTGGGGGAACTATACTGCCAGCTATTGTGGGGGGACTATACTGCCAACTATTGTGGGGAAACTATACTGCCAACCATTGTGGGGGAACTATACTGCCAACTATTGTGGGGGAACTATACTGCCAACCATTGTGGGGGGGAGGGGGGAGGAGCTGCCTACCATTGTGGGGGAACTATACTGTCTACCATTGTGGGGGAACTATACTGCCAACCATTGTGGGGGAACTATACTGCCAACTATTGTGGGGGAACTATACTGATATAAAATATTTTACTACAGTATTTGGTTCAGAACCTTTTTTTCTAGATTTTCCTCCTTTAAAATTGGGTGCGTCTTATATGCCGGAGCGTCTTATATGGCGAAAAATACGGTAATTGATTTATATCAACAAATAAAGAAGGACCCAAAGGATCCACAAAAAATGCTGCTCACAATCCCACCCTAAAACTTAAATTTATTAAATGTAAATACTACAAAGTGTGACATGTATATACATTTGAACCAGAACTTTTATCATCAGTGGTGGTAAAGAGTCATTGCGACTGTGTTCTCAGCTGTGTATAGTCAGTAGCAGGGGATAACAGTGCCATGCCTGCAGTGCGCACCCGATGCTCTCTCTTTTCCTTTAGTACGCCGACACCCAGGGGGAAAGTCCTGGGAAAAAAGTGTGGGAACTAACCCAAGTTTCCATTTACAGGGGTACTCCGCCCCTAGACATCTTATCCCCTATCCACCCCCGCATTCTTCCTTCTGCACTCAGCATTCGTTTAGAGCGTTGGGTGCAGCGCCGGAGGCTCGTGATGTCATGGCCACAGCCCCTCAATGCAAGTCTATAGGAGGGGGCATGATGGCCGTCACGCCCACTTCCATAGACTTGCATTGAGAGAGCATGGCCGTGACATCACAAGCTTCTGCCCCCCCCCCCCCCCCCCTTCGCCAGTCATTCGGCACAGAGCGAAGTTCACTCCGTGCACCGGATGTCTGGGGTGCCGCAGCCAAGATTGCTGGGGTCCCCAGCGGTGGGACCCCCGGGATAAGATGTCTAGCAGCGGAGTACCCCTTTAAGGGCTGGTCCTGCAGGACTCCTGTTAATGGGAACTGCGTTCCTACTGTGGAAAAGGTGCAGGAACTCCATTCCTGTTACGCCGAGCGCTCCGGGTTCCCGCTCCTCCCCGGAGCGCTCGCTTCACCTCCTCCGCTGCAGCGCCCCGGTCACGTCCTCTGACCCGGGGCGCTGCGATCCTGCTGCTAGCCGGGATGCGATTCGCGATGCGGGTAGCGCCCGCTCGCGATGCGCACCCCGGCTCTCCTACCTGACTCGCTCCCCGTCTGTTCTGTCCCGGCGCGCGCGGCCCCGCTCCCTAGGGCGCGCGCGCGCCGGGTCTCTGCGATTTAAAGGGCCACTGCGCCGCTGATTGGCGCAGTGGTTCCAATTAGAGTTATCACCTGTGCACTCCCTATATTACCTCACTTCCCTTGCACTCCCTTGCCGGATCTTGTTGCCTTAGTGCCAGTGAAAGCGTTCCTTGTGTGTCCCTTGCCAGTGTTTCCAGACCTTCTGCCGTTGCCCCTGACTACGATCCTTGCTGCCTGCCCCGACCTTCTGCTACGTCCGACCTTGCTTCTGCCTACTCCCTTGTACCGCGCCTATCTTCAGCAGCCAGAGAGGTGAGCCGTTGCTAGTGGATACGACCTGGTCACTACCGCCGCAGCAAGACCATCCCGCTTTGCGGCGGGCTCTGGTGAAAACCAGTAGTGGCTTAGAACCGGTCCACTAGCACGGTCCACGCCAATCCCTCTCTGGCACAGAGGGTCCACTACCTGCCAGCCGGCATCGTGACAGTAGATCCGGCCATGGATCCCGCTGAAGTTCCTCTGCCAGTTGTCGCTGACCTCACCACGGTGGTCGCCCAGCAGTCACAACAGATTGCGCAACAAGGCCAACAGCTGTCTCAACTGACCGTTATGCTACAACAGTTGCTACCACAGCTTCAGCAGTCATCTCCTCCGCCAGCTCCTGCACCTCCTCCGCAGCGAGTGGCCGCTCCTGGGATACGCTTATCCTTGCCGGATAAGTTTGATGGGGACTCTAAGTTTTGCCGTGGCTTCCTTTCCCAATGTTCCCTGCATCTGGAGATGATGTCGGACCTGTTTCCCACTGAAAGGTCTAAGGTGGCTTTCGTAGTCAGTCTTCTGTCCGGAAAAGCCCTGTCATGGGCCACACCGCTCTGGGACCGCAATGACCCCGTCACTGCCTCAGTACACTCCTTCTTCTCGGAAATCCGAAGTGTCTTTGAGGAACCTGCCCGAGCCTCTTCTGCTGAGACTGCCCTGTTGAACCTGGTCCAGGGTAATTCTTCCGTTGGCGAGTATGCCGTACAATTCCGTACACTTGCTTCAGAATTGTCCTGGAATAATGAGGCCCTCTGCGCGACCTTCAAAAAAGGCCTATCCAGCAACATTAAAGATGTTCTGGCCGCACGAGAAATTCCTGCTAATCTACATGAACTTATTCACCTAGCCACTCGCATTGACATGCGTTTTTCTGAAAGGCGTCAGGAACTCCGCCAAGATATGGACTCTGTTCGCACGAGGCGTTTCGTCTCCTCGGCTCCTCTCTCCTCTGGTCCCCTGCAATCTGTTCCTGTGCCTCCCGCCGTGGAGGCTATGCAGGTCGACCGGTCTCGCCTGACACCTCAAGAGAGGACACGACGCCGTATGGAGAACCTCTGCCTGTACTGTGCTAGTACCGAACACTTCCTGAGGGATTGTCCTATCCGTCCTCCCCGCCTGGAAAGACGTACGCTGACTCCGCACAAAAGTGAGACAGTCCTTGATGTCTACTCTGCTTCTCCACGTCTTACTGTGCCTGTGCGGATGTCTGCTTCTGCCTTCTCCTTCTCTACAGTGGCCTTCTTGGACTCTGGTTCTGCAGGAAATTTTATTTTGGCCTCTCTCGTCAACAGGTTCAACATCCCTGTGACCAGTCTCGCCAGACCCCTCTACATCAATTGTGTAAATAATGAAAGATTGGACTGTACCATACGTTTCCGCACGGAGCCCCTTCTTATGAGCATCGGATCTCATCATGAGAGGATTGAACTTTTGGTCCTCCCCAATTGCACCTCGGAGATTCTCCTTGGACTTCCCTGGCTTCAACTTCATTCCCCAACCCTGGATTGGTCCACTGGGGAGATCAAGAGTTGGGGGTCCTCTTGTTCCAAGAACTGTCTAAAACCGGTTCCCAGTAACCCTTGCCGTAACTCTGTGGTTCCTCCAGTAACCGGTCTCCCCAAGGCCTATATGGACTTCGCGGATGTTTTCTGCAAAAAACAAGCTGAGACTCTACCTCCTCACAGGCCTTATGATTGCCCTATCGACCTCCTCCCGGGTACTACTCCACCCCGGGGCAGAATTTATCCTCTCTCTGCCCCAGAGACTCTTGCCATGTCCGAATACGTCCAGGAGAATCTAAAAAGGGGCTTTATCCGTAAATCCTCCTCTCCTGCCGGAGCCGGATTTTTCTTTGTCTCCAAAAAAGATGGCTCCCTACGTCCTTGCATTGACTACCGCGGTCTTAATAAAATCACGGTTAAGAACCGCTACCCCTTACCCCTCATCTCTGAACTCTTTGATCGCCTCCAAGGTGCCCACATCTTCACTAAATTGGACTTAAGAGGCGCCTATAACCTCATCCGCATCAGAGAGGGGGACGAGTGGAAAACGGCATTTAACACCAGAGATGGACACTTTGAGTATCTGGTCATGCCCTTTGGACTGTGCAATGCCCCTGCCGTCTTCCAAGACTTTGTCAATGAAATTTTTCGTGATCTATTATACTCCTGTGTTGTGGTATATCTGGACGATATCCTAATTTTTTCTGCCAATCTAGAGGAACACCGCCGGCATGTCCGTATGGTTCTTCAGAGACTTCGTGACAACCAACTCTATGCCAAAATTGAGAAATGTCTGTTTGAATGCCAATCTCTTCCTTTTCTAGGATATTTGGTCTCTGGCCAGGGACTACAGATGGATCCAGACAAACTCTCTGCCGTCTTAAATTGGCCACGCCCCTCCGGACTCCGTGCTATCCAACGCTTTTTGGGGTTCGCCAATTATTACAGGCAATTTATTCCACATTTTTCTACCATTGTGGCTCCTATCGTGGCTTTAACCAAGAAAAATGCTGATCCCAAGTCCTGGCCTCCTCAAGCAGAAGACTCCTTTAAACAACTCAAGTCTGCCTTTTCTTCGGCTCCCGTGCTCTCCAGACCTGACCCTTCCAAACCCTTCCTATTGGAGGTTGATGCCTCCTCAGTAGGAGCTGGAGCTGTTCTTCTACAAAAAAATCCTTCCGGGCATGCTGTCACTTGTGGTTTTTTCTCTAGGACCTTCTCTCCAGCGGAGAGGAACTACTCCATCGGGGATCGAGAACTTCTAGCCATTAAATTAGCACTTGAGGAATGGAGGCATCTGCTGGAGGGATCAAGATTTCCTGTTATTATCTACACCGACCACAAGAACCTCTCCTACCTCCAGTCGGCCCAACGGCTGAATCCTCGCCAGGCCCGGTGGTCTCTGTTCTTTGCCCGATTTAATTTTGAGATTCACTTTCGTCCTGCCGATAAGAACATTAGAGCCGATGCTCTCTCTCGTTCCTCGGATGCCTCAGAAGTTGATCTCCCTCCGCAACACATCATTCCACCTGACTGCCTGATCTCCACTTCTCCTGCCTCCATCAGACAGACTCCTCCAGGAAAGACCTTTGTTTCTCCACGCCAACGCCTCGGAATCCTCAAATGGGGTCACTCCTCCCATCTCGCAGGTCATGCGGGCATCAAGAAATCTGTGCAACTCATCTCCCGCTTCTATTGGTGGCCAACTCTGGAGACGGATGTTGGGGACTTTGTGCGAGCCTGCACTATCTGTGCCCGGGATAAGACTCCTCGCCAGAAGCCCGCTGGTTTTCTTCATCCTCTGCCTGTCCCCGAACAGCCTTGGTCTCTGATTGGTATGGATTTTATTACTGATTTACCCCCTTCCCGTGGCAACACCGTTATTTGGGTGGTCGTTGATCGATTCTCCAAAATGGCACATTTCATTCCTCTTCCTGGTCTTCCTTCTGCGCCTCAGTTGGCTAAACAATTTTTTGTACACATTTTTCGTCTTCACGGGTTGCCTACGCAGATTGTCTCGGATAGAGGGGTCCAATTCGTGTCTAAATTCTGGAGAGCTCTCTGTAAACAACTCAAGATTAAATTAAATTTTTCCTCTGCATATCATCCCCAGTCCAATGGACAAGTAGAAAGAATTAACCAGATCCTGGGTGATTATTTGCGACATTTTGTTTCCTCCCGCCAGGATGACTGGGCAGATCTCCTTCCATGGGCCGAATTCTCGTATAACTTCAGGGTCTCTGAATCTTCCTCCAAATCCCCATTTTTCGTGGTGTACGGCCGTCACCCTCTTCCCCCCCTCCCTACCCCCTTGCCCTCTGGTCTGCCCGCTGTGGATGAAATTTCTCGTGACCTTTCCATTATATGGAGAGAGACCCAAAATTCTCTCTTACAGGCTTCTTCACGCATGAAGAGGTTCGCGGATAAGAAAAGAAGAGCTCCCCCCGTTTTTTCCCCTGGAGACAAGGTATGGCTCTCCGCTAAATATGTCCGCTTCCGTGTCCCTAGCTACAAGTTGGGACCACGCTATCTTGGTCCTTTCAAAATTCTGTGTCAAATTAATCCTGTCTCTTATAAACTTCTTCTTCCTCCTTCCCTTCGTATCCCTAATGCCTTTCACGTCTCTCTTCTCAAACCACTCATCCTCAACCGTTTTTCTCCCAAATCTGTTCCTCCCACTCCTGTTTCCGGCTCCTCGGACGTCTTCTCGGTCAAGGAGATTTTGGCTGCCAAAAAGGTCAGAGGAAAAAATTTTTTTTTAGTAGACTGGGAGGGTTGTGGTCCTGAAGAGAGATCCTGGGAACCTGAGGACAACATCCTTGACAAAAGTCTGCTCCTCAGGTTCTCAGGCTCCAAGAAGAGGGGGAGACCCAAGGGGGGGGGTACTGTTACGCCGAGCGCTCCGGGTTCCCGCTCCTCCCCGGAGCGCTCGCTTCACCTCCTCCGCTGCAGCGCCCCGGTCACGTCCTCTGACCCGGGGCGCTGCGATCCTGCTGCTAGCCGGGATGCGATTCGCGATGCGGGTAGCGCCCGCTCGCGATGCGCACCCCGGCTCTCCTACCTGACTCGCTCCCCGTCTGTTCTGTCCCGGCGCGCGCGGCCCCGCTCCCTAGGGCGCGCGCGCGCCGGGTCTCTGCGATTTAAAGGGCCACTGCGCCGCTGATTGGCGCAGTGGTTCCAATTAGAGTTATCACCTGTGCACTCCCTATATTACCTCACTTCCCTTGCACTCCCTTGCCGGATCTTGTTGCCTTAGTGCCAGTGAAAGCGTTCCTTGTGTGTCCCTTGCCAGTGTTTCCAGACCTTCTGCCGTTGCCCCTGACTACGATCCTTGCTGCCTGCCCCGACCTTCTGCTACGTCCGACCTTGCTTCTGCCTACTCCCTTGTACCGCGCCTATCTTCAGCAGCCAGAGAGGTGAGCCGTTGCTAGTGGATACGACCTGGTCACTACCGCCGCAGCAAGACCATCCCGCTTTGCGGCGGGCTCTGGTGAAAACCAGTAGTGGCTTAGAACCGGTCCACTAGCACGGTCCACGCCAATCCCTCTCTGGCACAGAGGGTCCACTACCTGCCAGCCGGCATCGTGACAATTCCCATGAGTTCCTGCAGGACTTGAGCCCTGCCGGCAACCCTATAGATTAACTGATCGGTATAGCTATCCCACCTCTTCAAACAGTATATGGAGGCAACTACTGACTTCCTAGATCTAGGCAAGGAAGCCACTTGAAATTTTGTACAAATATATATATATATATATATATATATATATATATATATATATATACATACATACTTCCAATTGGCTGGAGATAAATGTGTACCAAGTTGATGAAACTTGGTACACATTACTTATATGTCAACTAAAAACATAGAACAGTTAAACCAACCCTAACCCACCCCCTTATGCAAATGTGGAGGTTGTTTTGGGGCCTTCCAGTACATCTCCTGGTCGCATTACTCTCGTTCAGCAGAGATTCTCTGGGACTCTTAAACATCCTGACGACTGTCTGGCAGTCAGGCAGGCACTGAAAATAGTTAGCGCAAGGGGGGGAAGGGATATGAAGGGATATGAGGACGGGCTATGAGGACTTGATATGAGGATGGGATATGAGGAAGGAATATGGGGTCAAAATATGGGAATGGGACATAAGAGGGGAATATGAGAACAGGATTTGAGGATGGGATATGAGGTCAGGATATGAGGATGAGATATGAGGATGGTAGATGAGGGCGGAATAGTAGAACAGGATATTAGGATGTTATATGAGGACAGGATATGAGGTCAAGATATGAGGATGGGATATCAGGTTGGGATATGAGGTCGTGGGCTGAAACATGGCAAGCAGAGAACCTATTTCTAACTTAAAACAGTTTTTCAGAAAGTGCTGCAAAATCAGGCACTGTAAAACGTAATTGTTTTTTCACAAATTCCAAAAATGTGCAGTACTAAAAAAGTGTCTCATCTTTGTCAGTAATTGGTTGTGCGGGCAGGTCCTGCACCAATAATTGGTCTTTGAAGCAGAAAAAAAAAAACCAGAAGATCGAAACACTAAATGGAGATTAACTGAAGCTGCGGGGGACCAGGACTAGGTGAGTATGTTTTTTTTTCCCTATTTCCCCTCTACCCTAGCAGGACATGATTTTTTTTAAAGGCTGGAATGTCCCTTTAAAATTTTTAAATGAAAGAAAGGAAATAAAAAGACAGTCTTTAAAAATTGCTGCACTGACAGGGGTTAAACAAAGCCTTTTGGTATCATCATTTCTATGCAACTAATATATAAGTCAATATATAAGTCAACATATTGTAATGATTCTATTTAAAATGCTGCATCCATGGCATAAATTCCACCATTGACCTATTTGCTTCATTAGTCAATGCAAAGAGTGGCCAAGTGGAACAAAAGGAAAGGTCACTGAAGGATTCACCTGGCATAATAATTGAAATCATTAATATCATCATCACTTGCCGCAGTTTTCTTCATTTATTTAGTGGCAAATTAATCTCCATGTCTTGAAGTGTTATAAAATGGTCGGCTCAGCAGATCTGTGAGAAACACATTAAACTAATAAAAATGGTAGGAAAGGTGTCCCGGCTGAAAGTGCAGAACTTAATTTTTACACCCTGAAGAGCAAAGTCCCTATCTGACAATATATATGACAAAAGATATATTACTTGGCTGAATAATGTATGGGAAATAACGGGTTCAGCTTCTAAACCAAATAAGCAACGCGCTCCTTCTGTGCCCTTGAGGAAATTGTCATATTAGGGGGAATACACTTCACTAATACAAAGCAGATTGACAGGCTAGTAGAGTTGATTTGCACCAGTGCACTGGTAGAAAGAATATGGGGGCACCCCCAATCTGTTGTGAATTATTTTATTTGTCTCAGCGACATAACTCACAAGGTAGTCAGGGATGTGAAGGCAAAGTAGTAGTGTTGTAAGGCAACAGCCGTTTCATGCCTTTACCGCACTTCCTCTGGTCTAGGCAACAGTTGTTTCTTGCCTTTATGGCACAAGACAGTGCATCCCATAGCAAAGATCAAAATGGGTCCTCCATTATGATACTTTTTACCACCACAAGTATTATTTTGTGGGGGGTCTTACCTTAAAAATGCAGGTTTTTATAGCCCCTGCGGGTGTTTGGGGGGGTTTGATAGAGCGGGTTGCGCAGTGGAGTTCGGGGTAGCGGGTTGCGGCCATAACAAAGATATATTGTTTTCAAC